>NC_051288.1:12043323-12361657 GCF_015220745.1 Sebastes umbrosus | reverse complement strand
ATAAAGTACCCACATTACACACTCGAACATTCATTGTCTCCACTTAAGAGGCGAGAATGCCGACTTACTGACTTAAGTGGCGGTGTGTTTTCTCTTTGAGTGACAAATTGGGTGTGTGTGCGTTTAACGTTTCCTGTTAAAATACCTGTCATTCGTCACCGTGACACCCAAGATGTTTTCCCACTGTGTGAAGAGGATCCAGGGGCAAAGATTCCCATGCTTCATCCTGCCACTCCCTGCCTGCACCCTGCTAGGCCTGCATGCGTCAGCCACACATTTCCTCCAGATGCAGAGGGATATGTGTGTGTGTGTGAGGTCCGCAATAGTCTGCGCCCACTTAGTATCTATCATTGTCCTTATCCGACTTGGACACACACAGTAGACGTCTTCTGTATTGACGGCAAACTCTTGAGTTCTCAGACGTGATGAGCTGACAGCTGGTTTCTCTAAAGGAACTACATCTATCTACTGTCTGTCTGTGGTCAGTTGTTAGTGGTTTGATAATGGACCGGATGTATGTTTGGCTCTGTCAGTGCTATAACAATCATGTATACTAGCATGAGGGCAAAGCAAGACATTGTTCAAATACTGTAGCAGGCTGTTGCCATAAAGTTAGACCAGGTCTATTCTAGCATGCTGACAAGTTAACGGAGCGTGTCCTCCCAAGAAGAATGACAGCAATCAGTTGGTTTCAACAGCAAGTGCCCACAAAATGACGAATGTTCATGATCTTTAGCGGCTGTAGTAATTATCAGGTGAGCAAAGTAGGAACTGAGGTGGCGTTGTTGTAGAGAGTCAAAGACCGCGGAGGTCGGAGGTCAAGAATGGAGGGATGTTTGTTTCCTCTTTCAAACCAATAGTCAACAGTTGTTGTTTTTTTGTTAGCGTGACAATGGTCCCTCCTAAACCACATGTTCATTATTGTAACCATGACGACAAAGCTCCCCTAACCTTGACAAAGTAGATGTATAATAATACCTGGATACGGCGCCGCCACTCGGCCTTGCTTCCATTTTTCTTCCAGTGGCCACTCGTGGTATTGCAGCCAAAAAAAAATCAAAAGGCATTTTCCCCATTAACCACCATTATAAAAGAGACATCTGTAAAACTGTTGACCGAACACCCTCAAACTGTAAATAAGATCAATTATGGGTCTTTCTATTCAGATTTTTTTTTTTTAAAGGAGGTTTTATATTTGTAAAACTTTCCTCAAGCCGAGAAAAGCGATTTGAAAATCTGTGACGTCGTCACTATGTAAAGTCTAAGGGACGAGAAACACTATTGTGCATATCCAGCGGACCGCTTAACCCGGAAGCTAGAAAACGTTTTTGGTGTATGCCCTAGGCGAACAATTCTCATTGAAAGGAATAGGTGCCATCTTGAGGTCCGGTATCCATTTGTTATAATACATCTATGATTTTAACCCGACCAATGAAGTCGTCGAAAGGTCATGGAGGGAATCTTTTTTTCTGAAATTCTTTTGCGTTACCTCCCAATACGTTTAACGTTATATGTCATAAAACTTTTGTGTTCCCTCACAACATATTGCGTTACCTTGCAATGGATTTTGAAATCCCTCTGATCCATAGAAAAAGGCTGAGCTGCGTTATGATAGTACTATGTATTACTGTAGACGCCACTGCAAGTAGGGGCACCCTCAGCTGTGGCTGGCTCAGGTCTCACGTCTGTATCGCTGCAACTAGATAGCTAGTGGAGCTAGTTAACACGGCTAGTTAACCCAGCTCTCTACACTGTGTTATTGCGTCTGCAGCTGATTTTAACAGATCAGCCGTGATTGTGACTATAGCCACGGAATGATAACGTTTCGTCTGTTGCTGTCGATGGTGATTGTAGCTGCAACCATGGATATGCAGTCAGTTTATAATGGCTGCAACACTAACATGCAGGGGTTTGATAACACATCTGTCATATCTCATAGAAGCACTGCGGTTTCAAATCCTGTGTGGGTTAATGGTGCTTTAATAGATTCAGAGCAGTAAAGAGTAGTCACAGCACAGCTACCATAACCATATCTATAGCATTGTAGATTCAGAAAAGACAGACATTTAGGTGCTTTCCCCTTTTCACTGGCAGACCGCTGACCTCTGACCTTTAGGCAAAGGAAGAGGAAGAACGAGCGGAGGTGTAGATAGGGAGGAGAGAAACGAGGGAAGAGGGGAAAGTTTTCTGATGAGTCACAGAGCTTTGGCATCCTTCAGAAACAGTCTTCCTGTGTGAGCGAGGGCACTTATTTATTGGGAATAAAAAATGAGCGGAGAGCATGTGTTTGTCCGTCAACAACGTGTGTGTTTAAGTGTAATATACGCAACCGTGCGAGTATTTCCAAGCACTTAATAAAATGATTTGTGGTTTCTTTCCCCCTGTGAGTTCAAAGCGGGTCCTTGCTTTCGGCTGTGGGGTAGAGGTTGCTCTTGTGCAATGGAAAAAAAAGAGACTGTTTTCCTGTTAGGGGGGCTTTTTTCAGGAAAACCGCGACTCTGCCTACCGCAGCCAGCCTTCAAAGGGCTTTGAAGGAGTGCTCACCTCTCCTCTCCTTAAATCCTTCCATCCCTCCAAACGAGCTACTTCCTCTCGTACGCAGGAACACCTCACCTGCCTCTCCCCGTCCAACCACACTGCTGCAGAGCTGCGGTCATGGTTACGCTCAGGTCCATGGGAAGTATTCAATCAAGGAGCCCTCGGTCCACCCACACAGTCTCAAAACAGCACACGTTAACCTTTATCATCTCTGTAACCTCGCTGCATGGCCTCCATCCAGGGACAAACGGTGGGAAGGAATCTGTGTGTCTGCCCGCCATCGCAGGGCGGAGGGTGTCATCCCTTTCTCTGCGCATCTTGACAGCACATGTAGAGGAAATATTTCTTGTATTTGAAAGCAAATCCCAGACATAGGAGGCTATAAATCATTGAACTCTTGTCCAAGTCCACCGCTCTGTCAGTAAAAAAATTGAAAAAAAAATTGTTTTGTATTAAAAATATACATATAATTTTGAAAATCAGATATTTCAAATACCACTTTGAGGTTCATTCACCGCATAGTTGAACTGTTGATTGTTTTTAATTTATTTTAGAAGAAATCTGGCTCAACTCAGCATCACCTTTGCACTTTGTCTCCATTTTTCTCTTCACTTTTTATCTCTGAAAACATAGAAGTTACTCTAAACTGCAGTTAATAGATTATTTTTGCTGCAGAAAACACAATGTTTGGATATGGGAATATTCAAAAAGAGCCCTACTTATTCTAGGTATCTGTATTTTCTTGTTTCTCACATATTAACCCTACTTAACCCTGAGTCATTGTTGCCCAGAACTTTCTGCCGGCTCATGTCCTTTCCCCTCTCTACGCCTCCCATTTTCTCACCAAAAACACTGACCTCACAGAACACTTCATTAACAGAAAAATACACAACTTGTCCTATCAGCATTTTTCCCTCATGCTTTTGTACTGAAGTGTATACGTGCATAAATACAGAGCGGTAGGTAGCTTAGCACAACCTCCTGTCTGTGAATCTGTGAGAATTAGCCTGACCTCACATCCCCACCTCTGTCTTCTCTCCTCCTGTTCGGTTCTGGATCAGGTTCTGTTGATTTAAAGAGCCGCTGTCGAACTCGGGGCCAGCCGTGTGGGCTGGGCCACAGAAGCTGCTGCATTCCTCCGCTGGGCGTTCTGCCTTTTCTCCCCGCAGTGTCTCTTTATGCCAGATGCAGAGATTATTGCACTTATATGTTTAATGGTGCTTTGTGGATCCTCCTGCTGTGTGATTAGCCTCACAAGCACTTGAGAGCCTGAGATGTATTATCAGATTATTACCCCCGGTGACAGATAGCAACTAGTTCTGGTGTGGCCGCTAGTTCAGATGCAGCTTTCTGAGGTGATTTGGAGAGCAAAACCTTCCAGAGACACTTCACACAGAGCCTCTGAGCAGACTTTAAAAATTTGTCAGTGATCCCCCGGCTAATGACGCTCTCAGCTGTGAGAGTTGACCCCCTCCTGCCCTCGGCCCTCTCTGCTCCTCCTCCCCTCCTCCTCAATCCCTAATGAATGCCAGCAAGGAATTGTGAGCACCCACCACCCACACACACACACACACACACGCTTACACAAACAGCAGGATCGTCGTCACCGCCGTGGAGACGGCCGTCATCAAGTGGAATCCAGGCCACCAATATCTGACCCCTGTTACCTGAGGCCTGTCAGTCATGTTGATTCATCTGGACAGGTTTATTTACCTGTTAAATTAGCATGTGTGTGTGATACAGATGGTAAGGATGTGATTTGGTGCTGAAAGAATTATTCAATTAATAAATTAGTCTATAGACAGAACGGTTCTCACGATGTCTTACGAATAGTTATCCAACATTTTCGGTGCGTTTTCCAACGAATGTCCAGCAAACACATGTCAACTTCTATTCGTCACATGCATACGGTCTTCTCAAAATAAACTTACGTCTTCACAGGAAACAACTTGGTTAGGTTTAGGCGACAAAGCTACTTAGTTAGGTTTAGGAATAGATATTGGTTTGGGTTAAAATATCTCCACATGTGGCGTAACTTAAGTACGGAGGTCACGTGACAATAAATCAACGTTGACTTCTGGTTTCACACGGGAAATGAACGCCGGTCTCCTGGGCAAAAATTCTGTGTTTTTTGATCCACCCATGAGAATAGCTAGCATTTATTCGAGAAAAAATGGCAAAAAAAATTGACATCTTGTTAGGTAAAGTATTTTTAAAAATTCAACTAATTAATTGATAATGAAAATAATCCCTCATGTGATCTCAACAACCTCATCCATGCAGTCTGTGGACAGGAGGGCTTCTGACTTTGTTGCTGCTCTCACTGTTCTTTTATATTCATACAATACATCTTTCCATAATGATAATGAGTACGGAGGTGGTCCTGTTGTTAGCCTATTAAAACCTCCTCCATGGTTCTGGGCAGCACACTAATAACCCCACCAGGGATTACTGTACGGCAGGCTGGAGGGACAGCAGGGCACCAGTTTGGGTCCCAGCTTGCTGTCATCCCAGAGAGGCAAACCCAGTAGACCTCCATTCACTCCCAGTCTTAGTGGGGCCACCACGCCAACTCTCTGGAGCAGCGTGAAAGGCTCCCACTTGGGATACAAAGTGGCTCAGCTGTCCCTCTCCTCTCCTCACCTCCCACGGCGCCCCCCTCCTCTACACCCAAGCCAAATAAAGCCTCTCAGCGACTTCTGTTTTCCTAATCTGTGAACTCTGACAGAGGCGCCCACGCTTGAAAGAGAGACAACTCAACATGAGATGATCTCCCGGTGACAGGGGAGAAGCTGAAAAAACGTTGCTGGAACCACCGGACCACCCTGTCATCTTCCTGTTCCTGTCTTTCCACCTCTCTCTGTCGCTCCCTGTATACCTCACCCTACCTCTAAAGGAAGGGACATTTAATCTAATATGCCCTCCATCATCTACCTTCTCTAATTGGGCTGTCACTGTTTGATTAAGACCATTGAATGCGTTCCAATAGCCAAATGGCCTGAGTAGTCTTTGTGGTGATGCGGGGGGCTTCCACTCTAAAAGCCTCATATTTTTACATCCTTTCACATACTGCGCCTGTAATACTAATGGGCAAATTATTTAACACCGCAGTAGCTTAGCCGCCGGGGACGTCGGCACAAGTACATTTTCCTTGCCATTAATCCACAGAGGAATGTTGCAGTGATGAATTTGCTATGCTGTTTGTATTTGTCACAGCACACCCAGCAGCCATTCACTCGGAAATGGCTTAGCTGCTACAGGAACAGTTTGTCTTTTAACACGCACAGGAAAGACCATATCAATAATAAATAGAAAAGAGTCCAGAAAGGTGCAACACTGATACTGAGCTGAGTTGGAGGACAAATGAGGCTTGCGATCTGCACAGAAGGTGATTGGAATAACAGCACTCTCTGATCATGTGAAGACCATGCGCCAAGCCACAGGCTATTGGTCCGTGCATGTGATCAATGCATGGGCTGGTGAGGGGATGCTTTTGGGTTAAACTGCTGCACCTTCTGAACAGTCCCATATGGTGGTAGGCTTGTGGGCTACACAATCTGTGATCTAAATGTAGAAACAAGGGTAGCCAATACCAAAATCAATTCTCAGATTGGAGGCTGATATCACTCTGACACATCTTTTAATCATAGACTGTATATAAGAAGTGGAATGGTCACCGTGACGTCACCTATTGGTTTGTGGACTGGTGTTTTGAAGCTAGGTTTTTTGGAGGTCGCCATCTTCGTTTTTTGACCGTCACCATCATGGCTTTTGGCAGTCGCCGTCTTGACTCTCTTAACTTTCATGAACTGAAAACACACTGTGAAAGGGTTAAAGTTGTATGCCATAAAAAACGGACAACTCCCAGACCGGACAACGCTGTGATAGCGACCTGTCAATCACAAGGTAGCCACGCCCTAAAGCATACCCTGCTTTATGGTCTATTTGACTCTAAATGGGACCATAATTTACTAAATGAACATCATGCTGTATTGAAGAAGACTTGAAACTAGCGATTGAGACCATAAACTCATGTTTACAATGTTAACTGAGGTAATAAATCAAGTGAGAAGTAGGGTCATTTTCTCAAAGACTTCTATACAATCAGACTTCTTTTTGCAACCAGAGGAGTCGCCCCCTGCTGGCTGTTAGAAAGAATGCAAGTTTAAGGCACTTCTGCATTGGCTTCATGTTTCAGACCCTGAGGTTGCCCACTGCTTTTAATACATGGATTAAAGCTAAATCTATTAGAGGAATATGCTCATTCGCTTTCGTGCCGAAATTTAGATGAGAAGATCGCTATCGCTCTCATGTTTGTACGCTACACATGAAGCCAGCAGCACTTCTGTGTGGTATTCATTGTCTTCTTCAGAGAGACAGAGACACGGGCCCTGCAGCTGTTGCTACTTCAACCACATTTAATGAAAGACAATGTCTGCCCCCACTGAGGGGAAATTGTGGCTTGTTAAACACGCTGTCAATGCTGAAAGCAAAGAATTTTCTTGCTGAAACAGATTCTTAGTATTTCAAAGGTCAGCCAGCTACACCGCTGTGCTGACATCCTGGCAGAGCTTTACGGATCTAAAAAGATTTTTTGGAACCGGCTCACATTTTGCAATGTTTTATAGCGATGTAGAATAAGTTTTTAATGAAGACCAGCTTCTAGTGTTGCTGGACTGTCTCAGAGTCGGCGTTAACACTTGCTGCGAGGCTTGCATCTATTTCAGAGTGGAATTAAACAGCCTTGTCACTGTTCTCTCTCTCTGTTTAACCTACACCGCTCATCTGCCAGACGCGCCTGACAGCACCAGACCCTGGAAGAATCTCCCAGCAGGCCCGGCAGCAACGCGGACCGCACCATATTTAGTCATCCAAAGTCCAGACGCAGACCGATGCCGTCCTCCACCTTAATCTGCTTCTCTCTCCATCTCTCCCTCTCTCATTTTTTATGTCCTTCCCTTTCCACTCCCTCCCTCCATCTCTGTCACTTTCCCTCTCTCTCCTACTGCTTCCATTCATATCTGTCCTCGCTCGCCCTCCCCCGAGTCATTTCTGCTTTATCACTGTCGCGCCCCTCGCCGTTTCTCTTCCCCCTTGTGTGTCCTTCTTATCTACTTCTTTCCTTGTGCCTGTTTGTCCTCTTTTTCAGTCTCTTAAACTGACAAGTATTTTCCTGTTTTTTTCTCTAACTTCCTCTCGCTCCCTCAACAACATGCCCATCAAAGTCTGAATAATTCCCTCTCTCCATCTTTTTTTCTTTTTCCCCCTCACCTGTCATAATTTCTCCCCCCCCTCCTCCTTCCCTCTCAGAGCCTCCCCACTGTCTCTTTTCTTGGATCAACGTGCTGCTGATGGAAGCTGGGCCTGGATGCTAATGAGTTGCTAATTCTATCAGCCGCCTCTCTCCATGCCCTCCCCAGTGGGTGTCGGGGCCCGCCAGCTTTGCCGCGGCACGGCCCTTTTGATGGAGTGCCTCGGCTGATGAACTCCCGCCTGCGTGCCCACTTTAACCTCCTCGTCCTCAGACACATGTCATTGATCAATGTCCTCATCCGTCCTGGCAAAGGCTCGCTCTCACTCCAATCATTTATGAGCAGGCCCATTCCCTGCAATCCATTTTTCATATGTTGAATATTGTAAAGCAAGGGATTTTTTTTTTATAATGATTTCATGCATGCTCTCTTTATCTCTTTATCCCAAGTTGAAAAGAAGTTTTAAATTATGTAGTTACCTACCAATTTTTTAGGATTCACATAAGAAGCAGTTGTACTTCCGCTTTCTTCCTCTCTGTCTGTATAATTCCCTCACACTATTTCCCTTTAACACCCAATCTGCTGCTTGAGAAGACGCCAAATGGCTCGGTTTAAGCACTTGAGCACAGAAGAGTGCTCCTATTTACCAGGCCACTGGGCCCTTTTTTTCGAGGGTTGCTTAGCTTTGGACCCCCTCACATAAGAAAAGAACGAAACTTTTGTTTTTCCGACTCCCCTTAAATCCGTCTGTCTGCCTTCCCCGCTTGACTGAAGTGGATACAGAGGCGGCCTTTTGTTCTACCGAGATGAAGAGGGATGCTGTGGTAGAAGAGGGGAGAGCTGAGGGGTAAGAGGAGGTGGGTGGGATTCATTGTAATTTAATAAATACCTCGCAAAAGAGGGTTGGGGTGCCTTCTCAACCCCTCAGCTGTCTGTTTTGAAACGGGGCTCTTCTGGATTTGACACCCAGGGAAGTAAAAAGGGGATTAGGGAAGGAAAAGCCTCAGGCTATATACATCTCTTTCTCTGTCGTTTTCTTCGCCTCGAGGCTTTCTTTACCCCACCTCCCTCAATCTTTCTCTCTTTGGGACCGAGAGGCCCCTCGTCTAGCTGTGAGCACATGAATGATGTCATCCAGGTACCTGTCTTGACCCAGGGATTTAGAGGAGGCGTGAATGGGGTCTCATAGCCTCTTCTAATGCGGAGAATATTTTAATTTTAATTTTAATTTTCTGGCTCAGTGAATGCACATAATGCTGCCTTCTCTAGGGTCAGCACCGGGTAACAATAGTGTTGCAACGGCTGTCAAATTTCCACAAAAAAATATCAGTAAGAGCTCAAAAAGTATCTTCATATATAAAAATAGTTCCCAGAAAGCAAGAGGTTTTGACCGGGGTCACACACGGTCCACTGCTCCGCAGCATCACCAGGGATTATAGGGCGACTTCTGCCACGCTGCTCAAGCATGACCAGAAGGCTTGGCCAGTTTTGACCTGAATGGAAGTACTGAATGAGAGGCCGGCATTAAAATTCAGGATGCAGTCACTTGCAGCCACTAATGTCTCTCTTTAAATGGTCACATCCTTTCTCTTGGGGCCCCCGCCGTCTAACTGTCTTATCCTCTGACAGGCTTTTAGTCAATGAAAACATTGCAAGAGATACAATTTAATTTCCTTTCTAAGGGCAAATATAAATTCTGTTTTTATACAGTAGAATTAGATCAGCGTCACTTTCTATTTCATATCCTATTATGGTAAAATATGTCTCTGACATTGACCTTTGTGTTTGTTTCTGTCTCTTACAGGAAGGGCTCTGGTCGGCCTGAAGTGAAGGGTCACTGAGCACAGACACTCTCCTTCCACTGACTCACAATTATACACACATAGAGGAAAGTCTCACACACACACGCACAGACATATTTCACGACGACACACACACCTTCACATTTACACACTCTTGGGTGCACACACACACACACAGACTCATCCGTGCAGACACACATTCACACACACACTCAGGCCCTCTGAGCAGGATGAGGGAACCCTGGAGGTGCCTGTTGGGCCTGTGCCTCCTGGCATGCTCAGCCTCCACCCACAGCGCCGCCAACCCCTTCGCCGGGCAGCAAACCCCTCCGGACCCTTGCTATGACGACACAGGCGCAGCCCGCCGCTGCATACCAGAGTTTATCAACGCCGCCTTCGGCAAGGAGGTGGCGGTGTCCAGCGTCTGCGGCCGGCCTCCGTCCCGCTCCTGCAGCGTGGTGGAGCGGGGCGACGATCGGCCCTCTGTGCGAACATGCCAAATCTGCGACGGGGCCGACCCTCGCCGTGCACACCCTGCTTCCTACCTCACCGACCTCAACTCGGCCCACAACCTCACCTGCTGGCAGTCAGAGAATCTGAACACCTCGCCACACAACGTGACTGTCACCCTATCATTAGGTAAGAAGTTTGAGATCACCTATGTCAGCCTGCAGTTCTGCTCGCCACGACCCGAGTCCCTGGCCATATACAAGAGCATGGACTACGGCAAGACCTGGATGCCCTACCAGTTCTACTCCTCGCAGTGCCGGCGTATGTACAACCGGCCCAACAAAGCGACCATCACCAAGCAGAATGAGCAGGAGGCTCTGTGCACAGATGGCCACACCGACCTCTACCCGCTGTCTGGAGGACTCATCGCTTTCAGCACTCTGGACGGACGGCCCTCCGGCAAAGACTTCGACAACAGCCCCGTCCTCCAGGACTGGGTGACCGTCACCGACATCCGCGTGGTCTTCAGCCGGCCCCAGCTGCCCCGGGAGCTGGCACTGGGCGCCGGTAGCAACAGCGGAGCGAGGGACGACGACCCCGCGGCGGTGACGTCGACGCTGCCAACTTATTTCTACGCAGTGGGAGACTTCCAGGTGGGCGGGAGGTGCAAATGCAACGGGCACGGCTCACGCTGTCTGAAAGACAAGGAAGGCAAACTGGTGTGTGACTGCAAGCACAACACGGAGGGGCCGGAGTGTGACCGCTGCAAGCCCTTTCACTACGACCGACCGTGGCAGAGGGCCAACGCCCGCGAGGCCAACGAGTGCCTACGTAAGTCTTTCCTTCTATCTGTCATTCTTTGTGCGGACCGTAGGAGAACTTATATTTAGCAGATAATATATATAATAAAATAGATAATAACGGATATTCTGAAAGGAGATCTAACACAATGGCTCCACAGTGTAGCTTTATGTGTTAAAGCTAGAGTTGGTAATTTTCTTCAAAAAATGTTTTGTTATATTTGTTGAAATTCTCACTACATCCCAACAGCAATCAATAAATCAAATGCTCTGACAAAAAAAGACAAAAATCAGGTATCTGTGGCTGTCGAGTGACTATAATAAACCCGTCACATCATTTTATTCGGCCCTAATGAAAGTTATTTATGTTTAATGATGATTTGTAGGGGAGTGGCTTTGGAGGCCTGAAGGAACGGGCTGTCAGTATTGCTGACTTGGCAAGTTTCTCATTAGATTTAGCGACTTTTGGATCTAGTGCTGCTAGGTACTTTCACTGGAAAAGAGTTGGCAACACTGGGCTTGGTTTTTTGGTTGGATCATTTAGTGCAATCTTGCTAGTTTCTAAAGTTTACCGACCCTCTCTTTCAGTTGGTTGTAAAAAGTCATAGAAGTGAGAAGATGAATCTATTTTTGCAGATCAAAACCCAGTCATTAGAGAAATATCCTTTGGTTGTTTTTACATCATTTCAGCAACTCTAATGTGTGGAAACCAGCTCTTTCTTTAGCTGCACTATTTTTAGTTCAAGGAGTGTATGGAAATTAGGAAATATTTTGAAATACAGGTTGTTTATTACTTTGTTGGATAGAGTCATGACCTTTTCACCACCCGCTCTCAGGATATGAGGACAGCAATGGAAAAATCAGGCCAACAAATTAAATGTACACACATACACAGAGGGAAAGAGAGAGAGAGAGGGAGGTTTAACCATGATGACCTGTGTTTGACTGTCACAGTGGTAATTAAGAGTGTTGCCAGAACACACCGGATGAGTTTGTGTTTGTTCAGGTGAGGAGTTCTGGTAGCACATGGCGGTTGCAACTTTGGCAACGTCTCTCAAAACACGAGGCCCATCCTTTTTCCTCGCATTTCCCATCATCAGCGCCCACTCTATTTACCGTCCCTCTACAGGGAAAACAGCCCCACTCTTAACAAAATCATGTTTTCTGAACTCGTCTATGAAAACTCTTTTTTTTTCACAAGCAAGTCTAAACAGTGGATGACAACAGCGCGAGTCATTGGCACACCGCTACAGCTAAGTCATCCAAGAATGTTATTTGGCAGCGTTTGCCTTCACCTCAAGACATGCTCTGTAAAAGTCATCCAGACGTCGCTCTGAAAGCTCGCCAACTAAAATTACAGCAATTTCTGTGGCAATTTTTGTTAATGTAAACGGATTACACTTATACTGGATCAGGCTTTTATGTGATATTTAGCGCATATATTAATTTCATGGCTGTACAAAAGGTTTTAGACACATGCCATGTTGGCCCATGTTCTCAGCAGGAATGCGTTCTCTAATATGTGGATGTTTCTTTGGTGGTCATTTTTTTAACAGCATTTCTCTGTTAGTATAAATAGACATAGGTGGAACTTAATTCAGGTCAATTTTGCTTGTCATAAAAATGTGTTAGCGTAGGAAAATAAAACCATATTAGAAACCACTGTCCCCGTTTTAACCTTTCCCCCATAATGAAATAAAATTACAGCCGGAGAGAGGAAAAAAAACAGGAGCAGAACATTGAAAAAACAGTGTGTATTTTTCTAACATGTTATAATTGCCCGGTGAGCTGGCCTGAGATCATATTTAGCGTTGAACAGTGCCAGATCTGTTTAAAGGGGACAGAGAGTGACAGAGCCAGAGGAGCATTAGACCGGCCAGCGTTCCCTCACTCTGTGCTCTGAAACCTTTCATGCCAACACTTTGGCTTCTCCTCCATCCTCGAACACCCTCACCTACTACACTCAAACACCTAGCCCCTTCTACAACAATATCCTGTATATCCCTCAGTGTTTTCTCGCTCATTCTTTCGCACACACGCCCTCTTTTCAAATGTCCCGTCGTTTGTTTCCGAAACGTTACACCCGCTTCCCGTAGAGCTCTTCTCGGCGGGGTCGATATGTCACTTCCATCCACGATTTCTGGACTAAACAAGCCCGGCTGCACCGGCCAACTCCGATGACCTAATCCCAGTGTTGATACAGGGCAGTTAAAGCCCATTGCAAGCTGCACGCTATACCTGATCACACATCCGGACGCGCCAAGAAAGTCAGTCCCAGATGTCCCCAATTTCTTGTTCCAATAGCCTCTTTTACAGCTTATTCCGGTAGAACTGGGTCCAACATATCCTCAAAGTAGCAGGAGAGCCTTTAAAAAAGCCTCTCCAGTGTACTTTAAAGCCCTTTCTTAAAATGCATCCGCCCCTTGTTGATGTCTGCGCTTGCTTTTCTTTCACAAAAGGCGGCGGAGGCTGCAGCGCGAGCAACCGTGGCGGCGAGGTGTAAGTATTTAGTGTGTAAGAGTGGCAAGGAGTCCCTTAGGTGTCACCGGAGCCTCCGTGAGGCCCTGTGGGTGTTTGGGTTGGAGGTGGGGTTTGAGAGGGCCGGGCTGAGGTCATGATCCTTTGCCGGGTGGTGACAAGGTTAAGCTGACGGGGAGACGGTTTGTGGGTAATGAGGAATTCAGAGGGCCAAATCAATAGATGTTTCACACCCAGGCTCTGTCAGTCCTTGAGAAATGATACGCCTGGTAGCTGATTTCACCACTTTAAACATTATTCTTAAGGTGGTTTTAAAAAAATGTTGCTCTCACTCATACTAGTCTTGACTTCAGTCTTTACTCTACACGACAAGAACATCATCTCTAACAGGCTGGTTTGATTGTTCGCCGGTCTCACTAAATGTTTTGACATGCACCGCACCAAGATTACTGTCTGCGCTCTTGGCAAGCTCGCGTTTACCGTCTCCAGACACAAGCCATGCACACACAACGACACACACACGCCCCATCTGCCGCCTCTCCTCTCCATGAATCCTGCCTCGAGACATCGGTTTACAAATCCCCGCTCTGGTAGTCAGAGAGGGCAAGCCTCGTAAAGGAGCGTGTCTGTTTGTATTGAGGGAGACATGATGGAAAAAGCTGTGATTTATCTGCCCACGGGATAGAAATGAGGAAACAGATGCATAAGAGCTATTTGGTTACTGGTCGTGATGGAGTATTGGCTTTTTTTTCTTCTGCTGGCACGGTCGATACTGTAATGTAAATACTTTATGTTGACTTATAAATGTGAGACGGTGTATCATGCTATAATAGAAACTGCCAAAGTCACCGTATATAAGATGAAGAGGCCTCTTGTGGAGTCAACGACAATGTGACATCCTGAGTAGATGATAATTTACGGCGGTGTAGGAGCTCTCTCTCTTCTTGGCAGCCATCTTGGCCCTGTTTGGCATCAAGCTGCTTCATTCTCCAACCCTTCCTCTGCTCCGTTTGGACTGCAGGAAGTCCAGAGTACTGCCTCTGGGACGCCAGACACCATCCATCCCTAATGGACCAGTCAAGCCAGGTCTGCTACCACACTGGTATGCATTCATAGCGTTAAACACAGAGGTCATGCGAAGGCTGTTTGAACTGCCAGAAATGCAGGTGAGCTGCGGTTCGACAGAGCTGGGTGTTCCCGCTCTGCTGCAGCGTCTGGGTGTGGTGTTGAATATTTTTTAATAATAGGTGGTTTTGACATATTGAGTCCAGT
Organism: Sebastes umbrosus; assembly: GCF_015220745.1. Classification (NCBI taxonomy): domain Eukaryota; kingdom Metazoa; phylum Chordata; class Actinopteri; order Perciformes; family Sebastidae; genus Sebastes; species Sebastes umbrosus. The sequence goes on along the minus strand of NC_051288.1, from coordinate 12,347,065 downwards.
GGGGGAATGAGCGATATGGTATTCTGTTTTTTCGCACAAGAAGAGGAGTTCCCTTTCAAATTAAATCAATCGTTCTACATCATGTCATCACCTGAAGGAAATTCCCACAAATTAGTTATTAGCTCTAATAAAAAAAAAAAAACGTTATTACCTGTTACATAATAGATGTTATTAGATCACGTCTGGCACACTAATGAATGCATTAAAATGTGAGCGGAGGAAAGAAGGGCGAAGTCTTGAAGCCACGTCACGAGCTCGCTCAAGCCTTCTGTGGGGGCTCGTGGTTTTTGGTGGGCTCAGCCTCTGTTTTTTGGAAACTATTAGCTGGAATTAGGGGGAATTTGACAGATGGGTTTCTTAGGGAGAAATCCAGCAGAGGTGTGTGTGTGTGTGAATGCATGTGTCAAGAGGAAGAGGCCAGCCAGGAACACATGCTCAGGAACAAGGCTCGGAATAAGCCGTCAGATCTGTACAGAGCTGTGGAAAACTCCGAAGACCACAGAAGCACAAACTCTCTCTCTCTGTGTGTTATTTCTCTCCATCGCCGACAAGAGGCAGATGGTTTTTTGATGCTGATTAGAATTTCAAAATAGTCCTTTCACACCATCCCCCCCCCCCTCTACATCTCCTAGCGAGGGCAAGCAGAGGTCAGGCCCACGTTCCAGGCGTTAGAGCAGATTCGTCAAGACACTTTTTAGGCCCGGTGATCGAAGAAATGACCTCATTCTTCAACACGCCGCACATGAAAAGCATGGCGCAGTTTGTGAGTGTGCATGATTTTGGATAACACGAACAACCCCACGTTTTATACGTTTCTCAATCGTGGCATGATGGAGAGGAGCTGGATTTGTGTGCTTTTGTTCTTGCGACATAAATGTTTGAACAAAGTTAACCTCACTGGGATTGCTTTGAATTTCCACATTGAATCCAGCTCGCAGACGCCTCAAACTGTCCTCGGCGTCCAGCTGAAATGTTGCCGCCCGTCTCTAGAGGGCAACATGATATGAAGCTCGGTGAGATGCCGAATATAATGATGAAAAAAAAGCCAGAGCATGCTCTTGATATTACTACACGTATGTGCCGTTTTCCTGCTTTCGCTAATTGACTAAAAGGCCCTCCCACCTCCGCCGCCTGTCGCTGGAGGCTAACGAGGAACCGACACTTCAATTACTTACAGCGCGACACACAAATGAGCAGGAGATGTTTGTGTGAGTGTGTGTGTGTGTTTTAAGGGGGGGCTGTGCGAAAGAAAGTGATTTTGAAAAACCTCCTGTGCTTTCAAATAATTACAGAGCCGAGGAATGTTGTTCTAAAATCAACAGCCCTATGAAATGATGCCTCTGGGGCGGGTTAGCGTGAGACGCGAGGGGCTACGGCGCAGCGAGGTGTGTGAGTTTTGTTTTGCTGGTGGTGGTGGTGATGTGTATGTGTGTGATTGAAGCAACCTCCTTTATCTGGCTGAGACAACAGGGTTTGGTCCGTTCAGTTTGTACTGTAGCTTTGCTCTTTGCTTTTCATTCCCTCTGTCAGTATTGCAACTGTGGTCCTCGGCCAACCCACAAGGGATTGATGCTTTTCTATGAAGCCACCCGTAAAGGCTCTCTGGCGAGCAGGGAACATGGTGAAACAAATGTTAAGGACAGCAAAGTGTCAAATAACAGCGTTAATGTCAGCCGGGTTAAAGCGCTGGATCCTTCGGAAATGCTCTGCGGCTGCCCTAGGCCAAGTGTGTGTTTGTGTGTGTGTGTGCATCTCCTTGTGCATGTGTGAGAGCCACATGTAACCTAGTAGTGCGATGTAGCGTTTCATCCCCGTGCCAAAGCAAACTGGTGGAGCTGCAGCGTGCCCACCCTGCTTTCCCTGCAGGCCCCCATCGACTCTCCCCCACAGATGGTAGCAATCACCTCCCGAGGTGCCCGTCACCGCCGGCGCTCTCTTCCTCTCCTATCCTTGTGTAACTGACTCTTGTCAAAGATTAACTCTCTGCCTGGACGTTTCCTGCTGCTACCTCTTCTTTTATTTCACATATATATTTCTATTTTTGCTGAAATCAGCCTTTTTTCCTTCTCTGATTGAATTCCCTGTGTGTTTTTGGTAACAGTTTTCTTTTTTATGCTGTTGCGGGCCTCTGAGCTCTTTGCCTAAGAAAATATGTGGTTTTTGGCTGCCGGCCGGTGTTGCTGGTGGCAGCGAGACTCAGAGGCTGTTCGGATAAAATATATGTTGGTTGTTTAACAATGACGATGATGATAATCGCTCGGCTTCCTTTAACTGTGGTTTTGTGTGCGTGCGCGCTGTCACCGTGTTTGACATCATATATACATATGTACTGTATGTGTCTCTGCAGACATTCATGCATAGGAGACGGATGTTGTCCGTTACTGTATGTCAGTCTTCAGCGGCCGTAGGAGTCAAAATAGAGGGAATAAGAGCAAAATGAATTCCTGATAGTCTGTTATCACACAGCAGGAGTAATATAAAAGAAACTAAGCAGCTTTTTTAGGTTTGTACACAAATCTTATTTTGACTGATGACTACAGATGGGTGTCGTGATACTAGAAATTTAGTAGGCGATACCAATACCAGTGAAATTCCATGATATTCGATACCACAGTAAAAAACAATAAATCCCTTTACCTCAACATCCACTCCTTTATTACCGTTTGCATACTGTTTTTTATTAGGAAGTTAAACTGGTCATAATTCCCTCTCTATTATCTATTTTATATTGCTGTGAAAACATCTTCAAACAACTGGATTTATTCAAGTTTCTCATCAAAAACCACATTTTACAAGATTTCATTTGAACACATGATGATAACGTTAGAACTGACCTTCAACCACAACTTATTATTACTGAATAGAGCCTGAATGCATCATAATGTAAATGAATGGCACCTCCCGTGTTGATATCAGTAGGATGAGAGCTAGTTAATGTTAGCTGTTAGTAGCCGGTAAGCAGCCAATGTTAACTAGCTCTCGTCCTGTCGATTTCAACTGTTCGATTTTGTTGTTCGCAATGTAACGTTATCAGGGAAAAAATAGGGTGCATCTCCAGGATGCGCGGATGGTGAATTTACTGCATCCCAAAAACATTTTCTATCATCTCCGTGACGACACAATGCCATTAGTCTCGAGCCCTGACGGTACCTACGGACAGTTCCTGCAGTACTATAGAAAAACGAGTACCGTCACGTTTTTCAGAATTTTGGCATTGACTTAGTACCAAAGTATCGGTTCTCATGACTTCTCTTGATGGGTGACAAATTAAAGGGCACTCCACTGTTTTTTACAGATGAAGATCAGTTTACTTGGCAAGAAGAGTACTGCTCAGCCAATAAAAACAGTTGAAAAAAAGCCCTCTGTGTCGCTGTCCCTGATGTCATCAGGGTAATCTCGAATTAGGCTCGGAGATTTTAAAATCAACAGAAAGCCCAGAGGGTGACGTTTGACAGGGATGGTCTAACAAAATACACTATTGAGTTGTATTGTGGGAATTGTAGGAGAATTGAGGTTTTTGGAGCTTAACCCTCAGAAGGACTAAAAGTCAGGATATCTCAGCTCCTGCAACGTCAATTCTTTTTTTTTTTTTACATAAAGCTCATAAAAATAATAATAAAAACCACAACGTGCTGCCAGAACAGTTTCAGTGCTCCAAGTCCATGAAACTCTATCCTTTCAAAGGATATTCCCTCATCTGGTGTTTTGATGATGGTGGTGAGGAGTGCTGTCTAATATGTCGGGTCAAAATCTCCCATAGGTGTTCATTAAGATCTGGTAACTGCCAACAGAGGCCATAGCATATGATTCACATAATTTTCACACTCATCAAAATCATTCAACTGGATGAAAACTTCCCCTTAAAACTGAATGTAATCTTGTTTCAAATTGAAAACTACTCGGTGGTCGTTGCTGTAGAGCCCAGCTTCTTATCTTAATATTTTCTTTCTCACCTTAACATTTGACCTTTTGATTTTACTCTTCAGTTCTGGGTCGCCCATCATCAGCCCAGGACTCTTTTTTGCTTTCTGTGCATTCACAAACAAGCCTGCATCACAACCTGATCAGAGAAAGCCACTATAGGTTTTCCCCTCAGCAATTCTACTGTCATCTCTGGCCGCAACGGTGAACTTACACAGTAGGTTCCATCTGTCACTTTCTATTTCTAAACCAGCCCAGGCATCGCATGCATGCATCCCCCCAGTCTGGACCTCATAGTTGTGTATGCCAAGAGTCACGGTAAAAGTACATCTGTTTTACCTCGCTTTCTACTGATTCACCATGATAATTTGATTGCACAACAGTCGTCTGCTTCTGTCCCTGTGTTCGGGACTGAAAGATGTTGCCTCTGAGCAACCGAGACAGACAGAGAGTGAAGGTGAAGGCGGGACACAGATAACAATGTTTAGATGTGGGGAAGTGAAGTGGACCAGAGAGAGAGAGAGAGAGAACAGAGCTAAGGACTCAACTCTCCACTGACACCAGGCCCCCCAACATGGCAACCCTCCAGCCTAATCTGGTTAAAATCTTCCCCTGCCTGATGCCATCCCAAGAGAGAGAGGAGAGACGGAGGAAAAGGATGGACAAGAGAAGCAAAAGGAGGGAACCAGTGAGAATATTTGAGATGGGGTCTCATGAAAGTAAGAAGGGAGAGGGAAGGGGTGAGAGAGGAATTAAGGGGACTCTCAGTTCAAAAGGGCTCCCAAGAGCCGTCTCTTAAGCCCACGGCGTGAGGCTAACCGCAGAAATGAGTGCAGGGGAGGGAGGGGAGGTGGTGTCAAAGCTAGGAGTGAAAGATACGTCTCTGTGGAAGAGAAAGGAAGAGGTAGAAGCTCCTGCGTACGCCGTAGCACGGTCCACGTACCGCACACAGCAGGACTGCAGGAGTTGTAGTTTCCTGTTCAGCTCGGAGTTCTTAAATCTTTGTCTCAGCTTGTTGTCCACAGCTCATTAGAGTTTCACAGACCCGGCGCTGTTTAAGTCTCACTACTGTTTGACTTCTCTTTTTGCATTTTTTTGTTACTTGATCCATGTCATTTTGTGTGAGCCGTTACTACCACTTGAAGCCGTGTCTCTGGTGTGTGTGTTTGTCCACACCGTACAGCGCCTTGGCTCTCTAATGAGGAGCTAATTAACCGGGTGTTCCCCCCCGGTGCCCTGAGCAGGTGGCTGGAGCAGCCAGGCGGAACTCAGCCCAAACACACAGACACACCGGCACACACACACCGGCACACATACACCGGCACACATGATGGCAGGAGCCCATATAGCAGACCCTGCAGAGCGGAGAGGGCACCCAAGGGGGGTGGGGGGGCTGCAGCAGGTCTGGACCGTGGCCTGGTTCCAAGAGGGGAGAGGTGGTGGTGGGAGAGCGGCCCCTCCGATTTTCAAGGACCAATTTTAGCCATGGGATTTGGGTTTTGCACAGGCATCCAAAATCAATTGGCTGCGCTTACCGGCTTGGCTTTGGTGGAGCTGAAGGAAAAATGAGGTTCGATTTATCCCTGACATATGGAGGGGGAACAGAGAGGCGGCGGTGCACTCCCACAAACACACTTGCATTTTATTTGTTGAGCGCAGTCTTTACGAGCCAATTTGTCATAGCACACATGACAGACCGGTCTGAGAGCTTGTTCCGAGCACATTTACTTGTTGGGGCACCTGTTATGAAAGCTGAAATACAACAGTGGTGTGTTTTTCTGTCAGTCTACCTTACCTGAAATATTCCCTATTTTTACCTGTACTTAAAGAGGACCTATTATGCTCATTTTCCGGTGCATATTTCTATTTTGGGTTTCTAGTACAACATGTTTACATGCTTTAATGTAAAAAAAAACACAATTTTTACTCATAGCAGCTGAACTGCAGGACCTCTTTTAACCCTCCGTCTGAAACGCTCTGTTTGAGCTCCGCCCCAGCCCCCTCTCGAAAAGCCCAGTCTGCTCTGATTGGTCAGCTGGCCCACTCTGTTGTGATTCGTAGGGCTGGGTATCATTTAAAGAATTATGATGCCAGTACCAATACCAGTACTTAAAGTGATACCGATACCAATAGAGTACTTCATTCAATACCTGGTCACAAAAAGGATCGATTGGAGGTTATCGTTTGACTGGAGAACTTTCAATACTACTTAGTACCATGTTGTTTTGGTCGATACCTTAAAGGTATCGAATGCCGATACCCAACCAAACCAAACTCTTTGGACTCCGCTCCAGCTCCGCTCCAGCTCCGCTCTAACTAGCTTTGTTTGAGGGCATGCCAAACTAGCCGCTAGGCAGATATCATGCAAATGTGTTACTTGGTGACATCACCACGTTACAGAGGAAAAGGCGTTTCAGGCAGTTCAGGAGCAATGTTTCTGTGGGGTAGAGTAACTCCCTTTGGTGTGGACTCTTTGTAACTTTGCAGACCTTTTCCATGCACAAAAAAATATATAAAGGAAAGTTAAAAAGCACAAAAGCATAATAGGTCCTCTTTAAAGAAGTAAACACCACCTAGATCACAAACTGAGATGTGTGCAAACTGTGTGGAGGAAGATATCGGATAAAAACAAGACTCTTTCAGTTATCCCACCAAAATTAGCATTTGGCGCTCCTCACTTTGATGACAAAGTGGTGCAACTATTCTCTACTCTAATATTTTCCTAGGGGTTTCTTGCCATCCCCTCCTTTTTATTTTTGTTGCAGCATCCCTCTGTTCGCCAAGCCCCTAGCTCGTGTTTGTTGTTTGATTTCCACGACAACACGAGGAACCAGATTAACGCATCGCTGAATTGGACGCTGACCCATAAAGGAGCCGCGCTCACTGCTGGAGGATCTCAGTTTCTCCACCACCCACAGAACAACACAGAAGTGTCTGTTTTTCTCCTCCAACAGATAAGAATTAGTGAGGTTTTCTTTTTGTGGCGCACTAGTGAGGCTTTGATGTGTTAATGAATTGAAAAATGGCCTTCAACAGTGTTCAGTTATCCCCGCTGAGCCTAATTTGGGTGAGGGGGGTGCGGCGGTGGTGGTGGGGGTGGCAGGTTGGGGGGGTGAAGGTGGGGTGTCGGTGTGTGTGTGTTCACAAGCACTTCAAAACAAACCCATAAACATTCCAGGATCCTTGGGCAGCTGCAGCTCTGAGCCGAAGTTAACTGCATACAGCATGTAGAAAACACACACGGGTACACATACAAACACCTATACTGGAGCCATTTTTGCTTATTTATTTTTCTCAGTCATTAACCTTGGATAACATTTTCATTCATGTTTTTTTTTATTTTTTATTTATCCCCAGTCAAATAAACTACTATTTCTGCCACTAATTCCCTCATTCTCTGGCTGTTGTTAAAGCCACCACTGCCGCTAACACATGCTAAATCATTTAAAGGTTCGATTCTGGAGCTTTCTTTACACTCTCCACACTTGAACGTATTCCTCTCCCGCTTCGGACTTTGTTGGCCGATCTTGTTGCACGGCGGCGAGTCGAGGAGTTGCCATAAGAGGTGTACCTTCGGTACTTCGGCCGGGGTAGAAAACGTGATCCATCGCTTTCATGTTCGGCTACAAGGTGTTAATGGACACAAGTGCTCACAGCTGTGTGTGTGTTTGAGACGCTTGATCATAATCACAGTCCTCTCCCCCCTCAGCCACTCACCGGAGCTGGTGTGTTCTTTGTCACACTCCCTTCAGGAGAAGTTGGACAGGCTATTTGGTCATTCACATGCACACAGATTGTCATCAATTTGGTGTATTTTTTCAGTTAAAACACGGACTATATCACTTTAAAAGTTTCACTCAGCATCCTACACATCTATATTTTTCTCCAAGGTCAAAGGTCAATCCCGATCTTGGCCTTGACCAGTTCATGACAGCACACCAAACCATCCTGCAGTGTCTCTACGCAAAACAATATGGATCCATACACGAAACATTATTTCATTAACTGCAGAATTCCAAACAAATTGGTTCGGCGTAATAACCAGATGGAATTGGGAAACAGTCTGGGAATGTGCTGCTCCCCCCTTTTTTTTCCAGGGTCTGCAACTCAGGGAAAACTGGGCCTCTTTCCCAACCTGGTGCCAGCGGCTTCCCCCTTCAGCGCGGATTGGAGGTTACATATCGTTCACTGCTCGCATATATTACTTGACAAGTCGTTCTCCTCCTCCTGCGAGAGAGTGTCATTAGCAGTCATTTTTGATCAGCTGCAAGGAGCTCATCTAACATTGTACAGATCATTGAGCTCTGTGGAACGGCAGAGCTGACCTTGGCTTCAGCAGTCAGCTAGAGGTGATGGGGACTTTAAAACTTTACCTTTTCCGACTCATGAAAGTACTTCTATTATATTTCTAACTGCCACTGTATTGCACACAAAGCTCATAAAAGGTCCCTCTGCCAGTCTGTCTTTACTTATTCCCCTTATTATTGTGTCTTTTTCTACTCTAAACATACGTTATTAGAGCATTTTTCTCAATCATACCAGAATAATTAATATCACCTTCTCCTGTGATGCCCTTATAATCCTTTCTTTACCATAACTGTTGACATTTTTGGTCAAACCGCTCCGCCGTTGTTTACCCCTCTCTAATTTATCTGCGGATAACTTTGAACTGTGGCTAAGCTCTGCAGCAGGGGTCTTTGAAGCCACGGCCAAGTCTTCAGGTCCCAGGTCTGACTCTGATTTAACCAGCAAAGAGGTCTGGATCAAACTCTGTTACACAAACAACAAGGGCAGGTTTCTCATTAGGCTTCTCAAATGCAAACCCCACATGTAGAGAAGGGAACGGAGTTTATGAATAATGTTGAATGCGGTCTAATGTGGAGGAATCAGTGGAAAAGACTGGTGAGGCGAAGAGACATTCAAGTGGAACTGGGAGGGCCTGCGAAGAGATATAACCTCACTTCACACGTCCCATATATTGCGCCTCGCCTCATTTAGAAGACAGCCAGCTCGAGCCCCGTTCCTTTATCTGATTCACTCTCGCTTTTAATAGATCTTAGGAGTCTTTACTCATCAGCGATTCATGAAATTAATGTCTCTCTTTCCAGTGATTAATAACTAATGGGCTGAGAGAAGCCGAATTCATTAATTATGAAATGGAGAAAATGAGCTCTGCAAATATCACTTTTGATTGATGAGTTCTGGAATAGCAGCCAAGCACACAGCCGCAGTGTAGATTATAAACCACTCGCTATTAATGCTGCCGTACTGGAAAATCTCTGCCAGCTCTCTTGTGATATACGTATGTTTTACTGCAATGCACACCCCATGTGAACATTTCATCTTAGACTCTATAAGGATAAATACTGTGAAGATACTTTAACTTTCACCTTTGCTGATGCGATCAAACCACTGACGACTTTCTTCTTTCTGCAGCGTGCAACTGCAACCTCCATGCCCGTCGCTGTAGATTCAACATGGAGCTGTACAAGCTGTCCGGAAGGAAGAGCGGAGGGGTCTGTATGAACTGCCGCCACAACACCGCCGGCCGCCACTGCCACTACTGCAAGGAGGGTTTCTACAGAGACATGGCCAGACAAATCACTCACCGACGAGCCTGCAAAGGTAACTTTATTTGTCTGTAATAGGTATTTTTCAAGGTGATATTTGTGAGATTTTCTGTGGTGCCAATTGCTGTACTGTTTTCTACACTTTACTTGTCAACCAAGCAGCAACTCCCATCGATTTTTTCCTTGCATTTTCTGTTGATTTTGAGCGTCTCTAGATGGCACTCATGTCTTGGTCTATTCATACTAGCGCTGTCGATTAGTCGACTAATCGGTCGTTTTGGTCTTAGTCGACTAAGATGTCTTTCGTCAATTAGACATGTTTTATGCTTTTTTTCATGCTGAATGACTTATTTCTAAGAAACTTCTGAGCACATCTCTGGTAAACACAAGATTTAAATGATACTTGTGTGTCATTTAGGGTGCTTCACAAGCCGTTTGGCTAGTCCGAATAAGAGTGAAATTGATACTTTTGGTTTGTTTTCTATTTAGTTTTGTTCAGTTTCACGGTGCACAAATTAAAGCAGACCAAATTAAAAAAAAATATTTGCTGAAGGGCGTGTCCGAAGGAGCAAATTTATCTTTTTCGTCTCAAGAGCTGCCACTTCTATGCAGGGAATCGCAGACATTGACATATTGCTGTCAAAGTGTTTTCACTGTGACTCGGCACTGGTCTACTGTGCGCACAAATCCCTTCTCCTCCAGTTTACCTTGAATGACTTTACAAATATCATTATTTTTGTGGACTTTATTTAGCATTCTGTTTGTTCTCTTCGGCCCAGATGTCAAGCAAACATCGGAGTTCTGCAGAAGTCTAGGACAGTCCTCTCCCTCTCATTTACCTGTGTCCATCTCAACAAATGCCCGCACAGGCAGCCTGTGTTTTGGTTCGCTTGGAAACGGTTCGAGATCATCTCTCGCAAGCAGTCTTGGACTGGTTTTGGTCCACACCAGAGAACGATTACTGCCCACACACCTGCCCAAATGAACCGCACCAGAGTTCAATTCCTAAATGACTAAATGTTGGCTTAAATCAACTAATCTATTAGTCGACAAAATCGTGTTAGTGTTAGTCGACTAAGAATGTCTTTAGTCAAGGACTGCCCTAATTCATACACGGTGCATTCATGCAGCACTCCTGCTGTCAGAAAACATAAAACATGAGCACTTTTCTGGGAAAGAATTACCAACCACTCTTATGTTTACAACAACTAATGGAAAAGCGTTCGCGAACAAGGATCACTTTTGTATTACATCAATCAGTAATAGAGTAGCGAAAATGAATATTTATTTATATGAAAATGTCACGGGTTATTACTTTAAGCTCAGTTTGACTTTTCATTTGGCAACACGGCTGCGCTAAATGTTTACAAAATGTTCAAACAAAAGCTGATTGAGACACTCTAACCCTGCTAATACTTGTGTAATCATGTTCTGATTGGAAACACACACAGTCATGGTACCTTTTAATAAAAAATATCAGCGTGTCTAACTTGCCATACCATAGCAGAGAGAAACGAATTGATACTATGCCCGAAGCTTTTCTGGCCGCCGCACCAAATGTTTCCCCCGTACCACACACCACATAATATTATCACTTGACCAAGGCATTTCTCATGGAAAAATGAGTTTTACCCCTTTTTTTATTATTTCACATTTGCAGTGAATATTTTTCTGCCTGATATTATGCTGGAAGCATTTCTCTCCTCCCACTGGACTCATTGCAAAAATAACAGCAGTTTCCTGTACTTGTTGCTCAGGAGAATATATTCAAATCAATAGCAGAGAGAGAGTGTTTTATATCCTGTTGATCCCGATGAAGGTAAAGAATCACTTCCAGAAAATAAGAAACAGCATCAGCGAGAGCTGCCAACGCTCATAGCCGTGAAGATCTTTCGGTTGAAAACCTCCCGCTGGCTTCCGCTCAGTTTTCCTTCTGCAGCCGACCCAAGCTGTAACCGAACACCAGGAGGTTTGAAATGGCACGATATCAGGCCGCACTTGCCCATGTTGGTTGCGGTGAGACGTCGAGCCATTCATCATCATATGATGGCAAAAACTTCACAGTGACTTGGTCACATACCTTAAAACTGAAGTCATTTGACCTGTTGCTGCACCAAAACACTGACAGAAAGAGATCTGCCTCAGTCCTGAGATGTGCGTCTCTGTGTGCAAATTCTTCCCTCATCTTCCATTTCCTGCAATACCTGGGAGTGTGATGCTCTCGCACACACACAAACCCCACCCCCCCCCCCCCCGACACTGCAATTTGTCCTTATCAAAGCCTCATGATCAGGTGGTAAACAGTTTATCTCCCTCCCTCACAAAGGCCCCAGATGTGACGGAAATGAAAGTTAACGTCTGCAAAAGCCTCCACTGAGCGTCTGGCTCCATGATTGATCAGAGCAATTCCGCAGCCTTCTAGGAGCCGTCATTTTCCTTCGCCTCAGCCCTTGCTCACTGATTTTCATCTCCATCTTCTCCCATCTCCCATGATTGTTTATAACCACCATCTCCTCTTCCTCCCCAACTTCTGATTTCTCTCTCCCCATGACTCACCACAAGCCTGTAAAAACCTTTTGTCTTTCTCTTTTACCGTGGCGTCCCTGGTTTTACTTTTCAGCTCTCTTCTCTATGTTTTATCTCCATGTGTCAGGGTCAAGATAGAGGTCAGAGGTGCGGTATGCCTGAAGGGGGGGGGGTCACGTCTGAAATGGAGTTGCAACAATAAAATACAGGTGTTTTCTAAAGGCGAGACGGGAGCGTGGAGGGCTCTGTCTGTTTCTAATGAGACCTGCTCTGGATGGGTGTCTTTACACAATCTGTGGAGTACTTGAGGAGGAGTAACCACCTCTCCCTCTTAACTCCATCACCACCACCGCCTACCTCCCACGTACACAGAGCTGCAGGACCCTCCAGTTGAAATGCCCAGCCAGGCACCAGCCTCTCCGCGACTCCTTTACAGTGTCACAAGCATTAAAACAGTCAGCAAAATGAAAGAAACACAGCGATCACCACATGGCCTGGCTGCAGTATACGAGCTCTTCAAAATACAAGGTTTTTATGTGAATCCAAGGCGTACAGCTGGTATCCGTTGACCACAAGGAACATTGATAAAAGGCATTAAAAATGAGGCCACGGTCGACGTGAAGCAGCGCCGGCCAACATAAACCACATCGGCCGTGTGTCTCAAATATCTTTCTGAAGCAGGACATGAGGATCTTTGCTGTCAGAAAACACAGTTACGCAACCTAATTCTAAGGGTAATTTTAGGTTAGTGATATAGTACCTGGCCTATCGCAGCATAAAAATGTGAATATTCTCAAACGTTAGTATCAAGTTTAGCCAGTACCTGTGACCTCAAGATTTGAATCTGTAATATCATTGAGAGGGTGGAGCTGTTCTATTGACAACGTCCATTTATCAGTCCTTCAACATAATGTTATTACTTTAAATGCTGAAATAATGTTAATATATCTTTAAAAAATTAGTTGTGCGCAATTTAATAATTTATGTATACAAATTACTTTAATGATTTAATGACAAAAAAAATGCACATATTTTAACGCTTATCTATTTTCACAATTAAATAGTCAGCTGAACATAACTGATTGATAAAAAACATATTTCCAAACAAGGGCACAAAGAATTTACCATGCACAGCATGCCGGATTATCGCAATGTCACGAAATCGCCTGAGAATCGCGGGATCACATATCACACGAAAATCCATCTTGTCAGGCTTCAAGTAATGCGTTTGTGTCCAGCAAGCCAGAGTACGGACAAATCAGTATCCTGTGATCCTACTGTCACCTATGGGCGTGGCGTAGGCGTGTGAGGCGACACGGAGAGGCGACTGTTCGTTCTAAACAACAATGGCGGCTCATGAAGAGCTTAGCGTAGCTCCAATAGCATCAGTTATATCAGAACTGGAGAGTATTTCTTCATTGAAAGAAGAGCAAAGAACTGTCTCCCGACTGGCTTCGGCAAGAGTTTGATTGACAGATGTTTTATCCAATCACCTGCCAAGTATTTTTTGAAAGTGCCTGCCCTTTTCCAAACACTTTCCAACGACAGCTTCTCATATGGTTCTGTGTAACAAACCATCTGGCGGGTCGGGTTAGCAAATAACACCACCCTCTCCAAATGTGGCAACTGCCAATAACTGCGGACAAAGAGCAGTCGTCCGCAAGTACTTCATGCCCACAGGCACGCACACATGCACAGAGCAACACGAATCAGTTAAACTGGGCCTGTCAGAGGACTACAAATCCCAACGCGGTGCCTGTCACGTCTGCAGCCGCAGAGGCTTGAAAAGTCATCAACCTCTGAGGACGTTTTTACTGCTTCTTAACTGGCCCAAGCCCCTGCACATAAAACTTCAGAAAAGCAGTTCAAGGAGGAGAGCTGGGGGTGGAGATTGACACCACCAGCCCTCCACCCCCATCCCCATCCTGCCTCTTACAGCCTGCTCAGATCTGGCAGTTGCTGGTTGTTTACTGAACTCCGATGTCTTAACAGCCTGTGATTGTTTAGAAGGGAAGTGAGAACATTACTCCCATCTTGTTCAGTGACTGAGTTGAGTCGATAGCTTGCGCTGTTTGGCGATCAGCCGGGAAACAACGGCCACATGTCTCGGCAGGCATGACAGACCGACTCCAGACTTGCATCAGACAGCTCAAATAACGGGGGGTTTATCCCACATGTGCTTTGGACAAATCATTTCACAGGAAAGAGAGGGGGGGCACAAACTCCAGGAATGACAGAAATTCTGAAATAGTCCGTGGACACTGAAGTAGTTGGTAACAGTGGCAGTAGCGCTGGCTGATGTGGGTGAGGATATAGGTTTACGTGGTTGGCACAGACCATCAGACACACATTAGGGAGACCCTTGTTGACTTGACTTCTGACATCCTGCCATATACAGATGTGTGTTCCCTTTAGATCAGTCAGGAACTCTGTACAAAGTGCCATCAAAGCTTTTTGAGTTCCCCAGTCGGGCCTGCGTGACTCAAATGGTGGGGATTTTGCACGGACGCTGAAGCATCAGATTTACGTCTCAGCTTCAAACGGAGCGCAGCCACTTTGACACCTGTGGACCGGTTGGCCTCGCCGGAAAAAAGGCGAACGTGTTTCTGAAGATCTGAGCCGCAGTTAATCCCTCCCCCCGCCTCGGCCGCCCAGACACACGCGATCACTCTTGGGTCAGTTTCAGCCATTTAAAACCCTCCCTTTTGCCCAGTCAACAGGTGGTAGGGGGGGTCCTCAGGCTCTCCTCTGTTGTAGCAGCCTCAAAAAATGTCCGACGCAAATAAACACATTCACAGTTCCGTCAAGTGGTGGGAAGAAACCGTGGCGTGTTAGCAGCTGCCTTCCTCTGGCAAGCGCTGTAACAAACTGTTAGGTTACAGGGTTTTTCCCCAAAGTGTAATTTTGGCCTTTCTTGTCTTTTCTTGATAAGCTTGGACAATTACAGCTATCGCGTTACAGTCGAGTCACTCTCAGTTTGCTTTAGTCATTTTGCACCAGCCTCCGCCTGTTTTTCAAAGACATTGAACATAAGGAGAAATGTTCACCTTGCATTTCATGGTTTGTTGTATTTCTGGCAACATGTCAGTAGATGAGACAGGAAAGGATAACTTGCTTTTGTTCTGGACAGAAAATGTCAAATTGGACGTGAAACCAATCATTCACACCCCTGAAGACTTCTCAAGAAGATGTAAAAGTCGTACATTTGTTTTGATATGTCACCGATTTGTTTGTCTGGCCGAATTGCTGTGAAATGTTAAGTATGCGTTTATTGCTCAAAGAACAAATGTCTGTTTATTTAGTGGAGTCGGAGTAGCCACAGTTTGGTTAGATTCACTGTTGTTTATGCTGTCGAGCACACCAGACGCTCTGTTTGGACTACACTGTGTCTCTCACTCTCTCTCCGATCCTCCACTTCACCTCTCCCTGTCATCATCTCTAACATCTTGTAAAGCTCTCTCAGAAGGCTTCGGACCAACGCGCCAGCTCTTGTATTTAACAGCTCTTTAAACCAAAAAAAAAAAGAAGCCTCACGTTGCTTAAGGGAGCTTGGATAAATTGCCTAGAACCAGCAAAAGTCATAAAAGCCACGCCAAAGCGAGGTGACCGGAGCATTGCTTATTGCTGTTGGCGTTTGCTGGGCATCGAGTGAACTTTCGGGAAGTGATGAAGCAGCAGAGCGCGTGTCACCAGGCGGGCACCGAGCAGAGAGGAGAGAGAAGGGCACAGTGTGTCTTTCTGCTTCTCCTGACTACACTGTTCAGGGAATCCTGAGCACAGAAGCAGACGGGAAAAGGCTGCCTCACATCTTAAAGTCCTGAGCCAAACATTCAGCCCTAATGCAGATCTGTTTTCTGTTGGCAAACAACAGAAGAACACAAGATTTAACCCAGAACCCTGCAGAGACTCTGCCATATTCATATAGGAATACGCTGCTGTCTTATGTGTGTCATTTTGTGCAACTTGTTTAATGAATCAACATTTTCTCTCTCCCTTCTTTCTCATATCACAACCCTCCCTCCCCCCTTCACACCTGTCCCCGACCCCCACCTCCAGCCTGTGACTGCCACCCCGTGGGTGCAGCCGGCAAAACGTGCAACCAGACGACAGGCCAGTGCCCCTGCAAGGACGGCGTCACCGGCATCACCTGCAACCGCTGCGCCAAAGGCTACCAGCAGAGCCGCTCCCCCGTAGCCCCATGCATCAGTGAGTGACACTGATGCACACACAACTATACCAGTCACTGCAGGACACTGTCTTCAGCTTGGTTAACCCTTTAAAACAGTGTTTGCATGATCCTGTTTTAAATAGTTCTAAAATAATAACTATAATAGTTATGAGCATTCATTATTTTTGCTGTGGAAAGCCAAGGCGTCTGTCTTTACATATAAGTCAATAAACCATAATAATTGACAAAAGTATTGAAAATGCGTCATAAATTAAAAGAAATACAAAAATCTGACATGTTTTTTCATAAAATGTTGCTAAATAAACATGCAAAACATGTTGATCCAAAAGATTTCTAAATTTAGAAACATGAACAAACAAAGATGCTCATTTTGGATGGCAGAACAAGCACAAAGGCGTTTTGATATTTTTGTTGCATTCCACACGTTGCATAGTTCAAATAACCTATGGACTATTAAAAAATGTTTTGTTCATGTTTCTAAATTTAGAAATCTTTTGGATCAATGTTTTTATTTAGTAACATTTTATTTAAAAAAAAATTTATTTATTACACTATTTCAATACTTTTTCCAGTTATAATGGTTTATTGACTTATAAAACCTTTTAGCTTAGGTTGTACAGATTTAAAGGATATGAAGAATTTGAAGATACTCCAAGAAATGACATCACAATAAGCAAAAAACACCAATGTAGGCACTGGCGGACCATTTCTATTGCAGACTTCAAAGAGTTAATCATCTTGGCAGTGAGTCACTGCGTAAAACTGCAAAACAGCTCCATCGTGAAGAACATGATATAACAAAAGGCCCAATGCATAGTTCCAGAAGAGTAGTGAAGTACGCCAAAAGCAGCGCAACCAATGAGACTTCAGAGCATAATTGAAAGCACACGTCCCTGTAGCCTAAAGTCATTCTGTCCTTCTGACAGGCACACCCAACCCGCTCTTTGCTGCACTGCATATATGCAGCACTGTACATGTGTTCTGTGGGTTTGCATGGCCACTGAAAATGCAATGATAATTTCATAGAGAACAGCCCAAAACATGTGTGCAAACAAGGGCCCAGATGTAAAGTCAGGCTAAACTGAAACGTGATCTTAGTGGAGAGCTGGTGTGGGAACTCAAGACTCGGTTATTGTTGCTGTCAACGATGTGCAGTATAGTGTGTGTGTGTGTGTGTACTCTAGTTGCTGCAGCTTGCATGTCGACTACATCAGGTTTTTTAATTTCCTGTGACAAACGTGTATGTGTGCGTGCGGGTCATGAAATTCACAAGCGGCCTCGGCACATGCAGGCATGCGTAATAGAGGGCAACCTTCCACCACCACTGTGTGCCAGGCGGTGCGGGCACACACACACACACACTCACACACACACACTCACAAGGCAACCTCCACCAAAAGCCTCCACCGTGCCGCCCAGTGCCGTACCGAGCTCCGCCACACTGTGCCACATGGTGCCGCGTTCGTTTCCCTCACATGCAGCTCCAGTAGCAGATGGCGGATGGGCGAGAAGGAGAAAACAACTGTGGTCACGGATGGCAGAAGCCACCGCTGAACCGTCACCAGTGAGAACACGACGAATTGTGTATGTGCGTTTTAAGTACACGCGCGCGTTTGGATCCATTACGAATACTGACAACCGTGTGTGTCACAATATGGCCTCATGGTGGGCATCGAAACCTCCTATTGAGACCCCAAGACAGGCGACAAGCCCATTAAGCAGCCAATTAGTATGATGGCAGCAACCCTCATCTGAATGATCCTTTCATCATCTGTCTGTCTTCACAAAGATGTGGCCATGAGGGCACACAGACCCAAAGTGGCTTCAAGCAGCTGCGCCTGCCTTCACAAAGCTCCATGCCCTTGTTTGTTTATGTTGGCGGGGTGTCCATAATTTCAGAGAGACAACTGCTGCTTTTGCCTCAAAACAGCTTTCCAACAAACCCCCTCACCCACTCCTCTACCTCCCGCCAACACACTCCCACTCGCTCGGTTCAAAACCCTCAACCTCCAAATCCAATCAAAAGCAGATCCTCTGGGTGGATGCTAAGCCGGCGTTCCAGTAACTCTGTTTACGGTAAAAGGCGGAGGGCCCGTTGTTAGCATTAGCATTTGTATTGGAAAGTTGCATACGATTAAAAGAGAAGTCCTGGAGGAATTCCACGAGGCACTTTTTAGAGTAGCCAGCGGGCACGGCGAGGGAGGGCTGCATCTGTCTCAAGACGATCCAACAAAACATTGCCCCCTTTGCCATCTGTCCGTCTGTCTATGCATGCCTGCATGGAGATTACACAGCAGCGTTAACCCAGCATCTGTTAGGGGAGGACGAGACTAATCTACCTTTTCCATTTTAATGCCTCAAAGAATCAACTTCTCTCTCTTAGATGTAGCGAGTGTGCCGACTTTGAACGGATTGACTTCTCCAAACTGGATTACTGGGCGAATTTGCGGTGCACACGGAGTTTGGATCAACTTAAATTTGGTCCTCTGACCTCTTATTATTTCATCCACTTATACTGTCTCAGGATCTTTTCAACATATTCCTTAAAAACGACAGTGAAACCACCACATTAGTCCGTGGAATGCGTGGTTTATTTGAGCCTGTCTTCCCTCTCACCGCCAATAAGTATCCCTGTCAGTCTGTCAGTGTTTATCTAGCATGTCTGTCTGCACTGCCCCATGTGTTTTCATGTGTATAGTTGACATACGTCACAATCCAAACCCTGGTATTTTCTCTTATTGGCCTCAGTGAGCAAACACACTTTCTCCTCATTACTAAGCTTTCCCCTCGTTATTTTGTTGTGGGTTTATTATTAATATATTCACATACCAACTCTTTGGAATAATGAATTCAGACATGCTTCATTTCTTTGACCACACATGCACTTAGCAGGAACACAGCCAAATCACTTTACTATACTTTTAAAGGCACAGATTTACATTCAACCAGCGAAATAACTTTGTATTTCTTGTTTCAGAAATCCCAGTGGTCAACCCCACAGCTGTGGTGAGCAGCACAGAGGAACCAGCAGGTTAGTACTCGCTCTCTCCGCACCTCGCCCATAAGCACCAGCGCTTTACGAGAGGAACAAAAACATATTTTTTAATATTTCTGGACTTGAGTTTTTAAGGTGTGGAATAAATATTAATGAAGGGTGGGTCCCCTCTCTTTTGAAGTTCGACGAAGAGAAACGAGCGCGCCGGGACCTGCTGAATTTTTCCATTGTCTTAAAAAACCTGTGTCCTTGGCACGGTTTCCCCCCCGACCACTAACCTCAAGTTAGTGGAGCCTCGCTGTGCTCGCAATATAGCTGCAGCTTGAAGCCAAGGCCAGCAGATAGGCAGCAGAGGTGATTAGTTAAAGTTTAGCTGGGAGATATAGCGGCAGGGAGAGTTTTGAGGCGTGAAAAGTGTTGGCAAGCGGCTGGGGGGAAATTTGTTCAGTCTCTCCTTCTAACTGTCCAATTTACGCTGCGGTCAATTACCCTGCCCTTATTTTTCATTCTGCAGCTGTTTGATTCGAACAGCGGTGTTGATTTGGAAATGTTGATTCATTAGAGGGTTTATAACATATATCATCACTCAGGCTGCGGATCGCACCCCCCACTTTGCCACTGATACTTCACTGCGCCATTCAAAGCATATCATTTTATTGTTTTTTCTTCTACAAATTATATATTTTGTCAGAAAACTCTCTGCTAATTACACTTTTGACTTATGGACGTCTTACATTTCAAAAACAGTCTGAGAGTATGAGTTATGAGGGTTAGAGATGTATTTAATGTATGTGATGGATACTGACTTCAGGAAAATGTTGAAGCTGAAAGCCAAACACAGTCAGTGAACATTACATACAGTAACTATGGAAAAACCTCCCGTTAAATCAAATGGTTTAGAATGAATGCATCGGTTTATATTAAAGGAATAGTTTGACATTCTGGGGAATTACACTTATTTGCATTCTTGCCAAGAGTTAGATGAGAAGATTTATACCACTCTCATTTTTTTGTGGTAGATATTGCATACTACTACTGCATTCACTGCTATAATATTTTGTCTCCTCTTTATTGTCAATGAAAATAAAGAGAGATTTTGGTACAGTTTTTATTTTTTAAACTACATTTTAGTCTCTCCTTTTTTCGTCAACAATATTGCATGTTGATATTGTCACAGTTAGTGTTTAATGACGTCGGTTCAGTCTCGTCGTCGTCTAGTCTTAGTCATGGAAAAAAAAAAATTGTTGATGGACATATGTTTAGTTATAGTTTTTGTTAACAAAATTAACATTGGTACAGATTAAACAAAAGCAATATAACAGATCATCGTTGCCAGATGGGAAATATTATCATACCAGAGGCTTAAAATTATCGTATTTTGAGGGAAATTGTTGTACACAATTATTGTACACAAGTCATAACCACAAGAACAAATAGTTCCAGTGTAAATGTGTAACTTTACAAATAGCATATTTAAACAACTTTTTGACGCGCCTACAAGTCTATCCACATTGTTTTTTTGTTTTTTTTAAAGCAAACTGACGTAGCCGTGATGCCTGGAAGTTATGTGTCATTTGTCCATCAGTCTGGCAATTTTTTTAATATTACAAAATTATATTATAAGACAGGAGGGAGAGAGAACGACAGCCGTGCTTGTGAGTCACGTTCATCAACATCATACCCTACACCAAGCAAGATTGGGTGGAAAGAGGTCACGTTAGAGGAGATGCATAAACACAGACATAGGATCGATATCACAAATTATTATACATTATGGCACTTTCTGAATTATTGATCATAGAGAGGGTAAAATTATTGTAGAAATACGATAATTATCGTACATCTGTAACAGATATTTGTTACCATTGGACACAGCCAGGCTAGTTGCTAAGCTAGGCGGCCGCTGGCTCCAGCTGCATATTTACCACACAGACAGGAAAGCAGTATTTATCATCTCCTCCAACTCTGAAATAATCGATCTAAATATGAATTTTAAGGTCAATATACAGTATATAGTAGCTATATGTAGCTTCTTTTTTCATTTGCGACTTCTCTCATTCTGTTTCCTCTCATTACTCGGGCTTTGAGCCTATTAGAAAAACAAAAAAATGCACAGTCCAGCCCTTTCTTGTGTTTACTACTTCCCTGGGAAAATGTTACGGGGTCTCAGAACACAAGAGTCGTTGATCGCCAATTCACCTCAGGCTCTACCGAACACACCAGAGCATTTCACCCCTCCTAAACTACCATAGAGCCAGCTTCAACATCACAAACCCAAGGCCCCCAAAAAGTTTTTGTGTAAGGGGGCGGTAGGTGCAATTTGTCCTTGTCACGGCACAGTGAGAGGGGCTCGAGGGAACGAGGGCATCGAGAGCCCCGGAGCCAATTGTGAGTGTTTTTTCAGTGGACCCGGCCTTCTGGGTCAGCGGGCGATTCACCGAGAGCTTTTCCAGGTGAACGGGCTCTTCATGGGAAAACACACACACTGTCTCCCAGCCAGCGTTTCACCACTGATACCTTTAGGCCAGCCACTGTATACCGCACACACACAATGGCACTAATGAAATCCATGCACATCTCCCACAAATGCATGCCTGTCACAGTTGCATGCACACTTCCATGATAATGATCTGCACATGAAACCACACGCTCACTCATAATGAAAAAGACCTTAAGCAAGCTATGATATTTAACATCAGTTATTTAAAGTACGTACACACACACACACACACACACACACACACACACACAAATCCATCCACACGTACACCTCCTCACCCGTCCACATCTACACCTCCGCTCGTCGTTTTTTTAAAGTCGCCCTGTCTGGAGGTTATTGGAAGCTGCCATCTGCTCTCTCTTTCTCCCTTTCCTTCCTTGTCTCTCCTCTCGCTGGCTAATAAAATCTCCAGCGCTCTGATATACAGCCAAGCCTTCTGGACGTTTTTATGGGCTCCTCGGTCCCCCGTTTCTTTCTCCTTCTTCCATTGCTCCATCCATCCTTCCCCGAAAAAATGAACGACGCAACACCCCTACTCTCATGCAACCCCAGAAAGCGTAATTTCTCTTTCTCACGGACGTTTTCTAATTGGGGCATTTCACGTCCAGCTATTTTAATTTGGTTTGCTTTGGGAAGCAACATGACCAAATGGTTTTCCTGTTGAAGGCAATGAGAGGCCTGACCGCAGATACCAGTCCAGTTACCACCAACATGTGGTTTTTCAGTTTCATGCCCTGACAAGCGAGCAGCGTGGTCAGCTTTTCGTGTCCCCTCACTAAAACTAAAACTAAAAATATGACCCTCTTGGCGTTCTACACATTTTCACTCCATAATATTTTTTCTGAAATGTGTATCCTTCTCATATTTTTGTAATTGAAATAAGTGGATCCAAAATTCCAAGCTTCATAAAATCCAGTG
This sequence comes from Sebastes umbrosus, assembly GCF_015220745.1. Classification (NCBI taxonomy): domain Eukaryota; kingdom Metazoa; phylum Chordata; class Actinopteri; order Perciformes; family Sebastidae; genus Sebastes; species Sebastes umbrosus. Next base: position 12,324,446 of record NC_051288.1, on the reverse strand, counting down.
GCGTCCAGTCAAGTACAGTAGAGCCTCAGTAATGATCAACAGTGTCTATTTCTTTCTTGTCGCAGCTCCTGTAGCGGTAGTTACCATGAGCACAATTCAAAAACACAACGCAATGCTATAAATCTTATCAAGGGGTTCTTGATATTGATTTCTAACATGAGTACTTTCATCTGTTTTTTTGAACATTCATTTTAATTTAGCGTGTCTTCTTTTGTTCTTCGTTCCCTCTGCTCATGGAAAACGTATTTAGTGATCACAGAGAAGCAAAGCTTTTAATGTTGAGACGACAAAATAAATATTTCAGGATAGCAAGAAACAAACCACGGGAAATAATTACATGCATGTGCTTTATCTGACTTAACTTATCTCCAACTTTCTCGGGTCATTGAAAGTGTTTTAAATTCAACTATTATTGTAAATTATTATTCAGGTTGAAAGTAAACTTTGGGCCATAGAGAGAAGAGATGTGAGGCTGCGGCCAGAGCACTTCTTTCTCCTAACAAGACTTTGTTTTGTTGCATTTTTGATTAGTTTCATTTCAATTTACAACATTAACCACATGTTTAAAACTGTTTAAAACTGCGGGAAAAAATACTTTTCCCTCGAAATGTAATCTGAGTATGCGGTGGACGACCTCCGCGTCTGAAAAGTGAAGCCAATGCAGAAGTGCCTTAAACTTTCATTCTTTCTAATAGCCAGCAGGGGGCGACTCCTCTGGTTGCAAAAGAAGACCGATTGTATAGAAGTCTATGAGAAAATGACCCTACTTCTCACTTGATTTATTACCTCAGTAAACATTGTAAACATGAGTTTATGGTCTCAATCTCTAGTTTCAAGTCTTCTTCAATACAGCATGAGTCACGGTGACTATGTCCACTTCTTATATACAGTTTATGATGGTAATGTAATTTAGTAGGAGACAGGGTTGGACAGAGAGGTAGCTGCTTCAAGTCCTAGACTGAGTAATTCCAGTCTAGTTTCCATATTTGTGTAACTGGAGATAGATACATGACAACTAAACCAAACCATGGCTGGTTTTAGAGTCAGTCATGAAGAGATTAGTCCCTCAACCAAGTTTCATTTTCAATTTATTTTAGCTGTCACAATCGTAATTATAACACCTCATCACTCCACCTATGAGTGGTCAGTGGAGGTCATCTGTCCAATGTGTGGTCTCAGTCGTCACGCTGGCAGCCGAGGTCTATTCACATCCATCCAACCATGACTCGCTTCCACTACGCTCTGTCTTTCCTCAAGACCCCCGAAAACATGTCAGACTGAACACTTTCACTACTCTGGTATGCTTCAACTCGCGTCCCGGCACCGGCTGCTGCAGCGGTTTGATGTGTGATTTGTCAGAAGTTGTATTTTAGCACACAAAACCAAACCAAGCTCGACGTTATCCAACCTGCTCCAGTTTCTCTCAGAGCCTTTGGCCCCTTGTCAGTGAATATATATTGTTTTGAGGTGTGAATATGAGCGTACTCGCCACAAGGTTATAAAAAGTACAAATATAATCCAAAAAAGTAGATGTAGCTTTATATATTCGTTGAGTTCTAACAACCTTGGCCTGCGTGCATGTCCAGAAACAAGCACATAGTCATTTATTTTGATGCCTTTGAGTGTTTTTATTGGTGGTTTCACAGCACATAACAGTTTACAGTGTTTTGTCACACTAACTTTGCATTACAGATGTGCTGGTGCTGCTACAAAAGCACCACATAATGCACTATGAAACGGCATGTCCTAAAACTCAGCCTTTATGACAGCGATTCAAATTTCAAGTGTGTAAGTGTCCCATTATGTGTGTAATGTGGGTGTCAGTAAGTATTGTAAAGTTACAGCCTTGCGTTACAGGAGTGAGTGATGGTTGTCTCTGTTTTTTGTTTTTAAAGCAGACTGTGAGTCCTATTGTAAGCCAGTGAAGGGCAACCTGAAGATCAACATGAAGAAATATTGCAAAAAGGATTATGGTAAGAGAGTAGAATTAAAGGACGGGTCCATTATTGTTGTTTCTTTGAGGTTTTTATATCATTCTGTAGCTTCACAGTGGTGTTCCTTATATATTCAAATGCAAACATTACATTTTTTTTATGTATGTTTTAGCGTCAAAATGCTATTTTTCCCAAGCCCTTCTAAAACCTTTTTCCCACGTGACCTGACAGACGTTTCTGCATGATGGCGCTGCTACAATACAATGTACAGTATATATACATCCTTATAGTCAGTGTATTAACACTACATACAGTAACTTAGATGGCGGTCGGCACACTCCCAGTTTGGAGAAGAAGACAGGAGTACCGGCGCAGAAGTTAAGCAATGTACTGCTGTGGACGCCACGTTAGTTTGGATCTGAAAGTCGCACAATAACACAACCAAACAAATCAATCGATGCAGCGGTAGACCAGCAAATCCAGTGTCCTGCGAGGTAAAATTATGTTTTTGTGAATGGAGTCTGGTCCGGTGGCTTTGAAGACCGCGCTATAACTGCTTCAGTTCTTTGTCGGAAATGGCTGTCTGTCTTTACCTCGCCATCAGAAAGCCTTTTCCGACTGGGAACTGAAGCCGTTACATCGCTCTCTTCAAAGCCACCAGACTACATTCACAAAAGCAGTAATTTTACCTCGCAGAACGTGGGAGTATACATACAACCCCACTTCAAAATATCCGAACTTACCCTAAACTTAGCACAGACAACTTTGACTCAGCTAGTGCTAGAATTCACATTATTCATAATTGATTAGCTTCGATTAGCTAACTTTGTTAACCTACATAACTGCTTTTTGCAACGGCTAAGTTGGCGTTTCCATTTGAAAAAAAACGGTACAGAACGCAGACGGATCCGCCCTTTTAATTATCAACCATAATCAATAACTGTACAGTGTTGGGAGTATTGACCTGAGTGTATTTATTTATGTCCTCAGCGGTGCAAGTGAATGTGCTGGACATGGAGACGATGGGGGACTGGGCCAAGTTCTCCGTTAATCTGGTGTCCGTGTACAAGAGCCGCGGCGAGCCCCTGAAGCGAGGCGACAACATCCTGTGGGTGCACATGAAGGACCTGGCCTGCAAATGTCCCAAGATCCAGATGAGCAAGCGATTCTTGGTGATGGGCGGCGACGGCGGGATGAGCACGGGTACGGGTCCGGGGGTCGGGCCCGGGGGCGGAGCCACCAGTCCCGGGGCGGAGCGCGTGGGCCTAATGGCCGATAAGAACAGCCTGGTGATCCAGTGGAGGGACGTTTGGACGAGACGCCTGAGGAAGTTCCAGCGCAAAGAGAAGAAGGGGAAGTGCAGCAAAGCGTGATGGGAAAGCAGCCCTACCTCTCCCCGTCATCGCCCACCTTCATGAACCCTTACCCAGTGACCTCCCCCATGTCCTCCACCCATCACGGGAACACTGCACATTAGAAAGACTGCATGTACCCTACCTGTTTTAAGGACCACGTTTTGTGTATATTGTATAATTATTTTCCTTTTTATTTTTCAAGGTTTGTCTTTGTTGTCTTTTTTTTTTGTCCAACTGGTTTGCCTTAAAAAGGGACCATTAAAAAGGGTATGAAGTGTAGACAAAAGCAGACGCCATTCCCTCCCTCGACGACGACGACAGCGGAAACGTCCACTCGTCCCCGACTACGACCCTTCAGTCTCTCCTTCCTGTCAACACTGACTGTCTCCTGCCACTTTGTTTGACATATTCCACCCTTCACACACTCCTCTGAGGATTTTATCCAACAGTGTTTGTCACTGACTGATTTCAGCAACCAGACAAGCTACACATCCCTCAGCTTGGCCTCTCCTCACGTTTCATTGTCGAAACAACTCGGATCAGCTGACAACCTCTCAACATTTGCTGTTAAAATGTTCATAAAAAATGGGCCTACTTGCTTTAGGTCTCTGCAGTAACTTCTACAGACTGAAACTCTTGTTCCGTGAGGAACCAAGGGCTCCCTTTGCAGGGACGTTTTCCACAGCAAACCTCAGTCTAACCACCACTGCTGCTGCCACCAGACAGTCCTCACACAACAAACTGCTCTTATATCTGCAACTATTTGATGCCACTGCTCATAGTAGAGTTTATATTCTCCGTGTGGCTACTTTTATCTCATCCATCCCAGCATATCCTTATTTGAGATATATCCTTTTGTTTCATTTTAAGCAGAACAAACCCTGTTAGCATGTGTGAGTCACATTCCAGGCCTCCGGGGCTGCGCCTCTTCACCACTAGTCCCTTCTCATGAGCGGTTTATAAAGTCATGCTTCACCATCATGACTCATTGCTTGTCACTTTTTTCTGGAAGAAAGATTAAGCGGTGTGGACAAAATGGCTGGAATTACACAACAATACCAATATTTCCAAGGAGACTTTTGCTTTATGGATAATGTCTTCCGCTGGCCTTCCAGATGTTGCCGTGTGGCCAATGTCATTTGTTTGTATTTAAATGTCTGAACATTTTCCTGATGTGTCCAGCGACCGGCAGGCTTTTTGTTTGCCGAAATAAGAGATTTGAAACGAGCGTTCCTTTTCATGCAGTAAAAAAAAGAAAAAAAAGTCGGATAAACAACATAATCGTGTATTTTCTCTAGTGTATTTCGACAAAATGAATGAGGCTGGAAAGTTTTTAGTGCTCACTGATTGTATTATGACATGAGAGGATCATATTTCATTCCTCATGTGCTTTGTCATGTTTGCATGTTTGTGGTTTTTGCTGGTCCATCAAAACCTTGCAGTGAGCAGTGAAGAACTAAACTAAAATGAGCATCGAGATCCAAAGGAAAAACTTCCCAAGTCATCTTCCCCCCACTTGCCTACCCTATAACACGGTCCCTGTCATCCTTTGCCAAATAAGCATAGTCGGTTTTTAAATTCAATTAAGAGACTATGGAAGTCAAGACCGACGAAAACCACAGAGAGACCCGTCTGGTTGCTCTCAAGCTTTTTATCTGCCTTTTGCTGTTATTTCATTTTGTAAAGCACATTACAATTTATTTAAATAGAGTACAAGATAAACACACAGTTTTGAGGGGCACATCAAGCCAGCGTAGCGGCGAGTGTGCGGACAGGCATGTCATGCTAGCGAGTGGTTACGCTCCTCTGGCTGCGGCGGCATGTTTGGTTTGTCATTCTTCCAAAAGTGTCTCTCCTCTGCTCTCGTCTCTGTGTCAGCCTCCACCCCTCCCCAAAACTCCCTCTTTTTTTTTTTACCCCACTTTTGCATGTTGTGTATTCAGTGTCTTAGATAAGTGACAGCACAAGACGAGGCTGCCAAAACTCCTCAGTGGCGTACTGTGCTGCACTACTGTAGCTCTTGTTTCCACGTCTTTTCCGAGAATGTATGTCAAACTGTGAAGAACACACTCACACAGGTGTACGGTCTGATTGTAAGTGTTTATGAAATATAACGTCACCAAGCTTAAGAATGTGGACGCCATGACAGTTGATGCTATTATAAAACTCTGAAGGATGTTGTTCATGCTTATCTGTCTGTCTCATAATGACATTTTTGATTATCTTAATCCAAAAAACAAACCCGTAACCAAAATGAGTTATCACCGTAGACCGTATATAAAGATGGACGACATGACAGCTCCCCAAAAGTGAAGCCAAAACATCTCGATCGCCCCCTGGTGGCTGGCTGCAGTATAGGTCCGCCCCCTCCATGTTTGCGGATGGGAAATGGGCCAAACTATAAAGTCAAAATATACATCAAATACATTTTTCCCAAAGATGAATTCTGTCATTTTAGGTAGTTCTTATCACGCTGATGTATGTTCAAGTGTTAATTTTTCTGCTAAGTTTGATTTTAATTAGTTATTTGGTGCTATAAAAAGGGGGTGAGATGTCGTGTTTGACAGTTATGATTGACAGCTACTCTGAGTGAAGTAGTCACGGAGCCAGACTAACTTTCGTAAGTCTGTGAAACAGAACATGTGTCAAATTGATCATACATGTAGTTAAAGAGATATTATGGTTAGTTGTTGTGTCTTTCTAGCCAAACGGCTACCGTGGTGCTAACGTAGCAGCTAGATGGCTAAATCTAACAAGTTGTGGCCGTGCTCGGCTTGAGGTTCGGGCAGGTGTGTGTGGCGGGACCTCGATACCGTGGCTCCAACACCCCGGTCACTACTGCTCAGACTCTGGCTCCAAATGACATCAAAATATCAAGATAGCAGCTCCTGTATCCGGGATATTTTGGCTTCACTTTTGTATGGTCACGTCTAGAAGGTAACCCACAGTTTGGGAAACTGGTTAACAATAGTCAATATTTCAGATTAGGCGATTGAGGCTAAACGTCTGACGTCTATCACAACGTGTCATCATGAAGGAAGCTTGATGCTAATGGCAGCAGCCTACTCACTTCGGTTGCCGAAGTGCCTCTGCTATTTCACATCAGCTTTTTTCTTTGTCCCTTGAGGAAACATAAAAATGTCTGGGGTGTCATTGCCATAGCTCCACAAATCTTTCCTCCATTTCACAATTCCACCTCACAGCACCAACATCGTTCCTCTTTCGCTTCGACATTGTTTACAGTTGAACACGTCGTGGAGGGCAAAACAAAATCGAATATGCTAAACTTTCTATTGGGACGTTGTGAGGCGTCCCAGACGCGACGTCGGTTGTCGTCTACTATGACACACTACACAAGATTGATTGTCGCGCACGATACTCATTGTCATTTCCGATCCGAGCAGACACCCTACGACGGCCATGTCGGGCTGTAATCAGGCTGATATTGTGTAGTCTGAACCAGCCATAAGGTTAGGTATTGACCTTGAAGTTTTCGCAATTTGCGGGTTACCTTCTAGACACATGTCTGGTGGAGACGCGTCATCCATCTATATTATATATACAGTCTATGGTTATCACCCACTGTGATTTCTGGTGTGTGACAAAAGAGCAAAGAAGGACAAAACATTTTTGCCAGGGCACAATTCCCACCGTTGGAATTTCACAAAAATGCAGAACCAAACGGTCACTTCTTTGTGCGTTAGCTGTCCGCAGTGGCCCCGTCAGACAGGTGGTGTTACAGTAGCACCAGTCTCCTCGCCCCCGGTATGTGAGTACGCCGTGACACATTATGATTGATGATCAAATTACGTGCCAGTGAGGCCTCTCTGGCGCTCAACTCCTTAAGCGCCCAACACACTTGTGGAGAGAAACTGCGGCGTCCTTGAATCTGGACTTTCTTTCACGTAGAATCACACGAAATCCTCCTCCGTTTTCCTTTTTCTCAAGTGCCCACCCCGAGTGTCGGACTAAAAGATAAGTAAAAGTGAGCCAGATGTTGTTCGTGGGGTGGAAGCGTAGTCTTGTGAAAGCTATTTAGTGAGCCTCATAGGGAGAGCCGTCCTGTTGTTTTACGTTAACAAGCCCAGCAGCTTGGCAGTGGAACTGAGGCCATAACTGCTTTGCTTTGTTTCCCCCCCCCCCTTTATAGCATTCACAGGTGTGTGTATGTGTGAGAGTGTGTGTCTAATTAACCTTACCCGAGTAAACAAGTGATACGCACATGAGCTGAAGGTGCCGAGACGTGAGACAGAGCTCTCATTTGAAGGCTGACCTATTGAGGGCCACTGTTTTAATGCTTGTATTGACGAATCTGAACGGCATAATATGATGAAGAATTATCATTTTACATTTCTCCTTGGCCTGATTCCCATTTCTCTCTGGTTCACTTCCATCTCGCCTTGTTTAATAAGTCTCGACACGTTTTTTTAAATGTTGTAAATATGTACTGAACTGCCTCTGCTGCCATTCATGTTGTCTTTTGTGAAGCGTCACTTGGCCTGGGATGACTCACGTGTATGGATGTACAAACCAGATGATGTTATATGGATGTGGAAAACCAGAAACATATGCTTTTGTGATCACGACCAGAAGATGTGGTTCAGATATTACACAGAATGTATTCCTTTTTTGGGTTTTATGTTGTTTCCAGACAACAATTACCGCCCCAATTGTAAATGACTTTGAGGAGAATCGATTGCAAATGTGACGCGGGTTGATTGGACTTTTCCCACAGAGGCACAGACACAACAACCCACCACTTTCTGTTATATTGAAATCCTGGGAATAATGATTCACACAGAAATTGTTCACCAAACTTTCAAAGGGGGGAACAAAGGGATTCTTCCCTTCCTGCTCTTCACTTCCTGTTATATCAAAGTCTTCCTTGTACATTTTTCCTCTGAGGCAATGAACCACTGACTTTTTAATCTAAATGATAAAAAAATAAATTATTAGTTAATGAGCTGTGTGTTGTGTTGATCATCTGTCTCTTCAATCGCGGTCATTAGCCTGAGCTGCGGAAATAATGTTAAATTGATACGTGTGTGTGTGTGTTTTCTATTGGAAAGTATGCTCGCATACAGTGGGCACTGGTGTGTTTCCACTCACACTGGGGTCTAAAGGGGGAGAGTACTGGTCTCCCCTCCTCTATGAACAGCAAGAGCTCTGTAAATAAACAGCGAGACACACACACACTTGAATGTGTACCTCACCTCTGAGGAAACCCAACTCCAGAGTCAGGTCCAAAGCAGGAAACCCCTTCCTCTCTTTCTCTCCCCCCTCTCTCTCACCTACAGTCTCCTCTCTCCTCGTCTCCCCCACCCTCTAACCAAACAGGCCAGCTCCATCCATCCTCCTGAAGGTAAATTACAGGAAAGCGACCATTTATCATCACTCTCCCCAGGCATGGCCATCAAGGCTTCGAGAATAGAGGTTGCTGAGATTGTCTGGACACACACACACACACATACGCAATGACATATATCTCTGCATTAAGCACATCCATCCTGGCCTCCCATCAGCTCACCTGTCTTTCTTGTCTCTCCCTTTGTCTCTCTGTCTTTCTTTCTCTTATTGCTTGTGACAGGACTGAGATATTGAACAATGTTAAGTGGCAGATGATGCAATTAGAGGCACCATATCTATAAAATCATCAGTGTGTGTTAACAAAACACCTTTTAGAACTCTTCTGCATCATCTGGCTCATCTTGGTACAAATTCACACCAGAAGATATCTGTAAACATGCCTACCTGTCCCTTGAGTTTGTACGATGGAGATGCGACAAAACGAATACCAATAGAGTAAATGTAGTTGCCTCACTTTCACATGGCTGCGTAGCCATTTTTTTTGAAGTGGTGACCTTCTTTTTGTGAACTTTTGAGCCTGGGCTGGTCCATCCCCAAAGTCTGTCAAGCCAGTAGGCCACCTTTCCATGTTTTCATGTTCCTTGGGGGCAATTTATCATGTTTTCTCTACTGGAAGTGCATCCTAGAGGGCACTTTTTCATGTTTTCTCCACTGAAAGGGCACCTTAGAGGGCACTTTATCATGTTTTCTCCACTGAAAGGGCACCCTAGAGGGCAATTTATCAAGGTATCTCCACTGGAAGTGCATCCTAGAGGGCACTTTATCATGACTTCTCCACTGGAAGGGCAACCTATAAGGCACTTTATCGCATTCTCATTAGAAGGACACCCTAGAGAGCACTTTATCATGTTTTCTCCACTCGAAGGGCACCCTAAGGGGCCCTTTATCATGTTTTCTTCGCTGGAAGGGCACCTTAGAGGGCACTTTATTATGTTTTCTTCAATTAAGGGCACCCTAGAGGGCACTTCATCACATTTTAGCCACTGGAAGGGCACCCTAGAGGGCACTTCATCATGCTTTCTCCACCAAAGGGGCACCCTTGAGGTGCTCTTTATCATGTTTTCTCCACTGGAAGTGCATCCTAGAAGGCACTTTATCATGTTTTATCTACCATAGGGGCATCCAAGAGGGCACTTTTGTTGCGGTTTGTTCGAACATAGGGGCACAAAGTCGGCCCCACCCTGAGTCCACCAGTGCCTTGCATTCGTTGTCAGTTACAGCTATAATGAAATGGATACAGAGAGCATTATATTGATGATTGTCACTTTCCTACAACTGTGTAATATGGTAACTCAACGATGAGAACTTCAAGTGTGTTTGGGGTACCACTTCAGTGTTTGCGGGGAAATCTGGAGCTCTGGAGAGCGACTGGTTCAGGACAGAGCTGCTGGAAAAGAGTAAAACGGATCCGGCCAAATACTGTCCATTCTTCCCCCTACCCTGACATTGACACACACACACATCCACACAAACACACACCACCACCCAGCGGCAGACGAGGGGGGCTTACCAATCGTGCTTTCATAAGCTGCCAAAGCGGCTTCATTGGCTTTAAATGGAGCCTCATTACCACTGTGCTTCAAAAGCTCAACAACGACATTTTCCAGCATGGGGTCTCTGTGTCTGTTTCCTAAATCTTCTCTTTTTCCTAATGTTTTACTTTTCGCCACATTCATTCTAATGATCTCTATGACTTATTTCCCCCTTTTTATTTCTTTTTTCCCCCCCCATCTCTTTCCCTTCGGAGACAGCCAAAGCATGTGTGAATATCTGAATGTAGATCTGTGAACACTCATGTATGCTTGTCTGTGAGTCTGCGTGGGTCACCAAGTGCTAACCCCCACTGAAAACCGCAAAAAATGTGGCGAGAAATCTGTGTGGACCAAGATCATAAATATTCAGTGGTGAAGGTCTGATCTCTCTCTCTCTCTCTCTGCTGCATGTCTTTTCTCTGAGTGAAACCAGCTGTCGACTGAGGAGACACCACTCCCTCTGGATCTGACAACATGCGTGACAATGACCACACCTCCGCTCGCACATCTGTCATCCTTCAATCTCTCCATCTTTCCATTTTGTTTCCCGTTTAAACTAAACATTTCATGCATCCAAAAAGGAAACATCTCCTGACTGTCAAACCCCGTCCAATCTTAAATGGGCCGATCACATCCACGATGCTCAATTTTCCAGACACAAACACACAGTGTCGAGGATTGTGAAAGACTGCTGTCGCACAAAACTGGGATTCAGTGTTCCTTTGTTGCTCTCTTTTATTGGAGAAACAAACTTTATTGGGCCAGTGAGTGATTGAGAATGAGTGAGGAATAGGGGGTAATTTAAAACCAGTGTGGTCCCTGATAGGAGCATTGTGCAGCACAAGGCCGCTCCTAATCCGCCCCTCAGCTTTGTGTTTGATTGGGGACTGTTGAAAATGGGGATGAGTCTGCCTCTTCAAAGCCTGTAACATAAGAGGAATGTGTGTGCGTGTGTGTGTGTGTGTGTGTGTGTGTGTGTGTGTGTGTGTGTTGCTGTGTGTGTGTGTGTGCTGCCCGTGTATTAAGGTGATCACAAAAAGCGGATTGTGTGCAGATGGACAAATAGAAATTACACTGATACTTTTTGCGTAAGCCACATTTTAATAGCTTTGCTTCAAGAATTACAATCCTGGCTTTAGGGGCTGAGTAATTATTAAACATTCACTTCAATGTGAGCACAAGCACTTTTAATGATGTATAAAAAAAACAAAAAACTTCAATATGTTGCAGTGTTGTGTTTGGCCCCGTGAACGCTGCATCTGATTGCGGTGGGGCTACTTCAGGATCAAGCAGGCATTTGGGTTCGGGATAAAGATACAGAAATCAGAGAGCGTCTTGGCTTCGATTTTGTCTCGGAGAAGAGAGGAATGTCAAAAAGATAATTCTGCTCGCACTCTTTAAAAGTTGGACTGCATGACAGAAGGAGAGGACTCACTAGATCCGGTGTAAAGGGTCAATTAATCATCTATATATGACGTATAGGCTTCATCAAACCAGATTAACTTGAATATAAAAAATGAGAGAAATACTCACAGGGCAGCGTCTGATGAGTCCCACATTTTATAGGAGAAATGTATTCTGAATTAATAGATTTCAGAGAGCATTATTCACTCACATTTTTACAAGTGATGACAGACTGATTGGTGAAAATGTGCCATTTGAGGAGTATCCACGCTGAGCTGGCTCTGAGTCCCGTCGGCCGTCTCGGGCCAAACACTTGATTAAATATGCATAATTCAGTGGTGAACTAGGGGGCAAGCTGTGTTTAAAATAAATCTGACTCATTTTTTGGAATACATACACACAGTTTCTTTCTTAAATGGACAGAGAGAAACATGTTTTGCTGTTGCAGAGTCATATAGAGCCAGGGAATGGTGTTGACAATATGTCTTTAAGCATTTTCCAAACGTATCTGGTTTATGACAGAATTTAATCTCAGATAAAACCCGAGTTGAATAGTTTTCCAATCAAAAACCACTCCCTTTTGGACTGAAATCAGCTTTAAATGTGTGATCTTTCCATGCATTTACTTCTCGCTAATAAAAACAAAATAGATTTAGTAAGAATGCTCCTCGTTCCTCTGGACTCAGGCCCTCTCTCAGCTCCACACCCAAGGCTATACTGTACCGTACTGCGTTATAGGCTGGGCCGATCCACTTCAGGCCCCATCTGTTGGCATTTAGCACCAGCTTCCCCGCCTCTGCGCTGATCTCCGGTCTACATTAACTGCCCTAATTTGTCTGCCAAAGCCCACTCTGATTGCTACCATGTGATGTTATGTGAAAGGTGAGGGATGCCTACTTATCTGTGAAGACGGACAGAGAGACGGAGCAGGGGGGAGGGCTCAAAACAAGAGAGGGCAAGCAGGGTTATGAGGGGTGGAAGGAGGGGTTGAGAGAGGAAAGGAAAGTGATGAGAGGATGACGTGAAGACTAGAGACCACATGACAGGACGAGGACGACGTGGGAAGAATGGACGGCGGTTGAGAAATGTGTAAAAAGTGATCTATGTGGTTTTGATGGTTTTGTGAAGACAGGGGTCTAACCCTCCAGAGACGACAGTGATGAGTCCAGACTGAGATGTCATCAAGCTCCACGGTCCACCAGGACTTCAGCAGTCACGCTTCAGTCTGAGGGCCAACACAACCCCCCAGTGTAAAGCACGTCCCCCTTTTTTCCTCTTAGAAGTTTCGACTCTCTTTTCCTCTGTGTCCACTTTCTCAAGAAAAGGACCTGGAGGCTTTTCCTTGCCCAGTGGGAATTGTGGTCTTTAAGTTTGTGACAGTCTGACAAGTAGGAGGTCTGGTGCTGAGAAGAGCAGCTCATATACTGTTCTCCATTTGGTTTCTTATAGCATAAACGCCATAAGGTTGGCGTATGCTTGAAATAGGGCTGCCACTATATCAGATTTTTACTACACGATTACGAAAATAATTCACGATATTATCGCCATATCTAGCCCAGTGATTCTCAAAGTGGGGTCCTGGGGCCCCCAGGGGTCCGTGGCACTCTGCCAGGGGGTCTGTGAAAAGTTTTCAGATTCATTCATTTAAATTATCATGATATAATTTATATATATATATATATATTTACAAAAGGCTTCATAGTACATTTTAATTTTTAAATCTACAGTATAATAGTTCATAGATTACGTTCTAATCTAACAAATTTATAACTCTTAGAATCTGCAAATATGTTTAATACATGTCTAATATCTTTCTAACACATTTCTCTTGTGTTGTTCTTTCGCATAACTAAGACTATAGAAGTGTAAAAAAAAAAAATAGGCTATGTCAAATTTATTCCAGGGACATACGTAAGGGGGGTATCCGGTATATTCTCTATCGTGTCCTTGGCTGAACAAAAGATTGCTAACCTCTGATCTATAGCCTAGAAAATTTGAAAATATTTTATATTATCATATTTATTTTTATATATATTATTATATTTATAATAATACAAATATAAGTTATATTTTATATTTTATAATTTTACTCTCATTACTGCAACAAAGTCGTGTGTTTTTTTTGCGTAAGCCTACTTGTCCTTTTTTTTTCTATCGGTTCAAAGTATTTTTATTGGTATTCTGTACAAAATCCAATAAATCACAGAAATAATTGTATAAACAAATTATACCCCCATCCCTATAACAATATTACTGCACCATTAAATAAGCAGAATTAATTTCATAAACAATTACATTTATACATATGCTGTAAATGAATTCAATCCAGTAGAAACATAAATTAAACACATGCAAAAAAGGAAAAAGGAAAGGACCAAAAACACAAAAAGATAAGTAAATTAAAAATAATAATAATAAAAAAATAAATAAAAAAAACAAAGTATAAGTTGTGAATTATATGTAATTGTACTTTTTTGAGTATTTTTTAAAAAATCTGTAATTTTACTTATACTTAAATACTATTTCTTACAAGTATTGTACTTTGCTACATTCAAGTTGCATTCGTTACAGAATAAAAACAAAAAAAGTCCTGATAAACTGAAAGAGATAACTCTGCAGCTGCAGGTGTGTGAGCGGCCGCAGGGGGGCAGCAGAGCGTCACGTCCACAGCGTGATGACGCTCCGGAAATGATGACGTCACGTTATAAACGTTGCGTTCACGGACAAGGCCAGAGCTAGCACTTCAAGCACAATTAAATTAGAGTTGTGTGGTTATAATTAGCATTGTTGCACCTCGGCATAGTTAAATAATAATTGTTGCATCTCTCTTAATTAATTTAAATACACCACCAAGTGTAACCTGGAGCATTGTCTGGAGGACTAGCAGGTTGCTGTTCAGACAGGTGAGTACTACAACACACTGCTGAACTCTGGAGATGTTAACAACCACGTGCGTGTTGCGCTCTATAATAACCACTGTGCAGTCTCTCCTTTGCTGTGATATTTGTGTTAGTGGCTGCAGCTGTGGATTTATTATTTAACTTTACATGTCCACTGTTTGTTGTCTGCTGCTTTGATGGTGATTTATTCTACTGTTGATTCTAAAATAAGTTTTCAGGCACTGTGGTGTCCATAGCTGGTTTTATTTATTGTTGATCATTTTTGTTTAATTGTGTTGAGTTTTCTGGTTAATTCATGTGAGGCTACACTGAGGAGGGCATTTGCTTGTTTAGACTGCAGAGTACACATCTGTTGGTTTGGACAGAAGGGGTCTTGTTGTTGTTGTTGTTGTTGATGTAGTTCCACTTGTGTATAAGTTAACATTTAATGCAATCTATTTTGTAGCCTACTCTTTAATTTAACAGCAGTATCATATATAATCATACCCCCTACTTTGCAAACTTTTTACTTTTACTTAAAGGGATTGTTTGTAAGAATCAGAAATGCTTGTTAACAGCGACACCTGTGGCCATTAAGTCAAAGCGAAACTTAAAAGCAACACGTTCTTACAACTTCTGTGTTGTAAAAGTGCATGAAACATTACATTTTGCACATAAATAAAAAGGCTTCTTTACTGTAGGTTTAGGTGTAGTCTTTCTAATTATGTGTTTTCACAGTCTGATACTACAGCAGTTTCACAACAAACTGCGACTTTCTTGACTTGCAAAATAAGATTTTAAATTATTAAAAACATCATATTTGTGATCATGGTGCAATTCAAAAGGTATCAAAAAAATATTTATCCGTTGACTACCATTCATATTTTTTCTGAAATAAGGTCCCATGGTGGTCCACTGGAAGGGGCGAGACTTCGCCTCTCTATAAGCACCATGGATGTGGGTCATTAGGAGACCACGAAAGTCAGCGTCAGGCTCGCGCTTATGCTCGCTCTACATATACATGAACGAGCATCGCTCAAAACAGTGAGGCGACACACGTCAGCTAAAACCACAATATCACTCTATATTTCAGCTGCTTGGCAGTAATGTTAGCTGACCAGACGAAGGTCTCTCCATGAATCAATGCTGATCCTAGTGTTGGCTTTTCCTGCTTCAGCCTCCCGACCGCGATTCTCAGAGCTACTAACTCTCCTGCAGTGTGTATTGTGCGCGCATCCATGTGAGAGTGGAGCAAAATGGCGAGAACGAGCACGGCGTGCGAGTGAAGGCAGGCAGGCAGAGGAGCAGAGTACAGTAGAGACTCCAGCCCTGGAGACCAAAGCTACGGTCTCCCCCGTGTCCTCCGACGGCGGCCAACACTGTTTTGCAAGACCAGCTTCACTAGATAGAACTTTACAAACATGTAGTTTGTGTTGGAGTCTGAGTCTGCACAGCGTAGCCACACGCGAGCACGCATGGGACACCGACCTGGATTGATTTATACGTGCAAGAAGTTACAAACTGTCGCTTTAAGTACATTTTTTACACAAGTACTTTTACATGAGTAAAAAATATTTAAAGTATCAATACTTTTAGATAAGAAGGCAATCCAGGCACTCCGAAATACTAAAACAAGTGACAATGCTGACATACGACCATGTTTACCATTTCAATTTGGGATATTAGCATGCAAATATTTGCTATTTAGCATAAAAAACAACTGAGGCTGATGGGAATGCCATTAGTTTGGCAAGTATTTGGTCAACTAAAGTATGGGATAAAGTATTGACAAGATGGGGAGGGGGTTTCAGACACCGTTCAAAGATGCTACAAGTACTTAATTTGAAACTTTATGGTGCTTTAACTCTTACCAGAATACAATTAAGCTACGCCAAGGTCTACATCTGACCCCAGATCAACATCAACAGGCATGTGACGGACTTTCCCCCCACTATCAGGGTCACAGGGTTATAAAAAGGGCCAGCAAAGCTCCCCACATGGCAGCGACCTGCTCTTGCCCCCCCTACCCCCACAAAACCTCAGCCCAGCTGTGGCGTGACTGGACTGCAGCTGCTCACCAGGACGCGGTTCTGCCAGGACGACTCCAGCCCAGAGACTCATCACAGCTAATGACGGCTCCTGGACCATTACTCTTCCGCCACGTCTAAATCGGCCATGGATATTTGCACTTAAATATGTTGATGTAGTATGAAAAATAGCAAGAGAGCAAATTACTTGATCCATGGTGCTTTCCCTATTTTTTTTTTTGACATTCAATCACTCACTGGCCCAATAAAGCCTTGTCATTTTGCAGACTTGGTAACTATTAAAAACCAAACGTCACACTGTGCTGCTGTATCTGACAACATGGGCGGCTCCAGAGCAGCGTCACAGAAGTAGTATCAATCCATCCCAAATAATTCTTCTCATTAACACAATTCACGTTCGATTAAGGGAGATAGGGTGGTGAGATTTTGGGAGGACATTTTTGAAGGGGAATGCTTCCTAAGGGAGCAGAGGGGGCACCCTTCCTCCCACCCCACCCCCCTGTCCACCAGAGAGGAAGTTCTGGACAACCAGGGCCTTGTGTCTGCCAGGGAAAGCAGGAATCAGGCTCTCGGTTCAACAACACAGGCACCTGTGAAAATATGGGCAGCGCACCACGTATCAAACCAAATAAACTCACCTTGGCGTGGAGCGAGGGCACGCTCTGATGACAGATGCCACTCGGCAGCCACGCCCGCAGGCCAGTAAAACACCTCGCTAGCGTGATGGTGGAGCCGCGGACTAGATCTGGTTTTCATGGCATAGAGAGGTTTCATTTGTGTAACAGTGTCTGCATTCAGATATCCTAGTTGAAGCACAAATGGGCGCCAAATGAAGGTTTCTGGCCTGCAAAAAAAAAAAGCACATAGAGACTGCCACCTATGACATGGCTTACAGAAATAACAACCTCAGCAGTTGCAAAACACCAAAATACACATATAATGAGTGATCGAGGCTGCAATCAGTCATTTTTAATAAAGTCAAATTCCTGTGAGTGTGTGTCACAGTTCAGTGGCTAGCTGGGCTGTGCAGGACCCAAGGCTTGACACGGTGCTGTAAAACCAGAGGAAACCACACTTCCTGTCCTCTACTCCTGTTTCTCGAGCGGTAACGGCTGAAGCCAAGCTACGGCCACGGCAAAAACACAAGCGGCGGGCCTGCATGTAGTAGAACCACAAAATAAAAGAAGCCGTCACAATTTACTTTGGCACCCCTAACCTTAAGGCCAGCATTACCAGCACCGACCGAGACCGCCAAAGCGCTCAGAAACACACGTGACATGCTAGACGGGCATCCAGGCGCAGGCGAGAACCATCCTGGCATGTTTCCTTTTCCTCCCGACGGGCATAATGAAAGAGTCATGCTTGGCAGGACGTTGGCGAGCTTTGGAGTGGCGCGGCCGTGTTGGTAAATTGTTACTTTCGGGCGCCTCGTTGCAGGGGAAGAAAAGGTACCTCATTGTGCAAACACGAGTGACTGGAAAAACAATCCGTACCAGCAGCATAGGCCAGAAACTCCTAACCACTGGCAGCATAACCAGACCTTAAACTTCTCCTCTTTTCAATACGTGGAGACTTCAGCCTTGCATCCGGGAAGCCTGACTGCGATGCATTATAGAAATTATTTCCATCATAATGTTCGGCGATCCTGTTTAAATCACTTGTTACACTGAGTATGTTTAATGGTTGTGTTTACCTCATGGTTTCCACTGTGTGTCATATTTGGATCATTTTACCATATGGCGCCGCTAATGAATTTTGTCTTGATGAAGTTCAGCTTGTATTCAGTATTCGGTCTCACAAAAAAAGCAATTTATAAGGGACGTGAAGACAGGATGAAAATGTTTGCTTTGAAGTTACAGAGAAAAAAAGATTAAACGCAGGTGTCCCAAACCTTACCGCACAATACAAGAGCAATGATATTCTGAGATATGGGACTGTCAGTAAGGAGCAATAGAGAGGATCTGTAACGCTCCACCTGAATGTGCACCTGTCCTAGCTATCCCAGAAACCCGAGATAGGGATGGGGGGCAGGGAAAACCCCATCGAAGAAGAGATTGTGACAGAGCCAGATGTGCTACTTGGTGTGTGTTTTTTTTTTAAAGAATTTCAACAGACTTTAGTGTGGTTAATGTTTGCTAAAGGAGACCATCTTATAAGCAACAGGACATCTACTAGGGATGTGCAATTAATCAAATTTCAATTACGATTTTTCCAAAGATTATGAAAACAAGATCAACATGGTGCCGTATACCATTTCGCAATGACGCTCTCGTTTTGTCTTGTGTTATAAATCCAGCGCACCCCTTTCCTTTACAACGGTGCACTTTTGCCCTGCTCGACGGGGTGTATTTCCTCCGTGGTGGTGCAACGCGAGCAGCTGTAGGTCAGCTTGGAAAGGCCCAGGGTGAAGGTGGCGCTTTACAGCACCCCTCGCCCCGGACCTCACCGCGTAGTGCTCGCTGTGAGGTGGACTGTCCTCAGTGCGGTGATTTCGGCAACCAACCTAGTCCATCTTGAAACACAGACCCCGTCTCGTTTACCGTGCTCTGTGAGTGTGACTTTTTTGCCGTGTCTTCACCATTCATATCTATACAACCAATGTGTTTATGATTAAATTGTTTACTAGAGCGCTTCATAGATCTAGCCTCTTAACTTTCCTCTCACCACAAGTGCACCAGATTGATGCATCTAACTTTGAAACCTACAAACTTTTCTTTCTAAATGCATGATGTTTCCAAAGTCAATAAGTAATCGTTTTGAATAATCGTGATCTCAATATTGACCAAAATCGCGATTTATGATTTTTGCCAAGCAGCCCTAACATCTACACATTCTATTCGTAAAAAATGAAGACGCTTCTTTTAAAGCTTGATGATCCTCCTTTCTCCTTGAACCGGCATTGCACTCTCACGTGACCTTTAGTTTTCTATATATATTTTCTCTCGTGCTTTGAAAAGTCAACACCGATATTCATATATGAAGTGCTCGGGTGTTTACATAGCCCACTGACACAAGCGGGCCATTTCGCAGAGAGATGAAGCAGCTTTGCGCATAATCAAAAACACAGCAGCCCTGAAAGCAGCATCATGAAGAAGCACTTAACTCCTGAATCCGGCTAGATCCCCTCGGCTGCAGCGCAAAGAACCCTACAAATGACAGTTATCTTTGGGGTCAGAGGTGGTGGGCTATGTGTGCCAGGGTGCCATGACAAAGTTATGATTATTATTTCAAGGCTGAGGTGAGGAGAGGGTTATTGGGGAGGGGAAAGGGAGTCGGGCGGCCGTATACCACACAAAAAGCATGCATAATAACAACCAGGTGAGAGAGCTTCGTAAGCTCGCTGGAATGCAAAAAGACTCCTGAAGCTCCGTGATTGCAAAAATAAAAAAACAAGGATTAAAAATGAGTGAGAAAAGAAGGGGAAGAAGGATTTTGTTTATGTCCTCCTTGTCAAAAACGCCATACTTGACCTTCACAAATTGCCAAGCGTGTAATCATAATAGAGTTAAGTGCAGACGGCACAAGCCAAACTTGCTTTCATATTACAAAATGTGTTCGTTTTATGCCAGAAACACCATAGGTCTCTGGCAGCTCTCGCCTTGTTTTTACTCTCCAACCAGAACTCCTCTTCATTCCTTATTTATCTTTCAACAAATCTAACTACTCAAGTCAGTCAAGTTAAGGCCGACGTTTCAGTGGTAGTCAATTACAACGCACCTTTTGAAAAGTCCCCGAAGACCTGTTGGTTTGTGGTGTGAACAGCAGTATCAGATTACACATCTAAAATGAGCTGCAATAGGCTGACGGTCATTAGGAGGTGTTGAGCTACAATATGGCTAACACCAGCCCTACAATAACCACTGTGGTTATGACTTTTCAGCGGCGGTTAGCACGGCCTACTGTGGAGTTTGATCGACTCAGGCGCTTTTGGAGTGAATTAATGTTGACTTGGAGCCATTAGCGTTTTACCTCAGAAATATATGGACCTGAATTGTTATTTGTGGGTGGATAATTTGAAGCAGATTTATGACATGTGTCATTTCAGAAATTCTCTCTGACAGGCGTATTTGTTTTTGCTGTGTGGTTTAGCCAAAACAAGAGTTTAGTAAGTTCAGAGAAGGCGGAAAATTGTGTGTTTTGAGAACTTGACAATCTTAATTTCATCACTGTTTCAAGGCAAAATATATTTTCTGTTGTAAAATAGTTCAATACTAAGAATAAATTCCCTTTATAATGGCATGTATTATCTATACTTACATAATTAATGAGCACCCCAGAAGTAATAGACCACTCTCTGCTTTAATATGTTAAACTTTGTTATGACTCCCTCCTGTCTTTTATTGGCGCTCACTTGTGATTCCCCACAAACAAAAGATGAGCTGTATAATCACATGCCATTAACAAGGTGACTGTCTTTATATTTCTCAGCGTAATACATGCATCCTTTCATTTTTTCCAATTCTTTTTTTAACTGCCACCATCTGGTTTTAATTAAGGGGCCATCTGGATACCCCCACCGCATACGCTCCACCCCCCCGCCCCCCAAAAAAGATGGAAAGTTACACATGTGTGCAGCGCTCACTTTTATACCTGAGAGGTGAGCTCTTTCCAAGAAGAACGTGGCGAGACAGTGAAGCATTTATCAAAATGAATAAGGATTTTTAGAAAGTGATATCCAGGCTACTGTTGTTAAAGTCAGCCTCAGCTTTTATCCTTCACAGAAACATGTGACCTTGGTAAACCAGTAAGGAAAGTGAAAAAGCTCTAAAAACCCACTGTACACTACCTGCTCAGCTTGTGGAGCATTTTAAAGAGCCAGATATTACCTTCAAGAGTTGGTAGAGACCAAAAACAGAGCTAAAAAAGAGTGAATAGTGGACTGGCATTCATCAGGTGGCCAGACACACGACCCCAAATGAATGATAATGTTGCTATGTAACTTCTGAATGTGTATATAAGCAACTGTTTGCAAAGAACTTCACACTAAATTATAATCCAGAGAGCGTCACCTCCTAGATTTTGCCAGAAGAGGTCGGATAGCACAATCTTGTCAAATCTGTTATCACCTAACACCTTAGGGCTGGGCATTATGGCCAAAATCTTCTATTCCGATATAGGTAATTTCATATCTTGATAATGATATATATCACGATATAGCATGTTTTCTGGTAATTCAATAAATAGTCTACATGAAATAACCACATGGTAAATCCTATTTTTGTATAACAAAAAAAAATCAAGGCCTAGCCTATATCGCGATTGAAACACTACTAAATAGACATTTTATACCGTTTTTGACGTTATATATCGACATATTGCCCAGCCCTATAACACCTAAACATTTTTTGGCAAACATGCTCATTTTGTCATAAGCATGTGTAGTGTAATTTCATGATCATGTCATTTAATTTGCCCTTCAGTTGGCAGGAACGTTCATGTTAAAGGAAGAATAAAATGTAGCTTATTTACTTAAATGTCCATGTAATTGACTTTATGATGGCAGAACAAAACGTAATTTAAAACCTTGAATTACCTTTTTAAATGAGGTTGGTCAAGGCAATCGAGAAAATAGTTACTACAAAGAGTGTTTTATTTTCATAATTACTAACAAGTTTACCATATCAATTTAGAGGGTGATGATATGTCAATGTTGTGTTCACAACTTGTTTCTACTGCCCCCAAGTGGCCAAAAGAGTCATTGCACATATAAGTTCAAGGTTCTCTATACGTCGTATGATTACAGCTGATAGCGCCTTCCTGACTGACGACATCGTCGCGAAAGCGTAGTGGCCACCTTCCGCTTCCCAGGTAAACACTGTTAGCTCTGTCAGTATTGTTGCCGTTGTTTGCACTGTTAGTGCTGTTAGCACCGTTAGTTGCGAGCCGCCAGCTCAGCTGTAGCCATGTTGAGAACCATACGGAGGCATTAGATACGATCTGAATTTCGGATTTAGCACCTTTTAAGTAAGTTTATCCAACTTCTCCACCTCACAATTTGATTATACATTTGTGAATTTGTCTCTGTCAGCAATTGTGTGATAGTTTTAGTGTTGCTGTCAACACCAAATGTCAGTCATTATTGTTGTCTGCCAACCCTTAAAGCTAGCCTACACCCCTAACAGCTGCCTCCCCACCTCCATCCATTCAGCCTTGGTGCAGCACAGGGATTCCCCTCTCTCTCTCTCCCTCTGTCTATTTGTCTTGACATCCTTTACCACCGTGCTAGCTGCTGCGTCTTTCCTTCAGCTTTTTCTCCCACGGTAGAGAGCACAGTCAGGCTGCAGATGGCATGGACCTCCGCCCACTCTGAGTATTCCACCTCACAGCCTCGTACATACCTGCGGCCAAGCCCAGCTGCAGCAGTACAAACATACAGAAAGCCTGCATTCCTATACACCCTGGGCCTGCCCGTCTGCTTAGCATCAGCCACCGACTGCTGAATAATGTTGTGGCAATGTTAGCGTAACGTTAGATGATGGTGAAAACGAAGAGAGGCACAGCTGCTGCGGCCCAGAGTCAGTTAACCTTCTGCCAGGATGCAGTGAATCCTGATGCGTTGGGCTGACCACAAATTAGACCTTATTCTGACTCAACCTGTAAACCAAAGTTCATTCAATTAAACAATGAGTGCATGTTGGATCTTTTGCTTAAACTGAAAGCATCAGGGATGGATTTCATCCAGGTGAAATAGGAGAGACTTGTTGTGGAAACACTACTCATGTTGAAAAGTAAAACAAAAACGTTTTTTTATATCACAATCTTGATGAATTTGTCTGAAACATTACTCTACACTTGTCTTTTATATAGTGCTCAGTTTCCTGCCACAGCAACACTGGCATATTTTCTATAGCTTTAACTTATTTTTAGTGATCACCACAATGTGCTAAAAGTGAAGTATTTCAGCTTTAAAGGGTTAAAGGGATAGTTTGGGTGTTTTGAAGTGGGGTTGTATGAGGTACTTATCCATAGTCAGTGTATTACCTACAGTAGATAACAGTTGGCCCGCCACCAGTTTGGATAAACAGACAGGAGTACGGGCATGGGAGAAAAGCAATGTACAAAATGTATTTTAGACACCTAAAAGAAAGGTCCACCTAAAAAAAATCAATATCAGTTTAAGTGTACATTATATTTAGAATATTTTCACCATTTTACCTTGCCGACAGTCGGCCCTTTCTGACGGGGAACTGAAGCCGTTGTATCCATCTATGCTCTCGCCAAAGCCACCAGACTCACCCCATGTTCTGCAAGGTTATATTACTGTTTTTTTTCAATGGAGTCTGGTTGCTTTGGCGAGAGCATAGATAACAGCTTCAGTTCCCCGTCGGAAACATAGACTGTATAGCTGTCTCACGGCAAGGTAAACCGGCGAAAATATTCTAGATACAGCATACACTTTAACTGATAATGATATTTTTAGGTGGCTAAATGTTTTTTTGCTGCCCCTGTCCACAGCAGTATATTTCTTTGCTTCCATGCGGTAACTCCTGTCTGTTTCTCCAAACTGGAGGCGTGCCAACCGTCATCTACTGTAGGTAATACACTGACTATGGATAAGTACCTCATATAACCCTACTTCAAAACATGTGAACTATCCCTTTAATTCATGTTGTTAATTGTTCAGTTACGTTATCCAGTTCATCCTGTGATCCAGCGATTTGGGGCTCTATATACTGTACAATTAATACAAAGATAATTTAGTGGAATAATTCTAAATATTTGGGACACATGCTTGCTTTCTTGGCGACAGTTAGATGAAAAGATTGATACCACTCTCATGTCTGTATGCTAAATGTGAAGCCACAGTTGGCACAAAGCTTAGCTCATTCAGCACGTGAGGAAATGCTGTGATGACTGTGGTTAATCTCTGAATTCAGATTAGTTGTGACATAAATATCTATAGTTTGACAGCTCTAGTAGAAAATATAATTGTTTTGTATGTCTACGTATACATATGCTTAAGCGTGCATATGTCAGACCCAGCCAGTCTCATTAAATGCATCCTCAGGCTTGTAAAGGCCCTTCAGAGAGGCACACCTGAGCCGGCTCGTAAAGCCTCCAGCCGGAGCGACCTGTGCAGCTGTCTGTCTGTTTTTGCTCGCTGGCTTTGTGGCTGTTAGCCGCCACACATCCCTAATTTTCACAGCTAACTTATCACCTTGTCATGCAGACTCAACTTGATCACTGCTTTGTTTTTTATGTGTGTGTTAGGGACATGACGACTCAGTTTCCAGTGCACATTCATTTCAGAATTTCTTATCTGTGACTCAGCCCCTGACCGTCACCTTTCACCACCACACACACCTGCACAGTCATTTAAATACCTGTTGTGGTTCCAAACCCCTCATTCACTTTCCCTCCATAGCTTTTCCTTCCACTGAGACTGGATAAGTGCATGTTTGTGTGCAGCTTAACATTCTGATGCTCACATAAACGTGCACACAAACACACAATTTCCGCAGAGAGAAACACACACTTCTCTCCTGTAGGTATGCATCCCATATACGAGTATCCAGCTCATGGCCAGCAGGGTGGAAGGTGAGCTTTTCCCATTGGGAGCTCTGCCAGTTTTCTTTTCATTACTCTACCTGGGGGCTGAACCCCCACTATCACAATAAGCTTTATTTTTATCGACATGTCCAGACGGAAGCGGCATTCCAGGGAATTAGGCTCAATTTCACTTGGCCTCCAGTGTTTTTAGGGAATACCGTGGCTCCCACAACTGCCCTTCTCCTTCCCCCAATTGTTTTGCATACAGAACATGCTGCTTACTGAATATCTCCACTGATATCTCCACTGATACTGTATATGTTTATTCCATAAGTGCATAGATTAATTCCATTTTTTTTTAATGGTTTAATTGCAGCAGTTATTGTGAAGTCAATTGAGCACTCAGTCACTCGGTTTACATCCATAGTGTCCATCTGAACTTGCCAAAAGGCACATGTCAAAGACTTCTTTATCAGAAATCTGCTTGGAAATATGTATCGGGTGTTGTCCGATAACACAGTTCAGACATCCCACCCAGCAGTACAGCAACTGTTATGTGAAATGTTGTATCTGCCATAGTTTGCACACTTAAGAGAGCAGTAAAGCCACATATTTGTCTAGTAGTCTGTGTTAGTGTACACTAGAGCGGTGGTATTTTTAAGGAATGGTGGCAGTTGTTGTCGCAGACCTACTGTATACCCACACCGCTGTTGTCTGTAAATCAACTCGCAGAGGCCGAGAGAAGCCAAGATGACAACAAGAGTTAACTCTAATATCTTTTAAAGACTTTACAGTAATAATTAGGACCGCCACCGCTTAGTCAATTAGTCAACAAATTGATCGTTTTGATTCAAGATTTCTTTAGTCGATTAGTCATTTTTTTTAATGCTTTTTCATGCTGAATCACTTATTTCCAAGAAACTGATGAGCACATCTCTGGGAAACAGAAGATTTAGCTTCTGTGTGATTCTTTATGGAGAAACTCATTTTGACAGATCTGTCAATTGAATCAACTAATCGTATCGTGTTAGATGACCACGAATTTCTTTGGTCGAGGACAGCCCTAGTAATAATCTACAAAACTGAAATAACAATATCAGTTAATGAAATGTTAAAACATCGAATGCTGGGTAGGTCTTTCCCAGGGAAACTCCCCTGCCAGGATGTGATGTATTTTATATATTTGGCAGCAGCAACAGAGCTTTCTTTTGAATAAACAGAAGAAGAACTCCGTTAATCGCTTGTCCAGCCGTAGCCCACATACAGAGAAAAGAGCTTCATCTACAGAACGTTTCATTAACAGAAAATTCAAGGAAGAAAACAGTACAGCAGTGGCCATATTGTTTGGCAAACAAGTCATCTCTGGGAACAATTAAGACTCACTTAAGTTAAATTGGATAAAAACGGGAGAAATGTAAATCTTATAAGAAATGTGATAGTGGATGTTGCAACTTAAACGTGTAAACAACATAACTGAAGATCTCATTAATAAGTCATCAATATTCAATCTCAGCCAGATGACTACTTATAATGTGAATGTAAAGTGTAGTAAAGTCAATATTTCAGGAATCCAATAAACTTGCTGATGATGAACAATAGAATACATACAGGGATTTAAAAGCAGGCTTCGAAATCATATCTACTGCCCGTCCAGTAAATGTTGTTGTGCACTGTAATACATCATAATTATGTTCAATATTCAACAAGAAAATGGAATTTTCCATGAGGCTTTTTCTTTAACTGACTAACCAATCAGGGATTCTCACACTCTAGTAAATTTAGAAACAGTCACTGAAATAGCTACAGAGGAGTGCACACACACACATACATGTGCAGGAGTCTGTTTTTCATCTCTCTCTTTCACTGTTATTTATTCTTCTCTGCCGTGATCCGCTCAAGAAACTCAAGTCAATAATTAAACCAGCCTTTTCCTCATTTTGATCAACTTGGCAAAATAAACCACATTCTGTATTAATCTATTAAGTAACGTAACGCTTTTTTTTTCTCCCTTTAATTATCGGCCGACTGTGTTGTTTTATGCCGGACGGTTTGTAACTCTAGCTGTGACCATGTCAGCATGTGTGGTATGAGAGAACGCAGGAGAAACGCTACCATTAGTGGAAGAGGTTAAACCACTGGTTGTGGAAAACTGTCTCTACAGAACTGTGGGTCAAACCACAAGCGTCAAGTTGATGCCCAAGACGCTGAAGCCTTTTCTTAACCCCAAAACCCTGCAAAATAAATTTTAAAAAGTGGTTGCCATCCTGGTGTTACCTGCACTTTGTTAAGATGACGTCTAATCAGAAACAGTTGGTGGAATCCACCTGTTAAGGCTCAGTTTCTACCACCATAGTAAGGAAATAAACTGCTGGCAATAGCGAGCGTTAGCCGCAGTCTATTAGTGTTTTATCATCCATGGTTTGAGGTAGGGGAGTTTGGTTGAAGGGGGGTGGGTTGACCTTGGGTAATGGTGCCTCCCCCCAAAGTCTGAGTCTGTATATGGAGCGCCCCACCTGTAATTATCTGGGGATTACCCCTTTATATGAGCAAGCTTTATAGCGTCCGAAGGGACTTCCTGCTTCCCCCCCCCAAAAAAAGTCCAATAAAAAGCCACCTCTGTAGCATCACAGCAGGGCACCAGCCAATCAATGTCTCTCCCCAGAACCCCATGTTCAGTGAATGGATTTTTAAGGGACTTTCAGGTCATATGGACTCATTTATATGTAAAAAAAATATATAAGACCGAGTCATAGTGCCTGTCAGATTACTCACGCCAGTAAAGATGGCGGTCCATTCAGTGGAAACGGAGAAGTTGGCGTTTTTCAACCACCTGCTCGCATGATATGGATGTTTTCACGAGCAGCATGCCCACAGCTGGAATACGTCCTGGATCGTGTAGCTCAATCGCCACCTGGATTTGAAGGTTACTGGAACAATTTCGGCCGTATATGTCGACCTCCTATATTTGAATATGTGGCACTGATCAAGTCGCTGGATGTCTCGGGATGCTTTCCAGCCAACACCCTATAAGGCACGACTCCTAATCCACATTTTGTTGAAGGGAACAAGGAAAAGGAAAGAACTGTAAAATCAGGCAGGAATTCTGTTTATGGGGCGCCAGAACACAGCTGCCTGTTGGAGCTGGCGATGGAAGTCCGTGTCACGGGCGAAGCTGCTGGATCTATAGTGGCGTTGGCCAGATGGTTAAGTCTTTTAAGCACACATATGTATATACACTGACAGAACACTCCAAGCTTACTACAGGTGCATCCACTGTCTCAGTAACACACACACACATATATACACACCTCTACGTTGCACCAGTTATTGCTCCTGGACTGTGCCTTTACAGCCTGTAGCACCACTGTCGCACGCAATGTGCCGACTGAAAGCTCCCCAAGTCACAGAGAGAGAGGGGAAGCCAAAGTGGGAGGGGAGCAACTGAGGCAGCATGCAAAGGATTTAGGCATAGAGTATGAAAAAAGGACCACTAAGTGACTCGTCTAGCTTTGCCAAACACGGTCACACCCAACTCAAAGGATCAACGAAGTTCCACCACTTGGTCACTGCCAACCACGAAAAATTAATTTCATGGGTCAAAATTGAAATATCCATTAAAGTGACTGATTGGGGAAAATCCAAGGGAACATTTTGTTAAAACTCAGAATGTACAGCTTACATTTCACAAACTGCTAGATTAAACCAAAGCCAGTGTGCACAGGTGGCTTAGAGGAAGAAAATGCAATGAATACCCATTTTTACAAGCCTCAAAAACCCCAAGGTGTATGTTGTGTGCCTGGGTTGTGTTTGGACTGTTTTCCTGGCCCATAAAAACAAGCATATTTCAAGGGAAATATGTGGAGCACAGAGCTTTTAAAGGCACTGCAACACTTTTATAAATGAAACCCCATTAAACGTGATGGTTTCCTCAATTCCAAGTGAGAACAACTTGGGTCATCTTCTTTACGATGATCATTGTTGACCTTTAGAGGACTGAACAGTAACAGAGTTGTAGGCACACTAAGGAGCAAGTTGGCCTTCTTTGCTCTCTTAAGGAAAAGGATAAAGTTTAAACCTGCAATAACTTTTTTTTTTTTGCCACTTGGTGGCAGCGGCAAGAAGTGGTGAACACTGACACTAAGTTGATACAGCGAACTTTTTAACATCCAGCAGATTGAGATTATCATTCATTTGGAGACGTGTTTGTGTCAACCTAATGAATGTAAATCCAATATTCACTCTTCTTTTAGCTCTTTTTTGGTCTCTACCAGGCTGCAACCTGCAGTTCTGAAAAGTGAAGCCAATGCTGAAGTGCCTTAAACTTGCATTCTTTCTAATAACCAGCAGGGGGCGACTCCTCTGGTTGCAAAAAGAAGTCTGATTGTATAGAAGTCTATGAGAAAATGAGCCTACTTCTCACTTGATTTATTACCTCAGTAAACATTTTAAACATGAGTTTATGGTCTCAATCGCTAGTTTCAAGTCTTCTTCAATACAGCATGATGTTCATTTAGTAAATTATGGTCCCATTTAGAGTCAAATAGACCATAAAGCAGGGGGTGCTGTAGGGCGTGGCTACCTTGTGATTTGACATGTCGCTACCACGGCGTTGTCCAGCGTAACCCTTTCACGATGTGTTTTCAGTTCATGAAAGTTAATTGTAACATTTTCATCGCCTAGAAATGTTCGTTGTACTTAGCTCCACCCTCCTGTGTCACTTCTGGTTGCAAAAAAGCAAGATGGCGACAGCCAAAATGCTGAATTTGAGGCTTCAAAACGGCAGACTACAAACCAATGGGTGACGTCACGGTGACTGTCTACTTCTTATGAACAGTCTATGATTTGGAGTCGTGTTTGTGTCCACCTGATGAATGTAAGTCCAATATGTACTCCCCTATTAGCTCTTTTTTGGTCTCTTTAGCTGCTAAACGCTCCACTTAGTTCACCAGCTGGTCGCTAACTTTCGTCTGTCTGCTGTTTGATGCACGACAGGTAGTAGTGTACAGTGGATGTTTTTTTCAGCTTTTAGAAAGATGCTGATGAGAGTGGTAAGAGTGAACCAACAAAGGTTTTAGCCTGAGAACCAAAACAATGAGCCGAACAAGGTAATAAGGATCAGGTTCTGCCAGTAACAGATTTTAGTGTCGTAAAACACTATATTTGACTCAAAAGCAATAAAGTGAGAGATTGTAGTATTTTGGTTTTTTCAAGCTCCAGGAGCCACAGAGAAAGATCATGTACAAGAGACACGTTTACCTTCACAGGTCTCTGAACTTGGCAAATTCTTCCCCCAACAATTACAACCAGATGCAAAGTGGAGGTTAAGAGGGGTCATTCCCTTTTATTAAAGGGGTTTATTAAAAAATAATACGGGGGGAGGAGCAGAATCATACTTCATCATTCTTATTGCAGCTATTTTTTCTTTGGCAGCGCATACAGCCATAGCAGGTGCTGACATTCCTCCTCCACTTCTTCCCTCTGTTCCAACCCTCTTTCACTCTCTCCTCAGTCTATCCTCACACTCGCTCCCTCTCTTCCCTCTTATTGTTCGCTTTTTAATTGCAGATATAAAAATGGCCAAATGCTGCCCCTTTGATGGGGAGGGACATTCCTGGCATCTCTCAGATGTCTGCGCTGCTTTGCGGTAACCCAACTCCGGTTGAAAGCATTTTCCTGGGAAAAAGAGGCGGCTCGCAATCGACGGGGGCACAGGGACACCTGCAGCTCTGGCGCAGCGGTGAGTACAGATCAGCGCTGGACGTGATTCAACACCGACCCGAATGCACACACACACACACCCTAACACTTGCATTCACACAGAAAAACGTACTCCAGCGCTCGCCTACGCTTCCACACACGTACGGTACATTCCGCTCTGCAACTTCCCCCACCTTTCCAACTGCCTCTCGGTGATGTCCGGGCTGATGAGAGTAATATGGTGAAAATGAGGACAGCTGCTCCCATAAACCCTGTCATCAATTTGTCCTGGTCATTAAAATTGTCTGTAATTGGCCTAATTGTGGTCAATCATGCTTGCCAATGGTGCAGAAAAGTGTAGGGTATCCTTTTACGAGAAGAGTGGATGATGAAGTTGGAGCGGGCCGCTCCGCTTCGGAACAATGATTGCTAAGTATAATCTTTGTCTAATCCTCACCGCAAACGACCCATTTGATCAAAAGGAGGACAAATGATGCACTAATGGCAGACAGGTTGAAACAGTACGAGGCCGTCTTTCCTGAACATCTCGTTTTATTTTTACTCCACAAATCCGACTCCGGAGCTCCGCTCAAAGTCAATATATCATTTTGATCAGTCGCAGCACCTCATGACAGGAGCTGAGAGCCGCCACAGGATTACATTCTTAGACCTACGTGGCGAGGTCCGCCGAGACAAAACGCTTTCAGGTATACCGTGAAACTAAATTCGACTGTCACTCTCGGCCCGCGAGATGATTGACTCCCCCGAATGCTTTTCTCTTCATACATCGCATTTCTTATGCACACAAACACGGGCACATCAAGCGTGAGGAGAATGTGACAGGCGGGCCGTGAGTGACAGCCGAGCATGTGCCGGAGAGCTCGGGAGGCGGGCGGAGGGTGTGAGTTTCTAGGGAGGTGTGCTGGGGCAGTTCAGGTCGACCGGGACACATGGCTGCGCTGGGAGGAATTTGTATTAAATTCATCCCCCCCCCTTCCACAAATTGTTTCCAGCCCGTGGCCATCAAAACGCTGTCAGATCACCAGCTCGCTCTCAGTGTCTTCTCTCCCTCTTATCCCCCCACCACCTCCCATCACACACAACCCCTTCGTTCTCGCTCCACTTTGAGTCTTCGCTTACACAAACAGTCAGAGAAAGAAAGAGGGGGGGGGGTGTATGGGCAGTCTGGCTGTCTGAGCTGTGGTGTGTGTGTCTGTATTGTTGTGCATTGCATGTGCGTGTGCAGCCTTGTTCTCGAGCCATCAGGAAAGGTCTAACCTCTAAAATGCAGCGCTCGGAATAATTTAGGCGCAACTGAAAATATGTCTCGTGATTTCATGCATGCTTGGCAGCAGTAATCAATCTCTTTGAAGTGGCGGCCCGTCTCATTTGGAAACCAAATAAATGGCCAATTTCAACTGAGTTGTTTGACATCAGGTTAACTGATTGTGGAAAATAGAACCAACTTTTCACGTCATGTCGTGTCGTATCATATCAAGTGCCTCTCTTTGTTTTCTGCGTAGCTCTTTTCTTCAACCCTTCGCTGGTAGGACCGCACCCAAAGAAATTTATTATGGAAAAGGAAACCTTTCAGCACATTTTAGTACATCACATTTATCACCATCGCCGCTGCTGATGTATCTGACGTCGCTCTGGAGGAAGCAAGTTTCCTCAGAGTTCTGGTCCCAGGTCATGGTTCTGGGTCCCAGCTGTGAGCGGTTTGATGGTTGGTTGAGTTCAGACAGCAAAAACAACCTCTCCCCTGCTTCTCAGGCCAAAGGTACAAGGCTGTGTGTGTCAATGGAAGAGAGGGAGAGCGCTCCTATTCACCAGTCTGGGATGTGGAGATGCTGCGCGGGGGTTACTCGGGGCGACGGGCCACGCCTGACTTGGGGGGCCCAGTCGAGAGGGTGGAGGTCAATTAGAAGCAAATGTCCTCCATCATGATCGCTCCATTGTAGTACGTCTCTCTCGTGTTTTGTTGCTCGCAGGAGGACTTGATCTGACCCTGAGCCGTATCACTCTCACTCCAATATCACTCTCAATAACCGTCATCCATCTGAAAAAAGGCCTTAAAGTTGGGTAAACCATTTTTTTAAAAGCATCTTATGTCTCATTGCTTTCACAGACTTCCTCTAGTCTCAGTAATGCAATCCCATTGTTGATTCTGCGATAGAGAGAGTCCAACTCCCCCCGCCCTTTTAGAAGGGTACGAAGACGGTTTGCGTTGGCCCTCTTACGCCTGTCAAAATTGAAACCACTTTCAAGAAATGGACATTTTCATTGTTTTCCTCCAGAGCGGTGGAAACATCCGGCGTTACTGTAAACAGCAGTTCAAGACTCCCGGCGGGGGATGAAATAAGTTCCGTGAGGTGGACGAGTCAATACAGACATCTCCTTTTCAACCATCTCCTTTTATCACGCTAAAGCTCTCAGCGCCAAGACACAACATCTCTTTCACACTTGGACACAATTATGCTTATAAAACTGTCTCTTGGAAAGGCAGTTACACACACACACACACCTCAAAGCAAAGATTATCTACTCCAGATTTGGACTTTTCAAGTCCCTGGATAGTTACAAAAACATACAGTATGTTTCTCTGATCCCTCACGGTTTAAGATACAACTCGAACCATTGATGAAACACACTTTCACGTCTCTGGAGAAGAGAGATGTTTTTGGCATGACTCTCTCAAAGCAGCAGGATGTGAGAGGTAACACAGAAGAGAAGAAATACATCCTGCAGTGACACAGTTGCGACGCTCCTGTAGGAAAATATTTCAAAGATTTCAGAATCGAGTGAATGACAGGTACACAGATAGCTGGCGTGTTCAGGAGACACAAAGAGGGAAAAAAGGACGAAAGCAAAAAGGTGAAACGACGTAGAAAATATGTTGGCAAGGGATATGAGAAATATAAAAAAGGAAATATATATTGTGAAAGAAAGGAAGACTGCTGTCAAAGACGAAGGAATGGGAGCAAAGACAGGACTGATGGGATAGATGAAGAGACACGAGAGGGGTTTGTGGGGGGAGAAGGAGATGCAGATAGAGCGAAGGAGTCTGTCCGTATACGGCGGATTAAAACCACATGTGTCTGCCTGAGGTGAGGACACCGCAACGCTGCACACACATGCGAGGAAGAATGCCGTCACTTGCACCCACCAGGGGCACCGCACGCTTGTTTCCAGAATTTATTCCTCCTGCCAACTTTCTGCCGCTCGCAAAAACAAAAAAAAACTTTAAACGTGCCATCTCCGACGCGTCTTTCATCTCCTTCGTCTCGCAAAGCAAATAAATAAATACACTCTTTTGTTCCAAGGTCATCTTCCCTCTTACTCGGCCTTGCAAACAGAACAATACTTTTGGTAAGCGTTGCCATGACGAGAAGCTCCCTGAAGAAACCTATGCGGTCAGAAAAGTCATGGGAAGAGGGAAAAGCGGGGAAACCGGATGCCCGGGACGCACTGGAGGGCCTGGTACTACGAAGTATGTCTACCATGCTGTGGATTTTTCTTGCTCCACATTTTTTTTTATCACTTTGATCAAATATTCTTCACCTCCCTAGTGTCGTCTGAAAATACATTTGTCAAAAATTGGTCTTTCGAGGAATTGACTGATCTTCGGATTCAAGAGATTTTTGCATTTGAATACATTTAGCATAATTTATATCCTCATTACCTCCACATATAATACACACGCATGTTCAGAAATTATGTCAGATTATAGAAAAAGTCTGAGATACCCCGACTTTATGCATATCATCTCCAGTAAAACGTATTTAGGACAGTTGGAAGAGTGAGAGGGAGGGAGAGATGAGAGATGAGAGGGGTAGCTGGGAGAAAAGGGGGCGAGACGGCCATGCTATGGGAAAGTGTTTTGGGGAAACCAAATTAAGGGGAAGAAAGGCCGGACACAAAGGCCTTTGAAAGCGGCAGACAGTTCCCTTGACATGTGCCTTAAAAGAGATGCTGCCGCCGATGCCAAGAAGGGGGGAAAGGACAGAGGAGAGAGAGAGAATGGAGAGAGACCGAGGCAGGCAGGGAAGGAAGGAGAGATCAAGGGAAAGATGGACTAAAAGTAAGAGAAAAGTGAGAGCAAGGAGGAAGGGAAGAGCGGAAGAAAGCGGTTGAGTTCATGATAGGTGTAATGAGTACGAATAAAGGCATCAGTGCAGGTCTGTGGTCTGTGGAGCAGACCAATTCAAAACACTCTTCAAAGGTATGCACTCTGCGAGCGTGTCTGTGTACATGTATACTTGTGCGCGTGTGAGAATACTTAAAAGAGATGGATTCCGAGTGTGCAATTGTGCACATGGATGTGTGTGTGTGGCGGGGGGGAGACATTAGGAGGAGGAAACGGCCTGAATTTTAAATGGCACGTATCCCCAATGTTGTAATCCATTCCTCAAGGTCTCACTATTTTGCAGTGATTCGAGATCACTGCTGGTCTGCTGCATGTGTTTTACATAAATGGCAATGTGCACTGATGAGATTTCCCTGGTGCAATATTGTAGATGCCTTGTCTGGTTTTATCAGATGTTGAATGTGACAAAATATGATTGTTTTTTGGGGTGAAACGATCCTCAGTAAGTGACATTAAATGTCCTTTAAGAGATCATAAAGATTCTTATTTAGTTCAACTTTGTTAAAGTTCAATTTTGGCCAGACTTTTGTCAATGGAAATATATATATATATATAATTTCTGGGTTCCACAAATCCCATCTTAGATCCGTTAGATGCTAAAGGCCTTTTCACACCAAGTCTGTATTTTTCGTACGAAATTGTCGTACGTTTAAAAATATACACGAGTCAATCACGTTCACACACCGACTCCGTCGTTAAAGTTCTCGGAACAGGTTTGATTTGCTGCGTTTCATAGGGTAGTTTGACCACTCAGAGACACCGTCCGTGCAAACCTCATCGTCCAAAATGGCATGATAAACATTCACTTCGTCTCCCAGCGCAAAACACTTTACGATAAAGAAATAAAAGAATACAAAGATGCGGTATTTAAAGATGGATTGTGACAGGTGATTGCAGAACAGCTTGGAAACGGGGATGGTCGCAAAACAAAGGATGTACGAAAGATTAGACAGTAGTGATTGTGCTCTAGAAGCTAAACGATAGCTTCTTGCTTATGTCATTCATTATTTAGCCCGGTTTTGGACTAGCGCTATCCATTGCACCCACAAAAGGAATTCAGTTTTGTCTCGTATTGTGAATGTTTCGCAACAAATAAGATAATAAAACGCATTAGACTCAGTGTGCAAGGTTTCTGTGCATACCATTTTTTTTTTCCGATGACAGATTAAAAATACGGAAATTACAGACTTGGTGTGCAAAGACCTTAACTGACACAGTGAGTGAAAATAATGGTCATTAAAAATATAGTTCTCTGGATGTGTAGTTTGGGAATGTGTGGAACTGAGATAATCGACAAAACAACAAACACCCACTTTTTGTGGCGCTGCCTGCCGCCGATGTCAACAGCAGATAATGGCAACATGCTTTTTCTCATGCAGATCCGTCCCTCTTTGATGCAGGTCGGCCCCTCTCTTTTCCTGTCTCTCCCTCTCTGCTTCTGCCATTGTGTGCCCCTCCGAATTCACACTGGACTCTCTTACTCTTCCTCACAAACACACACACACACATATTATTCCTTCCTCGGGGCTGTGTCTGACTCCGGCATGAAATCAATTTCGGAGCCTGCACCCTCCCACCACCCTTCTTCGGCGCCCATTTTCTCTCACCATGAAGCGAGACCGTTGCTGTGCCAGCCTGAGAATACACCCCCCTCCCCTCCCGACTTAATGCCCCCCATCTTGTCCCAGAATTCTTCAGTGCTATGCCCTCATGGCGCCCGCCGTCGTCATCCCGTCTCCCTTCCTTCATCGCAATCACCCACTGTTCAAAATGTTTCCCATCTTTCTACCATATATGTGAAATTTTAAATATGAAAAAGTATCTCACACAGATAGTTGAGACCACACACTGTGAATCAGTAAAACTATGATTCACTGTCACCTTGAGCGTGCTGTTTTACTACCACCTGTATGTGCGGAGTACCTGCATAAATTCAAAGACTTACTTATAAAAAAAAAAGCTTGCCTTTGATCATCAAAATGCACTAGCGAGGCTAAATGGGAACCCGTTAAAACGCCACATAAAAAAATTGAAACCAGCTTGGCAACGTGAGAGCAGCATGAAAAGGTTTTGGAATCCCAAAATTGGTATAAAGTGACAAATAGTGAGCAAGTTGAAAGAGGGATGGACAAGCAGAGGTGCGGCGGCACGGCTTTTATCACAGTCATTCCCTCCGCCGACGCACACCGCTCCTTCCTAATCCGCACTGACAGAGTTTTCATCGTCCGAGGAGGTGGGGACGATGGAGGACTGGAGGGAATCGGCAGAGGCGGGGGACTTTCCTCCACTCTCTCCCCCAGTGGCGGTGCACCCCGAGCGGCCGCAGCCGGGGCCACCAAGGCCCCCTTTGTGCCGGTTATCACCAAGTGGTGAGTGACGCCGCCGCCGGCCTCCCGCTCTCAGGAGAGGGAAACGGGGTTAGGAGGGGGAGGAGGTGAAGAGGAGAAGGTGCACGAGAGGAGCAGATTGGAATGTTCCCAGAAGAGACAGAAAAGAGGAGGAAAAGAAAAAGAAAGAGGCCGTTTGAAGGGATGGTAGTTGTATCATCTGTGCTCGTCTCACAGGTGCAGCGGAAGGAGGAATGTGCTTTGCTGTGATGACTCAATAGCAGTTGACCCATCAATGAAATAGCAAAGAAAAAAACTTTCCAAACGGTGTGGGAATGGTCAGGATTTCACTCATTATCTTTGTAGTTCATCTCATAACCTAGTTTTATTTGACAGGCTCCAATTTAACAAGCTGATGTCATCCGAGCACTAACTAGGCCCGCTGCGTGTTTCCTGCTATGATTTCATGCCTTGACTCAATTACGTTCGCTTAGAGGACGCGGTCGCCGAGCACTGAGTGACGGACAAACGTCTAGACAATGAGCAGACGGTGAGACACATCCGAGTCGCCGCAGATGGATCTTGGGAGCTGCTCAGACGGTGAAAAGGGTCAAAGGTCGGTTTTGTGCCCCCACCGCTGCTCTCCTCTCCCAGCCTTCTCCCACGCTCCCACCATCACTAACACACCTGTGTCCTCATCAGCACTCAGGTCCCTTTCCCCCCCCCCATCTCTGTCACACACACAGAAGCATGCATACACACAGATACCAGTGTCACAGACATCTCCCTCTCTCTTTCTCTCTCTCTCTCTCTCTCTCTCTCTCTCTCTCTCTCTCTCTCTCTCTCTCTCTCTCTCTCACACACACATTCCTGGCCTTCCCCAGCTGCCCGTGCACCTGGGCTGGCAGCTGTCATCGCCGTGGTAACTGGCATACAGCTGGCTGTGTCGCTATCACCTGGCTCATCTGCAAGAGAGAGAAAGAGAGAGAGAGAGAGAGAGAAGTGGGCAGAAAAAGGGGGAAAAGCTTGAAAAGGCAGAGTGAAAAGAGAGCAAAGGTGTTTGTGAGTGAGATAAAGATGGGGAGAAAGAAAGGACAAATGGATTCTTACTCTAGAGAGACAGAGAATAGGGAAAACTGAGAGACAAATGTCAACGAACAGTGAAGGATTATCTGAAAAACAAAAGGAAAACCTCAATACATTGCACTGATTGCAATTTTCTTGGGCGTTTCCGACTTTCTTTCTAGGAACTATAATTGTCAGCAAGGCTCCAGTTTTTTTTTTTACCACCATCCCGAAAAATAATTTCAACCATCCTGAAGTCGTAAATTTTTATTTTGCTTCGTTATTGTCATCTATAGTGGTTATTTGCATAAAAACACACAATTCAAATGATTAGGAAATAATTCCGAATGACTCTGGGCAGCATCATAGGAATGAATTACAAGATAATAAGTGGTTTAACTTGGTTGTTCCAAATGTTTTTAAGGTTTTTCCTTCACGGCTTATTTAAGTTGACATGTGTGTGGCTGTGATGTTACTGTTTGTGCCGCTGTGTGCCGATGTAAAACTATCATGCGGCACACGTGTGTAAATGTGACCGGCAAAAAAAACGGAAATATGAGACTGATTGGCCGGTCACTGGTCATGGCTGATCAGCTGATAACCAGGCGGTTTGGATTGACAGCCAGTGTATCTCTAGTTGCAGCCTTATGCTAAAATAATTTAAATAAAGTTTTACGAAAACAGGATTTCAGAATTATTACCACATCTATTAAAAATTTAAAATGAAATATCACATTTATACAAGTATTCAGACCGGTTGTGAGGACTGTCTTCTCACTCCCAACGCTGAGTTTGTTTTTAGACCTGTAGGCTGGTAACAATTTAAATGAAAAATCAAAATAAATCAGTGAAGTAACACAACTAATGCAGACCATTCAGGGCAGATTGGGATAACCGAATGTTTCAGTATGAAAATGATGGGAAACATATGCTATGACCTTCAGTCATCAGATCTCAAACCAGTTGGAGCACCTACAGTACAATGTGGAGGTAGACTGTACTGTACAGTAGTGTTGGAGAATCAATGCAAAGGCACAGTGTAGCTGCTTTTATAGTGCAATTGGCAACACTCAAGTCCATATTTTTTCGTTGCAGGTTTAAAAATAAATACAACCTCATGTGGTGTCAATCATGTTTACACACCGACTCCGAAACCTTTGTCCGTCGTAAAAGTTTTTTTTGCATCCATCAAAAGTAGGGCTGTCAAAGTTAAACGCCAATTCGTTTTAACGCCACTAATTTCTTTAACGCATTAATGCAGCTTGCAGTTTTTAGGTTGTAGCAGGCTCAGTTTTAAAGTGATGAAGTCTAGAGTGAAGGTACATATAACATATGAAACTAGAAAACCTAAGGAATCCATTCAATATTTTAATTGACTGACAGCCTTAGTCAAAAGCCAAAAGAGGGTTGTTTGACCCCCTCAGAGCAACTCTCCGTTCAGACGTCATCATCCAACATTACATCTGATAAACTGATTCCCTCTGATGGATTAAAATAACACATATGAAAAATATGGACTTCCAATGCAAAGGCCTTAAGCTGGCTAACTGACACTATGATATTGAATGAGTTTGTTCTCACTACTTCTACTTAACAAACACTAGCTTGAGCCACAATGGACCTGAAGTTTGACTTGTCTCACAGTTTTGCAATTAGTGGATTATCCATTTTGCACCATGCCAACTGCCCATGTGCATTACATTGTGTAATATTGAGGGCCAGCACTATTACCATGTAGATGCCCCCTACTGGGCTGGAGTGCAAATGCCCAGATATTAACGTCATCAATTAAAACACCCATATTGACTTATGTAGGTTTCACCTTCTAATTTGACACCCTTCTATAGAGTGTTTTATGACACAGTCCTGCCTCCCGAGTCTGCTTTTCGGTACCAGATCTGTGATCTAGTGTTACCTGCAGTGCCAAGTGAGAGTTGAGACTTTCATTTTGTGACGTCAGAACTGAAATATCTCCAAGATATTGGTTGAAATGTTTCTGAGGCTGATTTTTCCTCCTTAACAAGCCTATAGTGTTTGTTTGGGTTGATGAATTCGGTCACCACCTGTCAAATGCTTGATGTACATTTATTGTTAAAACTACAGAAAAACCACATCACCACCCAGAAATTAACTCCAGACTATATTATTTCAAGCTTTTCCGCAGTGTTAGAAAAAAAAAACGCCTCGCCGTCTCCTTTTTAAAAGGTCAGGATCGGGGGTGTAGAAAAACAAGGCTGCTCGGAGACCCCCTGCACGGGCGGCTTTAATTACAGCCGAGGAAGTGGCACAGCTTAACGTGAACCACCCTGCTTGGCTGTTACATCCCATGACTCTGAATGAAAGCAGAAAAGCACTTTTAATATCTTTTAATGTGCCTGTGTGTGAGAGAGAGTCGCACGCTAGCAGTGTGTGGCGAAGGCACCGTGCAGCATATGGGCAGGCGCGTCTGCACTGCCTGTTAAGCAGAGGGGACATCAAAAGGTGGGTTTTAACCACCCACCCACCTTGTACACCCCATTGCCACCCCTCACTATAAATCCCACCCGAAAAGGAGCCTTTTATGGGACAATAAGAGCCAATTTATGGGCCCCCAGAAAATGAAGGGCAATTCAGAGGTGTAGGATGAAAGATGACGAGGGCTTTCTTGGGGTTAGCTCTGTGTTTCCTCACAACTTTCTCTTTTGTGGTCTCAGAAGGAGGGATGGACCAGTCCAGCACAAAATAAGAGAATATTTCACTTCTTCTCCTGAGCTTTCCTTGCAAAATTTGTCAGATTTTCTGTTTTGCGACACGTTTAGAAAATACTTCAGATTAGAGCGGTCAAAGTTAACGCGATAATAACACGTTAACACCAATTTGTTTTAACGCCACTAATTTCTTTAACATATTAATGCAACTTGGGATTTTTTAGGTTGTAGCAGGCTCCGTTTTAAAGCTAGAATGAAGATACTGGCATCATATGACACCTGAGGGACGCCATTGGTACCAACTATGTCATACTAGCTGAAGGAGGATAAATAATGCTTCAAACTTGCACTAAATTTTGGTGAGGAAAAACTATCTTGGCCATTTTCAAAGGGGTCCCTTGACCTCTGACCTCAAGATATGTGAATGAAAATGGGTACTATAGGTACCCACGAGTCTCCCCTTTACAGACATGCCCACTTTATGATAATCACATGCAGTTTGGGGCAAGTTATAGTCAAGTCAGCACACTGACACACTGACAGCTGTTGTTGCCTGTTGGGCTGCAGTTTGCCATGTTATGATTTGAGCATATTTTTAATGTTAAATGCAGTACCTGTGAGGGTACTGAGTATTAGAGTATAAGAGTATTAAATACTTGACAAATCTCCCTTTAAGGTACATTTTAAACAGATAAAAAATGTGCGATTAATTTGCGATTAATCGTGATTAATTACGGACAATCGTGCGAGTAATTGTGATTAAATATTTTATCGATTGACTTCCGATATACCACGTTTTACCTTGTGGCTGCTGTTTCTAAAGATCTCGGTCTGCGCCGATGACCTCTCCTGTCCCCTAGAGGTCATAAAATGCTTTCAGTTGAATACATACATAAAGACAATGGGATTAGCAGCTATCCGGACACACACATAGAGGCACACGAGACGCGGACCGGATCGCGTCTGCCTCAGAGTTACTCAGGTGTGGCGAGATACTGACACGAGACGTTTGGGGGAAATCACAGAAAGGCCTGTGCCATGCCCCGACCACTCAAGCATACACAACAGCTCTCTGGCCTGTAGTGTGTTGCTGATGGATGTAACAGCATAGACTTCCACGATCTTAAAAAAACTTACACACCAAAGTAGTGCATCTCTGTAAGGTTGCCCAACAATGAGTCAGCTACCTACATTATGCCTGGAAACAACTTCTGAACGAATCCCTGTTGCTCCTCTCCCCCTTCTTTCTCTTTCTCTCTCTCTCTCTTTTATTCCTTCAGTTTAATAGTCCGTAATAGTTACCAAGTATCATTAAGGCCAACCTCTGCGGCTTCTAACAGCGCTGTAGGCAAGCCAAGTGTTTGTTGTCGGCATTTTATTGGCTTCCAGGGAGGAGGGTTGTTGTTGTTCAGTGTAATCTTGGCACGCCAATAACAGGTTTCAATAAAAGCAGCTGCTTTCTTATGGTAGTTAAGCCGCTCTCCTCCCTCCCTCCCTCCCTCCCTTGTGCGAGTGTGGTGGGTGGACTAAACTGGGAGCTACCTGTAGAGAAGACTGGAAGTGTCTCCATTTGTCACTGACACATCTACATTACTTCTGTTTCTCCTTTAACTCTCTAGTGCGACATGCAAAAATCACTTTTCTCTCCGATGTTTTTTGTTTTTCTCTGCTCTCATCTGTGTCACTTCCTAAGCAGGTTGCTGAGGTTTTATGCTGTGACTTCATCCAATGCTAGCTGGTTTAGCTTGACCACACTGCCCCCTTTAGGAGACAACCTGCTGTTGCAAATCAACAAAGCTGGAGAGGCAAAGAGCCAGAGGTTCCTAAAGACTGGGGGATATATGGGCTATGAAATGATTTATTAAAAATTATTCGGGCCCCTTTCAGTTGCGCGTACCAATTTAATTTTAACACATGCCTTATATTTATAGCCAGTTAGTCACTGCTCCCACCCATCTGCATTTAGAGGTCTTCATCACATCAGACATTGGCAAAATTGTTTATACCAAGATTATCCCTTCTTCTCGTCACACTTTAGAGCTGCAACGTACAATTGTTTTCATTGATGATTAATCTGTCAATTATTTTCTCGATTAATCTATTAGCGAGAAGTTGTTTGGTCAATAAAATGTCGATCAGTGTTTCCCAAAGCCCTATATGACGTTCTCAAATGTCTTGTTTTGTCCACAACTCAAAGGAAATAGAAAATATTCACATATAGGGAGGCTGGAATCAGAGAATTTTGACTTTTTTCTCCTAAACAATTACTCAAACCGATTTAAAGGGACTGTTTGTAACTTTTTATACTTATAAATCTACCGGGTCAGTTTCCAATGCGCGCTCGCCTGTGTGGCTACGCTGTTCAGACCGCTCCTCTGCTCCGCTGCCTGCTTGTCTTCACTCACACAACGCGCTCGTTCTTGCTCCACCTCACGTTTATGCACGCTCACTACACACTGCAGAAGAGTTAGTTTAGCTCTGAGAATATCTAGTGAATGTACAGTGGACGTTTGTGCAGAAATAAATGCTGCAGCTCCTCCAGACCAACAGAGGTTTCCCCATGTCTTGTGAAGTGACGGGGTTCCGCAGCGAGTAACGTTATCGTCTCCGACCGGATGCCGGTGTCTCCCTCTTCACTCCGGCTGCGGTCGGAGGTGATAAGGTTTCTTTTCCTGCTTCAGCCTCCGGGGCTGAAGCAGGAAAAGCCAACACTAGGATCAGCATTGATTCATGGAGAGACCTCCGTCTGGTCAGCTAACATTACTGCCAAGCAGGTGAAATATAGAGTGATATTGTGGTTTTAGCTGACGTGTGTCGCCTCACTGTTTTGAGCGATGCTCGTTCATGTCTATGTAGAGCGAGCAAGCGCGAGCCCGACTTTCGTTGACTTTACGGCCACAGGTGTCGCTGTTAACAAGCAATTCTGATTCTTACAAACAGTCCCTTTAAACAATTATCAAAATAGTTGGCGATTCATTTAATTGTTGACAACTAATCGATTAATCGTTGCAGCTCTAAACACTTTGGTAATAAACACATATTTTATAACACTTTTCTTTCTATGAACTCTTTTAAGCTCAAAACCAACTTGATAAGTCAGAGATCATGTCAACATTGATTGTCACATGGGAATATAACATTGGATAAAGATGCAGTAAGAGAGGAGACGAGAGTAAAAGGCATGTGAAGAAAACTGAAAGTAAAGAGAGAAAAAAGCAGGCAGGA
The DNA here is from genome assembly GCF_015220745.1 of Sebastes umbrosus. Classification (NCBI taxonomy): domain Eukaryota; kingdom Metazoa; phylum Chordata; class Actinopteri; order Perciformes; family Sebastidae; genus Sebastes; species Sebastes umbrosus. Next base: position 12,280,289 of record NC_051288.1, on the reverse strand, counting down.
GACCAAATGAATTGAGAAAAAGAGGGGGCACTCACTCAGTCTGAAGTGGTGTTTGATTGGACACAAGAAGTACGTTGGGAAACACTTGAAGATCCAGTGTAAACAGTGTGATTGATAGTAAACAGTCTTGCAAATATAATACAGCAATAACTACAAATTTGGGTGTTTACAACATTTTCCCGTAACTCTCTGGAAGAAAAAGACACGGGTGAGTTATGTCTGTAATATCCCTCTGGTTTTGTAACTTTAAGCTGATCCTGAACCCTGACACACGGCAATAATTCGTACTAAATGTAAACTATATTTGTGCTTTGTCATCCCAATTTGTGAGTAAATTATGTATGTGAAAAAAAAATGAAGTCTGAAAAATGTGAATTGTCATCTCACCTCTCTATAACATGAGGTTTCTCAGAATAAATCTTTATCTTTCATATAAAACGACAGACATGACACAGGTTGAAAGTTTGAATTTAAGTGAAACTCTCCTGTGTTGCTTTCTTCTATATAAGATCTCTCATTTTTCTTGGCAGCGAAGTCTGATTCGCCACCACATTCCACAGTTAAAAGGTAAAGGAAGAAAGAGTCACTATGTGGCCGAAAGAGATCCCGTCTCTCATGTAAAATTAAAAAGCACTCAGACAAACATTATTGAACCTCTACTGGAGCATGAACGTTCCACGACGTCTGGCTGACGCTGTCACAGGTTCATGTTTCCTCTCTTGGTTTCTCAAGGGTTTAGATGTTTTTTTCTCCTCCATCAATCATCCATTATTTTCAAACCGTCTAATCGTTATTTCAACGTGTAGAGGTGGCGTACAAGTACGGAGTCCAGTATTATAACCATGCTAGTGGCATGGCCCTAATGTCGGTTGGTCCATCACTTTGGTTCCAGACTGAAATATCTCAACTGTTTGATGGATTAAGATGAAATCTGAATTGTAATCACTTTTCTAACTTTTCTAGCTTCCCTAAGTTTTCGCACAAAGAGGCGTATGAATGACACGATAACGCACAAGGCAAAAGCGTGCAGTAAGAGCACCATAAATATGCTACCCTCAGAGCTAGTGACGTAGTATAAAAAGTGAGAAAGACTGCTTATGGTGGGCGGCAACCACAGGACGTTGAACCAGGAGACCGGTGTTTTATTTTTTGTAAGTGACGTGTTTTTTAGTGACGTTTGTGACGTATTTTCCGTACTTATGTTACATTGTTTCCGTACCTATTGTACATAGTTTACTTACTTATTTTAAGCTCAACCATGACGTTTTTCTTAAACCTAACTAAGTGGTTTTGTTGCCTAAACCTAACCGTGGACGTTACCATAGTTTTTTTGCGTGGCGTACATGACAGTCGGAATGTCCTTTTATAATGTTGTGCCATTTATACGCTTTCCTGTGAGATCGGTTTTGTTTCCTCTATAGTGTAAACATCATCAACAGGTCAACATATACTCTGGTTTAATACTTCAACTTGCTACTTTATGTTAAGTGCCAAATGTTAGCATGCTAAGTTGCTAACATACTAAAATAATGGTTAACTTTGTAACTATTATACCTGCTAAACATCAGCATATTAGCAGTGTCGTCGTGAGCATGTTCCTAAGTACAGTCTTACAGAGCTATTAGTATGGCTGTGGACTCTTTCATTTAACTGAGATTACAATATGTTGAGCAATATTTATATTTACCTATCTATCAAATGGGTTTCTGACAAACATATTGACAGTTTTATGGAAGTTTTGCACTCCCATGTAGTCCCATTCATTATGAGGTCTGTAGTCAGCCGTGTGGAACACTAAAACCTTTGTCTGTCCACATCTACGCGTTTGTTCCATATCTACTCGGTGCTGTTTTTGAACCCTTAGTTTGAACCCTGCGCTATCAGCCCCCTGGGAAGTGAGTGACGGCTTTTATACGCCATAACCCATGTAACTGATATGAATTAGCACATGACTCATCCAGAAATGACACATCACTTTCCAAAAATTTGCTTCAGAGACGTCCCTCTGAGTCAAAAGCAACTTTTATTTTTCCTTTAATCCAAGCAGGCCTTTTGACATAAACACAAGTTAATTTCCATCGTCTTTGGACCCGTTCAGCTAATTAAGCAAAAAGTCACATTTGACAGGTCCAAATGAATTCACCAGAGTACCTCCAAAGTCATCACAAATGTTGTTTTCGTGCACCGTTTCACAGGCATTTACCGGTCAATCACATTGTACGTCCTGTCCTGTCGTCGCAGCCCTGAGCGGTCTGATCCCTGAGTGACAACATGTTCTGGTCACATGAGGTGTATCGGGGCGGAAAAGGTCTCTTGTTCTGCCAATTAACATTCACGAGTGCGTCATTTCCAAGAAAAACCTCCCATCGACCCGGTTTCAAAATAGCAGCGTGTTGCCATTGTCGGAGCCATCTTCGCTTAACAGCTGCGCCGTGTAAATCTAGCACCCCATCACTTACAACACCGACTGTGGGATGTAGTTTGGCCTTTAGTTGTTATCATTTGTTTCTTTCACAAGCTGTGTTGCAGCCAGGGATGATGGGATAAGTCTGTGTGAGCGTTTTGAGACTTCTGAAATGGAAACGTTCACCTCTCTTTGCGCATGTCATGTAGCCAAAACACTGTATGTAAAGTTTCCATGTTTGCTCATATCAACCTAGGGTGCAAAATACCCTTGAGGGGGCTTTAAGTATCTGTAGGTCATGAGGCAGTCAAGGAATAATATTGGCGCGAATGCAAGAACTGAGTCATCTGTTATGATCAAAATCATAATTTTTTGTAAAATAACTCAAGAAAACATAATTAATCCTGCCTTCAGTGACTTTTTTTTTCCGGTTTAAATGACGCAAAATATGTGTTTGAAAGACAAACAATGAGGTTCTGCCTATACTGGCGGGGGGGCATGGATTTAAACAGAGCTGAGGGGGTTTCCGAAGTCAAAGACGGTTGGGAACCAATGGTTTATATGACAGTATAATCACGGTCATATGGCTGTGTGACCTCCCAAAGGCATCCAGAGGTTATCCATGATTCACTCAGATAATGAGCCTCATCACTTAGGCTGTCACCCGCTCTCCTCCGAGGCCCGGGCTAATATCTGCAGCCAGCAATGCATTGAGGGGTTACATGAGCGGTAATCCCATGCAACGCTGACCGCTGTGATACATTACTGTAAGCAAATGAATGATTAGATACTTATTCAGCATAATATTGAAGTGCACTGTACCGTGTATAATCTGGAGCGGGAGAAGATAATTGAATGGCTTTAGAGTCATGAGTGCCACTTCTCACTTATATTCATTTAAATGCACCTTTCCCCTAAAGTGCATTTTGCCTTCGTTTAAAGACTGTTTGCTTAAGGGATCAAGGAAAAGCTACAAAAACAAGAGGGATTTTATGCCGCACCACGAAACACTAGGCCTTGAATTCATCATCCTTCAACACTTTAAGTACTTATGAAATGACAATCATTCATTTTTGGTTCCTGAGTAATGAAAAAAAAAAAACTTGTCCATAGCAATCGCAATGGACTAATCTAGAAAGTGGACGCACCCTGCTATATTTTCATTTTCACTTAAGTAAACTTTACCCGCTTGGCACAACATAACTAAAATTGTTGTGAAAACTAAATGCCAGTGATGCTGACTGATGATTCAGATTGCCGGGGCACTGAAAATGGTTGTAGTACTCAAGATCGATCTTGGTCTCAAGACCTCGACCACATTTTTTATGAATTTTAATAAAATAGAGTGCAGATCAACCATCTTTCAACCTCGTTGTTAGATCCACAAACAAGACCACAAAGCTTTCAGTAGCATTGGCAGGACAGCTGGCTCTCTTTGGTCGAGATCAATTCTTCACCCGTACAGTATGTATTGCAGACGGCTCTTTGGTGCTGCCTTCATCATATTATCTTTTTCCTCTTCCCTTCCCGCTATTTCCTGAGTTTTCTCACGGTGTTGTTTAAGGCCCTGACACACCAAGCCGACGGTCGGCCACTGGACAGTTCGGGGTCGTCGGTGAGCGTCTGTCGGCCTAGTTTTTGTGGTGTGTCCTGCACCGTTGGCTCTAGTCTGCCGGTGTCGGAGGTTTTTTAGCCGATTCAGTATGTTGAATCGTCAGCGGGAGCTTGTCAGTGAGAGGAATCACTCTGGCTGTTCAGCTTAAGCGAATCCGTGCATCTTCATCTCATCTGATCATCCCATACACAGATCTTTTCACAACGACATGGCCATCCGGAATGCAGCTAAGTGGTGAGTGAGAGTGGCGTGAAAATGGTCGGCAGACGCCGCTTTGTTTCATGTACGTATCATAACAACGGCTTGTATATCCGCAGTCTTCAGTTACGTTTTCCCCCTTTGAACGGTGAATACAGACTACCGCTACCTGCCGGTATGGAGAGTTATTTCCTCTCTCGCAGGTGCAGGATGTACGTGGTAGTTGTCCATTGGCTGTAGTCTTTGCGGTGTGTTTGAGTGCAACTTTTTGGCGAAGACACAGGCGACATGAAGCGACGCAACGGTCAGCCTTCGACGTCGGTTTGGTGTATCTAGACCTAGAGGCAGTCAGGGCACAGTGCCACCTGTCCAGGTAGGTGAGCTCTGCAGGGACACAGTCGGCGGTGAGAGGGGTCGGAGCCGGCGCAACTGAACAGCAGAGGCTGCTGCTGAAGGCCACAGTGTCGACCCCAAGGGGTGTAGGAAGGAAACAGGTGGTTGACTTCCTCTCCCATGCTGGAGCAGCCTATCTTGAGTCTAAAAAATTAGAAATGAAAGTGTGTTTACTTGTGTATTTGTAATACACACATAGTATTTATTGATTTGCCATTTTTTGTATGGATGTTCTGGTTTAGGAGCGTACATTTTGAATGCATACTTGTGATCTATGACCAAATATTTGTTGATTTTCAGCTGCATACAGCACAAAATGGCAGCATAAAGCATTTGCATGTATTTTACAGTAAGTTCACAGACAATATATTGTAAAGGCCCTTTCATTGGTAATTTTCCAGCTCTGGTACAGTGTGTACCTGCTGATTCCTCACCTGGCGAACGCAGCAGGACTGTTTAGGTGGTGAAACAGAGCAGGTTCGCACACGAGGGAGGACCGTCGACACACACTCACGCATGACTGATTCAGGGGACCCAGGTGCACCCTTAGAGCGCTTTCTGGTGGCCAAGTAGGGACAGATTTACTGCAAAAACTCTGGAGGGATTTAAGAGAAAGAAAGTTGACAATGCAGAGAGTTTGAGCCAAAAGACAACTGAATGGTTTCTCTTTTATCGTAAGAATTCAGCAGGGTGGAAAAGCCTTTAAAAACATCTTTTAGACTATTTTATGTCACAAAAACTCTTGCTTGAAATCTGCCTATTTTATAGATTAAGATTGGGCCATGTCTGGAGTCTAATCGGGTAGAAAGAGCAACAGGTCTGTCCTATGTGGCTACATCTCTGTACCTGGTGAACGATATAACCACGAACCCTCTCCAGCATTCCTTCACAAGTGAACTCTCGGGGAGTGAAAGGCTTCACCTGCAAAAACATACACATGGACCTTTATTCAGCGCTACAGTAACTTAAGTGTATAGTATTATAAGGTGTGTCTATATATAGTATAGCTGCTTGTTCTCAGGTCACCACCTCTGTGCGTAGAATGGCTCTGACGGCCTCCCGTACATCAGTCTTGTTAGTCACGTCTACCGTCCACACGTGGGGTTTGCCGATGAAATTCTCAGCATAAGGGTGCTGGGAGGAGATCTGTCATCCAAAGTTATTAACTGTCTTAAGATCTAAACATTGATGTACAATATTTATATTCAATTAATTTCTTTCAGTTTGAGGAGTTACCTACCTGTCTCGTGGTGGGCTTGCCTTTGTAGAAGTCATTGTTGTCTGATGAGTGTGACGGGTCAAATCGTGGCTGAAGGAAGACACAGCCCAGGGCTATCGCCTCAATGGGAGCTGGACCCTCATAGGGGAACCCGAGACCTACAAACACCTGAGTGGGAAGCAGCAGCGGTGACATGTCAAATTCTCAGTGATAACCTACTTAAGAAACAATAGATGCACTCAAATGATTCATCCCGATCGCACGGAAAGGCGCCTGAATGACACGATCATTTTGATGTGTTTTTTAGTGACGTGTTCTCCGTACTGATGTTACGTTGTTTCCGTACATATTGTACTTAGTTTATATACTTATTTTAAGGTCAACCATGATGTTTTTCTAAACCTAACTAACTGTTTTTGTTGCCCCCTGCTGGTACTGCACCCTCATACACGCATGTGATATTCACGCCTCGGCGAGGCAAAACGAGACACTGACACGCTTTGCCGTGATATCGGGTTGAACATTTCTGATTCACTGATTTGATAGCTTGATTGTGAGATGAGCTCTTATCTGACCTTGGCTCTGCGGAGAAGTCGCAGAAAGTGTTCCTGAGTCAGCAGGCCGTGGTTTCTGATGAAGCTGGGCAGATTAGAGGCGAGCCCCGGAGGCTGGTAGACTGTAGCGTGGGTCTCCAGCTCCTCACTGATCACCGCCACATACTCAGATTTACCCTGGTATATATTCACACATACAGAGACATACAGGACACAGAGTCAGTTTCTTGCAAACTCGCAGACTTTTCTACATACTTATGCTTTACTTTTTTTGGTCAGTATACCTGCCACATGTAGTCCTGCTTGCCATAGACGACGGCTATCCTGTCTTTCCTGTAGGCGTCCGGCTCCAGCTCTTCCTCCCTCGCCTCCTGCCTCGCTGCTTCCTCACTCACAAAGCCCAGGAAGGAGTTATCAGGAGTGTGAGCTAGAGATCGCAGAGCACAGAGCAGTTCAGATTAAAGTTACTTTTGGACAACACAGGCCAGAAATATTAAAGGTAAATATCTATGCGAGAGGAAAAACATGCTGTACAGTATAAATCAGCTGTTAAAGGAAATGAGAGGTTAACCGGCTGTTTGGATAGGCAGCTGCCACCCTGCTGCCCTCCGACACACTAAAGAAGGTGTGAAAGATGAGTATTTACTTTACTAGGAATGTGCTGGCAAAGTTGTGTGTGTGTGTGGACGTGTGTGTAAGCATCACATTGAGCTGAATCTCAAGGTACTTTTGCCAAATCTCCCCTCATTCCCCCGTACAGCAGCACGCAGCTCCTGGCTCCTTTCCAGCTCCATTTGACCCCACTTGTCTCTTACACCTGTCTCGGCTCACCTATCAGAGTAGTAGAGATATGCAACAGCACACTGATATGATAAGGTTCGTGCAACGCGCGGGGGGGTTTGACGGGAAGCCGTGAAGGAATGAAGTTTCTTTAGTTTCAGTGTTTACAGTTCTGCTTCGTCTGCTTGTCTGTTTGGTATCCTTCAATCGACTATCCTCCTCTCCCTCGTTTCGAAACAGGAGCATAAACACCCGCCAGCTCTTTTCTCAAGCTTCTCTCCACTTCCTGTGTCTTTGTTTCTGTCTTTCTGCCCCTTCCCCACCATCAGCTAACATCCATCCCCGTCTCCCCCTCAGCAGGACAAATAAACAGTGTTTCCCGGCTGAGGCGTGCATGAAGAGTGGCTCTCGGCCCAGTGTCGGCCAGCTCGCCTCCGTCTCCCGGCAGAGTGGGAAAGATGACAGGGAGAGGTGTTGGAATGAAAGCTCTGTCTGGGCACCAAGTTTATTTAACCTCAGCTATTAATCCTTTCGCTGTGAAGACGCTTAGAGGGGTGTATGTGAAGGATCAGTGCTGTGGCAACAAGATAGAAATACGTCTGGAAATGTGTGTCGAGTAGTGCGTTTCTGTTGCCTTCATGCGGTGTCACAGCTGTGGTCTCACACACACAAATAAATAAATACACGTAAACAGAGACTTACGGAACATGGTCATGTACTGCAGAGGCTGCAGACCCCAGCTGCCCCACAGTGTTTTATATCCATGACTATGAGCATAACTCCCCAAGTTAAAAGCTGGTTCAGTGCCAAAAGAGTCCACGATTCTGAAGCGACACCTAGAACGATTTTTATAAAAAATAGTTAATTACAAAATGTAATGTACATTCATACGCTGGTTTTCAACAAATTTAATTTGTAACAGTTTCCATATTTGTCAGTCTTTTAGTTAAAGGGATAGTTTGGGTATTTTGAAGTGGGGTTGTATGACGTACTGATCCATAGTCAGCGTATTACCTACAGTAGACGATGGTCAGCACACCCTCAGTTTGGAGGACCAGACAGGAGTTACCACACAGAAGCAAAGCAATATTGGTGTGGACGGGGCCGGTAGCAAAACGTATTTTAGCCGCCTAAAAGAAAGGCTCACCTAAAAAAAATCCATATCAGTTTAAGTGTACGCTATATTTAAAATATTTTCGCCACTTTACCTTTCTGTGAGACAGCTATACAGTCTATGTTTCCACCGAGGAACTGAAGCCGTTATCTATGCTCTCGCCAAAGCCACCAGACTCACATTGGAAAAACTTGTAATTTTACCTCGCAGAAAACAGGAATTGCTGATCTACCACTGCCTCGATCAGTTAGTTTGTTCGTGTTATTGTGAGACTTTGGTTAGTTCGGATTCACCAAACAACGGCTTCAGTTCCTTGTTGGAAAGGGCTGCCTGATAGCAAGGTAAACTGGTGAAAATATTCTAAATATAGCGTACACTTAAAGTAATTTTGTTTTTTTTAGGTCAGCCTTTCTTTTAGGTGGCTAAAATACTAAAAAATTTTGCTGCCGGCCGTGTCCACAGCAGTACATTGTTTTTTCTTCTGTGTTGTAACTCCTGTCTGTTTCTCCAAGCTGGAGGCGTGTCGACCGTCATCTACTGTAGGTAAAACACTGACTATGGAAAAGTACCTCATACAACCCCACTTCAAAACATCCGAACTATCCTAAAGGCCTATAAGGATGTGTCTATTTTAATAATGATAATCATAATGTGGCGGTCAGGGTTTATAAATCTTTTTATTTACTGTTACATTAAAGTTCTTGATCCTTAAGACCATGAAACACATTTGTAGCTCATTGCAAAATTTCTCAAACTGTGTAAATGTAAAATAAAGATGTAATATTATTCAGAGAAAAGAGAAGTGCTGATACACTAGAAACATAATTATGCATTTGGTGGTTATGTAGTCGTACTGGTAATGCAGGAAAGCCAGTCCCATGGCGCCTTGCAGGTGAGCAAGGCCGTGGTAGTCGGTGTAGATGAGGTCAAAGGTCAGGGGCGTCTGGATTGGACAACTGCCTCGGCCTGGTGCAGCACCTACCAGGCTGGATCAATCACAATAAACACACAGCAAATACACATCATATTTTGTGTCAGATGAACATAGTGGTATATGACAGTGGTGCCAACCTGTGGAGTTGGTGCTGTGAAGTGCTGAAGGTCAGATTGTGACCCAGGATTGTCAAACAGGCGCTGAGGTCGGCCCATTGGACCAGCTCCCCTAGAGGACCCCCTCTCTCCACCAGGGCTGCAAAACGCTGGCCAACACTCCCAGCCAGGGCCCCGGGATAAAGCAGCACCTAGAGGGTGGGAGGTAGGGACGTTATAAAGTCTAAAATCCATCTTAAACATATGTTGGGATTAACGTCTTGCTGGTTATACCCTCATCTGGGTCGAGGCTGTCTTGTTGCTGTTCTGCTTCATCCTCAGAGCAGCCTGTGACCACCGCTCTGACATCCTTTCCACTCTGGACCGGATGAAGTTCACGGCAGGACCGCTGTTGTTGCTGATGACCTCATACAGCGGGCTCAGAGTTGTGCGTATCTCAGCCTGTGTACAATCGTAGTGTGAAACAGTAGGATAGTGCAAAGTGTACATCAGATAGAAAAGAGTAGTGTAGATCATGAGCTTAATTTGTACCTTCGCTGTGTAAGAGTGAGATTTCGGGTGCCATGGCAGCGCAGAATGGTTTCTTCCGAGACGAGGGGGACAAAAGTCCTCTATTTGGCTCAGGTATGTCAATATGGAGCAGGTGGTACCATCCACCCCGTAAAAGGCATAACAGGGGTCTGACTGCCAACGGGCCCGCAGGAACTGCCACGGAGACAGATGTTAAATCAGACAAAATAACGAGGCACATTCTTAGTGATGTACAGTGTTAATAACATATTGTAATACCCATTATGTTAAAATGGTATTTCCATATCCAGCTCATACTGGGAACTAAATATTAAATCTTTAAAGGGACTGTATGTAAGTTTTTACACATATAGATGTTTTTTAATAGTGTGAATAGTTTGTAACTTAACCTAAAAAAATTTGACCTTTCGTGACTTTCTGTTTTTTCTCTATCAGCCTGTAGACCGCTTTTAATGTGAAGAATGCAGGAAGTGTTTTTTCCGGGAAAATCCAACATGTGACGTCATGCACGCTTCAGGGCTAAAGGTGCAACCATAGCTAACGTTCGGTTAGAAATGGGGTCCGCTAACGCCAACAAACAACCAGCCCCCACCACAACTCAGACTCCAACACAAACTCCATGGAAGCTAACGTTAATCAACATGATGTCCGTCAGTCACGCTCAGTCTCGTGTATGTCGCGTCACTGTTTTGATGCGAGCGCGAGCAACGGGACGCTGACTGTCTCTGACTTAACGGCCACAGGTGTCACTGTTAACAAGCAATTTCTGATTCTTACATATAGCCCCTTTAAGTCGAAGAAAGCACTTCAGTACAGCCGTAACAGTGCACCGCACACACAGAGCCATTAAGTTTATGCTACCACATATATTTCCACTTTCTCACCTCCACTTTCTCCGCACACACCGGATACGCGCGATCCATTGGCACCTCACACTTCTCGTTGGGCCCTGTGGGTTAAGATATTAGCCGTAACACACACACACACAGTTTTTCTTAATGTGACCATTTTGAATGTATCATTATTCCACGAGTAACAAAAAGCACATTGTGGCTTTAACTCGACGTGGGTAATGAAGAACAGTGGATAATAACTTTGATATACAACCTCTCGACTGAAATGTTCACAATGAATAGCAGCCATCAGCGCGATGTAGTGCGGTGCTGCCATGCGTGTAAGAGGCATTAGAGTAGAGGCAGTGTGTTCTCAGAGGCCCTTTTCCCGTAAGCCCCCCCACCATCTCTAGCCAATGTCAATCAACTGGAATGAACACACACACACCTGACCCACCTGCCTCCTACCAAACATACCCTTTTTACAATGCCAGCCCTCGCCAAAATACACAGTCCTTAACTATGTAAAACAACGTAGTAAAACAGAAAAGAGAGAAAAAAAGATAAGAAAACCCGTAGCCCCGAGGTGTGAACGCCTAAAAACAGTGATATGCTATAGGAGCAACAGCAAAAAAAAGTGCTCCCTCTGCAAAAACAAGAGTATGAGTAGACAAGTTGGTGAAAGGACTCCTGGGTAATTCGGTCGTATTTTATGGGTGTGAGGTAATGTGAGAGGCGGAGGGTAAGGGGGCGAACAGGCTGGTGATGGGGTTAGTGTGTGTTCGTGTGCATGCGGGTGGCATGTGTGTGTCGACAAGTGCGTACCCTCACGGTATGGTGTCTGTGTGGCCCCGGCTTTATGAATTCCCTTTTTCAGGAAGGGAGGTAAGCATGTCATCCCCCCCCCCACACATACACACACACACACACACAACCCCTTGCGTGCCAACCCGGGTGCGTAGCCCGACTCTCACCTGACACCTCTCTGGAGGGTCGTAGCGTAGATGTAAACTTTTTTTCCTCCCCACGGCCAGTTGATCGGCACTGCCTCTGAGGGACTTGTTAAACTTCTATTCAAGGACTTCATCCCCCATAACCACCTGCACCCAGTGCCCTTTAACCCCCCCTCCCATTCACACCCTCCATTATCACAGCTTGTTAATTTCACTGTGTGGTTAACCTCTATTGAGGCTATGAACCGTGCATTTGGCTCGGAGTATCACGCTACCACTGCAGTAAACCACAGAAAAGCTTGTCATTATTGAAGCTGGCAGCATGCGGTGGAGGGGGAGAGTGTATTTATTTGGCGTAGCCAGGACGTTAAAGCATATTATAACTGGAACAAACCCTAAAATCTCTGTTTTAGCTCGGACAATGAGCTGCTTTTAGCAAAGTGCATCGTAAAATTAAAGCTAAACCAGGCAAGATTTGTATGTAATAGCCTAATACACCTGTATAAATCTCACTGTGGGGCCCCAGTCAGACTAATCTAAACCCCATAGATCCACCCTATCTGCTGAAATCAAATTCTGTTTTGGGGTATGTACTAGTCCACCCACAGGACATGACAAATCAAACCTAAAGACTGAGATACAAAACTGTCTCCCAAACTCTCCATCCAGAGAAAAGTGGACGCACAGCGGCCGGTTACACAAAACACCTCAAGTTAGGATTTTAAGTTTGAGTTAAGGTTTCCATAAAATGTTAACTTAAAGGGACTGTTTGTAACTTTCAGAAATGCTTGTTAACAGCGACACCTGTGGACGTTAAGTCAACGAAAGTCAGCATCGGGTTTCGCGCTTGCTCGCTTTACATAGACATGAACGAGCATCGCTCAACACAGTGAGGCGACACACGTCAGCTAAAAACAACAATATCACTCTATATTTCACCTGCTTGGCAGTAATGTTAGCTGACCAGACGAAGGTCTCTCCATGAATCAATGCTGATCCTAGTGTTGGCTTTTCCTGCTTCAGCCTCCGGGGCTGAGTCTGGCCCTGGAGACCAAAGCTACGGTCTCCCCCGCATACTACGACCGCGGCCAACACTGTTTTGCAAGACGGGCTTCACTTGATATAACTTTGAGGTTTTACATGCTTCCGTGTAGTTTGTGTTGGAGTCTGAGTCTGAACATCCGTCTGCTGAACATCATGGTGAAATTCCTGTGAAGTTCCCTTTTTTTTTACTATCTATAGGCCAACTTTGTGAGGCGAAAACACAACAGGTATCACCTGGTGCATTCAAATGGGGTCATGTTTACCGTGTTCACGAGAAGAGTCCATATGAAAACTCAAGGTGCTTTGTGCAACCGGACCCAGATCCTTAGTCTGTTTTATCCTTTTTAGCTTCCTTCATATCATAGAGCATCGTAGTTATGAGCGTGCTGCTTGCAAAATCATTGATATCATGTTATAAATCCATATTTTTCTGATGTAAAAACAAAACTCTAAAATCAAAACCAATAAAACATCAAAATCAAATAATTTAAGGCAAATTCCATGTGATAAAAGGGGCTTTACCTGTGTGTAGTCTGAGGTCATCGTGTGGTGGTGGTGGTGGTGGTGTGTGAGACTGATGGTGTTGGTGACGGCTGAGCTGGTCGAGCCTCTGAGACACTCTCTTCAGCTCCCTCTCCACCAAGCGGGCTAAGCCTTGCTGGTCCTGTCTGAAGCTGGAAAACAACCCCCCACATGTAACCACGCTGTGTGAAGAAATACAATAAGCTATATTCTGTTGTTTATATGTTACAGATGTTGTTGAAATACCTCTGCAGCAGCACACTGAGATCATCTCTGGTCAGCTCGCTGACCTGTCCTCTCTCTCTGCTCAGCCGCTGCACCTGAGTGCTCAAAGCCTCCAAGCGAAGAGCCAGCCTACGAAAGCCAAGACCTCGCTGACCTGGGACATAAAGTACGTACAAAACACGTCATGTCACGTACATACCGTATCCCTATCATAATGTTTAAGTAGTAATATGGTGTATTATGTCATGGCAAATCCTGTTCTGTGCATCATGAAACAGCAGGGTTGTGTAATGCTATTTTCTTAACCTGATCTGCTGCAAATGAAGCAGCAAATTATGGCTATGTGTATTTTCCATGTTCCCTGTAGGGGGTAATGGCATCTAGTCGGGGAATTTTCCTGAAGGACTATTTCATGACAGATAAAGATTGCCATAATATCTGACAACAAAATATTGTGAGTGTAACTGGAGCTTCAGTGGCGGCCCACACACACATGGGCACATACACTCATATACAGTAGATGTATAGGTGTTTTTGTGAATGTTTCCACGGACACCTTCATGGTTGAAGGTTATGCTCAAACTGCTGACATCAAGCTATTCACAAACAGCCCATTTACATTGATTTTTGCGTTCGTTGTGCATGCATTAACCCAGGGTTCCCAAATTGTTTCTGGCTTGTGACCCTTTAAAATATTGCTCTCAACGCTCAATGTCTTTGCAACCCCTCGTCACAGGAAGTAACCTTGATGCAGAAATGAGTTGTAAGCGGTTTAGTTTTTCATAGTTTTAGAGGCCTGAGGAGGTGAAAGTGTCTAATATTTTACAAGGAGAAAGAAAACTTCAATTTAAAATAAATAAAACAATTTTTATGTAACATAAATATCTATTATTTCAATCATATTTCTTTAATCACATTTTAACCCATTAAGATTGATCTTGGAGCCCCTTTGGGAGGTCATGACCCCCAGGTTGGGAACCACTGTCTTAAACAATAGTAAAGTGTATTCAAAGAAAAAAGACTTCCAATATTCACAATTTTGCTGTGAAGCCATAAAATGTGGGTTACAGTGTCTATATACAGTGTAATTACTGTTTTTAACGAACAATGTTAAATGAAAACTCTACAGTACGTCTTGTACAGTATTTTCTCTGATAGGTCGTCCAGTGTAAAGTGTTTGACTGACTTGAAATACTGTTTTATTCTGCTAGTTGCCAGACAATCTACGGTCGTTACCAGACATACCATAACTGTAAAAAAAAAAAACTGTGCGTTTTAAAAGCGTGCTGAATGGAGCTTAAATAAGCTATTCAAGATCCAGGATGTCTTGATTGAAACATCTGAATGAGGCAAAAAGGAAAAGTGTTGGCAGTGAGGAATATTGAGTGTTATATTGGGGGGGTTGCTGGGGTTGATTTGAGGTCAGAGTAAGGATCCCCTTGGGGAAAGAGCTTTAACCTGTGACACACAGTAAAATCCACCAGACTGGTGATGTCACCTCGTCTCTGTTTGCTCAGCTGACTGTCAGCGTATCACTACTTGCATGCCCAGGGGCCCTTAGGGCACAGACGCAATGAAAGATGAATGGGACAGAGGAGGTGGGGTCCTGTAATAACTTAATGCCAGTTGGGTGAGATAACTATATGACCAAATCATTTAAAAACTCATAAAGATGTGTGTGTGTGCAGCTTATAAAATGATGTGTGGGTACGTGTGTGCAATACTCACTTGTCCTCACATAGTAGAAAATATAGTTTAAGTTGTTACTGCATATTGTCAGATCACATGGAGACAAAAAATATGCAGCACAAAGCTCCTTATATGTTTTTATAACAATAATAAAATGTTATAATTAAATAATAATAATCCACTTATATTAACTGTGTCAGAATCAACATATTTCTTTTTCATAGAGGAAATCAGAATCAGGTTTATTGCCAAGTTTCACGTACAAAGAATTTGCTTGAGTGTATTGGTGCATAATATAAACATAGTAAAAGATAAATCAAGAAACATGAATATAGAGTTAAAATTAGTTAAAAATAAGTACAATATATTTGCAAATTGAATGAGACAATTCAGTTTTATGTCATTTCGTATCATCATGTTCAAGTCTATTAAAAATAATTAGAACTATAGTGATGTATTTATGTATTTTTTATTTTATATTTAATATACGTTACATTTTATTCCTATATTTTAACTTCTGCACTATTTTATGTTTTAGATTACCATTTTTACTTTCGTGTTTTTCTTTTTAGACATTTTTAAATAGTTCTGTTGGCTGACTAAGCATTTGGTCAGTTTGAGCTGGATTAACTTTGTGTGCTGACCGCATGTGGTATGTTTTCCAACACAACTGTCGCCGGGTGGCTTTTTGTACACAACTCGTGGTGGGTCCTTCAACGCACCGAGCAATGTGGGTCTGTGGCTGAGATGTACTGGTGGTTTATATTGTCTGCTAAAAAAACAACAACAATTGTCCTAGAATTTGAGAAGAAAAGGATTGGGATGTTTAGATAACTAAACATCAGAATAAAAAAAGTCCTGTTTAGATTAAAAAAGACCTCATGTGAGGACTTTGAAACAGAATTATCTTATCTAAGTCTTTCGCAAAAGAGAGTTTGTTCTGTCTAAAGTTAAACCTGTTTATCTTATTATTAACCCTCATAAAATATCTGCTTTTACTGACCTCGGAATTAAATGATATGTATAAATGGGTTTCTATATATGGGTTCCATATAATTAAGAAGTTACTTTGAATTAAGGAACTTCCAAAAAAACAAACAAATGCAACATGAACCAGCGTCTGTAAATCGAATTGATCTAATTGAAAAAGAAAAACATGATCAGAAACTATTCAAATGATACAAACACTGTTGAATTATTAAATCAAGATTTCTGATAAAAGCAACAAATAATAACCCATTGAACACAAGTTAGAGTCCGCTGGAACCACTTCTAACACAGAGTGGAGCTTGCTTAGTCTATTTCCAAAATGTTTCCTGATGATGTTTAAGAATTCCTGAAGGAGACAAACGGCGCCAGAATAATGCTAATTTATTCCTCGGGTGTAAAAGAAAGAATGCTGATTTTACAGAAAAGCGCACTCTGGAGGAGATTGTTGACAACATTTGTCTCGTCCTTGTAAACCAGGAAGAAAGCTTTTGCCGCCTTAAATACCGTCCTCTAGGGAAACAGTTTAGCCAGACAATTGAGTTGAACAGGAATATCTTGGCCACAAACCCACAACTGTCAGACACATGGGAGGACCCACCGCGAATTGTGTACAAAGCTTCATCTAACACTGGGAAGACAGTCGGATCAGAGTCTCATCCTCTGAAAATACAGAAAATCTCTGCTAAATATACACTGCTGCTGCCCTATTTCTCCCAATCAATGCTTAGTATGAAGACAACACATGATCTGACTGAGATTATGTGATGGGTTTATTTTTGTTATTCATAATCAGTGTTGCTCAAACGCCATGGCTATATGGCTCCATGAATGCATGAATGTTTTTACCTGCTATTAAAAAAAGTTAGGGCTTCTGTTATTTCTAACAAAAGTCCACTTCTAAACTAAACTGTGTGTGTGTGTGTGTTTTACCTTGTTCCTCAGGTGACCTCCCAGCAGGTTCATCCCTGGTCATCTCTAGTGGCACCCAGAGGCTCTGGAGCAGCAGGGTGAGCACAGACAGACACAAGCAGATCACCAGGCATCCACTAGAGGGCACAATACACACAGAAAAACCTCTTGAAATGCTAAAGCAAACAAGTCAGTGGTTCCCGAACCCCTTTTTTGTCTGAACTCAAGTACCCCATGGTGCAATTCAACACAGTTTATACGTGTTTTTTTGTTACAATATTTCTTATGTGATTGAACTATATTTGGGTCGGTTTGGTCAAGTTTGCATTTGTACTTCTATCTTGGAGAGCAGAAGCTTTAAGTTTCAAAGACTTATCCATCACTTTAAGCTCACAATTTCAAGCATTCATCCATTACTTTAATCTATCAATTTCAAGAATGTATCCATTACTTTAAGATAACAATTTGATTTCTTAATTCATTACTTTTAGCTAGCTATTTCAACCATTTGTCCAATAGATACCTGTTTCAACTGTTTGTTATTTTGAGCTAACTATCTCAACTGTTTATTCATTAGTTTGAGCCATGGTTTTAGCTACTGTAGTCCATCTAACACACTTCAACCATTCAGCCTATCCATTTGGCTACTTTTACCTCACTATTTCAACTGTTTATCCATTACATTTACCGAACTATTTATCTATTCATTACTTCATTTATCCATTATTCTTTAGCTAACTTTATCTAACTTTTACTTTTAACTTGCCTGCTCACTTGCTAACTAGTGTTCAGCACACTCTCAATTTCAGGTTATACAGCTGACTCAATATGTGGGTAGCCTACATATTTTTAATCAAATTATAATTTCTATTTTCTCAATCTCTTGTGCCCAGTTTTATGCATCATCTTTTTTTTTAATAAACACATACACAGCTGTGGGATAGGCTATACGCAGTAGAGTAAACAACCCCAGATATGTCATCAATATATTTTCTTAGTAGCCACTATTTATGAGCCACGTATTGGACATGACATAAAAGGACACCTTTTAATAATTTATGTCATAACCAACCAGTTAAATCTCCTTTTAACTTCATATATTTGATTTTTATGAGCGGATCTAATGCAATAAAAGCGTCCAGCCTGACTTCGCCTTTCGCCAAATACATGGAGAACTAACTTGTTCCATGACTTCACGTGAGGACCCTGGTGTGTCAAAACAAATATCTGAAGCGTGATGTGCCATTAGGAGCATGTGTCTGCTCACCGCTCACATGGGCTCCCAGCTTCGGCTTAACTGGTGCGGAGAGAGCAGTCGCTTCGCTCTCGCTTTCATCAGGCCAGTAAACCCACCCACCCTTACCCGAAGAAACACGGCGTAGCCAAAATCAAGTACATGTACAAATAGATTCAAGGCTCCCCTTGTGCCTATAAAGCTCCAGATTCAGATCCAAACAAATTATTTCCATTTCATTCTATCAATGGGCATTTCATCAAAGATGTCAGAGCACTCATCGCAACATTACGTCTTTGGTTACTACGGAAAAGTAGCAGAGCTGTAAAGCTGCACAGGAGAGATCATGTTAAAGAGGACATATGCTCTTTTTCAGGTGGGTCTCTATTAGAACGTGTTTACATGCTTCATTGTTCGAAAAACGTCCTCTGTCTGAAACGTCATTGGTCAACCGAACCAAACTCTTCGGACTCCGCTACAGCTTCGCTCTAACAAGCTTTGTTTGAGGGCGTGCCAAACTAGCTGCTAGACAATTTTCATTCAAATGTGTTACTTGGTGACATCATCACGTTACAGAAGAAAAGGCGGGACTTGAAGCAAGATGTTTTCAGACAGTTCAGGAGCAGTGTTTCTCTGGGGGAGAGTAACTCCCTTTCGTGTGGGCTTTGTAACTTTGCAGACCTTTTACATGCACAAAAAACTATATAACACACTAAAGGAAAGGGGGAAAAAAGCACAAAAGAATAATAGGTCCTCTTTAAAACAGATTACTTTGTATATATGTACTGTAGGTGATGTCATGTGCTGGGGAGGTCCAGCTTCACGTAAAAGGAAAATGTAATTACGGATATAATCATTTACACATTATGCTATCAGCTTTCAAAATGAGAAAGACATTTGCAATGTTTTGCTTTCAGCCAGTTAAAATAAGTAAAGCAAAATGTCGGTGCACACTGCAGGGGCGGGCATGGATGAGGCACGGTGCATCAGTTACTTACTCTCTACTGTACATTTTTACTACATCCTGGCCACTGATCTAGCGATGCTGAGCCTTACCTGCGTGGCCGCAGTGCAACATGCATGGCCCTCTGTTTGCAGGACACCGGATCTCACTGTCAAAACAAAGACATTGCAAAATCCCAGTAAGTTCAACATGCTCAGTAATAAATGTAGTTATGTCTTGGGCAGAGAAAAACACGATTGCACTTTTGATAAACAATTACACCACCACCATTTTTGGGTTTAAGCACTAAAGGTCTCTTGTAGTCTTCAGACTTTATATTGCAAATGAATGGTCACACATTCCATGAATTGCATCAATGAAGTCTGAAGGCATAAATAGATTTCAAGTAATGCTGTTACCAGCATGACTGCATGAAAGCCTTTTTCAGCCTGTGTGTTAAACATGTTCATTATAAACTGACAGAAATACTGAACTTAAACAAAAACAAACTGCTGCTGTGTGTCAATGTGAGACAGATACAGAGATGTCAACAGCTCAGCGAACAAGACAAACCAGCACATGGACAACCACACACACACACACACACATCCTCACCTCCTTGGGTCTCCGTCCCAGCCCACTGGCAACCATCAGGCCTGTTTTTCAAAACACACAAACTAAAAAAAAAAGGGAAATAAAGTCGGGGCTGGGAAGTATCTCGCCTCCTTTTTTTGTCTCTTTTCGCTTTCTTTCCCTCCTTCTCTGGCCGTGTCTTTTCTCTGTCTCAGGGCCTATGGGTAGGCATCCTGCGGTTGTCAAGGTAACCTGACTCCCCTTTAAAGAAAACAATACCCAGAGTGCTGCTTAGGCCTTTCACGGATACAATGGAGCCCACGCTATTGGGTGACACAGTTTCTTTCAGTCTTTGCCGACTAGACTTAAGCCTCGGTTGTGAATTGATACTCAAGCAGGGAGCTCATTTAAATAGCTCAAATGGTGCAAACCTCTGGCACTGAATGGCACAATACAGACAAAAGACAGTACAAATTTAATGACAGTGACAATAGTAAGCGTAATAATAGACCCAGGAAAATACCCAGTGGAAACTTTATAGATAACAATTAAGTCGTAATTCTGATTTACTGGGTCGTAACACAGATGTCAAATATTTCAATCAGACTTTTATCAGATTTATGTCTTTGGAGGTTTCATTTTGAAGTGCTAGAATGGGAATGTATGAGAGAGAAACCAAGTTATTAAGGGGTCTCACAATATTAAAAGATAAGTATGTTTCACTAAGCTTCAGCTGTAGTTTTTAGTTACAATATTGGTTTATTAAATCATGCACAAATTGCACTTTTGGTGACAAAGCACTAAAATTGGATTTAAGTAGAAAAGCCACACAGGTCGACAGATCAGAGTCACCCAGGTACCTGAAGAGGGCGCCATAATGCCAAGGTGTTCTTGCAGAGCAGAGACTGTACTGGAAATTATGGAAGAAATTATGCTTCTTCTGTAACTTGGTGTAATATACATCTTTATGCTGATGATTCTATTTTGTACTGTAATGCGGATGCTAAATCCCTTTACTGTTGCTTTGCTGTTTTCGATCATAAATTAGTCCTTAATACAGATAAAACGAAATTCATGCTTTTCACTAGAGCCAAAAATATTGATTTTGATAATATCATTATCTCTACTAAACTAAGAATGTTACAAATATTGAAAGAGTCACAGAGTACAAGTATCCTTGTTATTGGATCTACGGGTATGTGGAGGTAACTTTTGAATAGCATGTGGCTAAACTGTGAGCAAACGTTTTGGTTTCTTCTACAATAATAAAACATGTTGTCCTCTGCTTCGAAGCTTATTGAGGCAATTTAAATTACAAATTTTATCCCATTTAACTTCCCGTTGTTTTTGTTTTAGCTGATTAATTTGCCTTAAATTATAATTGCTTTATTTACTATTAAGTTTCCTATTGGTGTTTCTTGGTGGCTATGATTGTTTGTTTGATATTTTTTTACTTGCCTATATTGTAAATGAGGTCTCTATCTCAGTGCATTTTAAAATAATAGTAAATAATTGTAAAAAGAAAATGGTATAATGGTAATGGGAAAAAAAAACAATAATAATAATTATAGGTTGAATGAATAAGAAAAGGGAATTCTTAAAGCACTGAGGGGAAAAAAAATCCAACTCTGGGTACTCGAATCAAAGCAAATGAACTCTACAAAAAACTGAAAAAGATGACAGAAACAAAAATGGTATTGTGATCTATTAAAAATTGGCTTCTGAAAAGGATGATCATGAGAATGAACATGTAACAGTAATTAGGAGGACTGCAGAACACAGCGCCGTACAGCAAGTCGAAAGTTTCCACGCCAGCTAATTAACAACATCCCATTTGATAAAGATAGAGATGACACATATGTCGCTGGATCAGCTGACACACAGCGATGCTACAAACAGGGGAGTTCTTAGAAAAAAGGCCATGAACACAATTAGCAGTCGAATTAAGGGCCCAGATGCCGTATTGTACCAAACTCCCCTGAACAAGTAAGCAGCCACAACAATGAACCCTGATTGGCTGACAGTACCAATGTCAGTTGAAATAAACCTGCCAAGTGGAGGCTACAGGAAGCTTTCTAGCTGCAATTAGACTCTACAGATCACACCGTATATGGAGAGGGATCTATGACTTCGAGAGCTCCAACTAAAGATTATTTTAATCATTGATTATCTCTTGATTATGTTTTATTAATAAACTAATCGATTACCCTAACATATGCCTTATGTTATGCTTATTTATATACATTTTTGCACATTTGTCTGATGAACGGCAAAAAGACAAAAGAGCAAAGAAAAGCAAGCACGTCCTCACATTTGAAAAGCTGTCACTGGCAAATGGTTTAATTTTTACAGATTTATGAATTAGCAAAATTAGCAGTTTTTGTGGATAAATATGTATTTAGGCTTTGTTTAGCCCGCTGCACAGTGCAACTTACTGCCTTGTTCGAGGACAACCGCCGAGAGACAAAAGAACTACACATTTCACTTTGCACGCACACATACTGTAAATCTCTCTAGGCTATAGATGTCTATTTAATTGTACAAACATCATTGTATGTCTAACTCCCTAATTAAGTTGTATTTAGAGTGAAACCCCAGGGGGACTACTTTACTAATTGGTACAGGATTGGCCAGATCTTTCAGGTCGGTTTCAGGTCCTGGTTCTGTGTCGTCTTACGGGTGTAAACAAGTCTGTGTGCACCTGTATGCCTCTTTGCGTGTGTTCAGTAGTGTGTACATGTGAGACAGGAGGATGGGGTGGGGTTACTGGAGTGATGTCACACAGTGTGTGTAGGAGAAGCAGGATCTGATGAGCATAAACCTCCATAAGCTAGGACCTAAAGGCTTACTGGCTTTACACCCATCTGTCGCTCTCTCTCACTCTCACACACACACACACACACACACACACACACACACACACTTTGCATGCACACCCATCCATTTTACATGCATCTGGGGTTACTAATACATGTTTTATGTTTTAGACTGTGGAGAGAAATGTGAAATCATCATAGTTTCTGCAGATTATCATGTGACATGGTGGTTGCGCTCTTCTTTCCAACATACTTTAGTGCCAAATTGATTAGCACAAGCTGTTTAAAGTAGCCAGAGGTTGTGGGGCGTCCCCTTTGGCTATGAGGAACTCGTGCATCTTCAAGAGAGACAAAACACAATCATGAAGAAGTCTAATATTGTGTCATGGATGCCGAGATGTTGATGGATTTCTCTTTTATTATTGAAGTAAGCTTCCAGCCAAATGGGGCTAAATCTTTGGCTAAGGCTTAAACACACACATATCATTTTGCAGTAAAAGGTCGTAGTAAATTAGGACGTGAAAAACATCAGCCGTGTTTACGAGGGACAAAACAAGGCCGAACAACATTTTACTCTGAGTCCTGGAAGGCAATGATGGCTCCACAATTTAATTAGCAGTAATAAGTGTCATGTGTTGGACGGCTGTGTTTTGGCGGGTTGCTTTGAGCACAGGACAAAAGCAGGGTTTGTTGCCCTCGCTGTGGTAGGCTACTTCCTGTCCTGTCCCAGTGCCATCACTCATTTCACAGTCTGCAAGTTAAACAAGAAAAATCAGATACTGTGATCTGATCTGCATTGTAACCTGATCACATCAGTGAAAAATTGGCTTCTAGAAATAAATCATGAAAGAAACTGCATAATATTTGTGTTTGGTGCACAATTTTATTGGTTTTACTATCTTTTTTTTTTTTCATTTTGTTTTTCCTTTATTTGGTTTTACTCATACATTTACATAAACATACTTAGCTAGATACAAATATGAAGTGGACCAATGAAATTATAGAACACTCAAATAGAACATGGGGTGCTTTTCATAAGATCAGATAAGATATTCCTTTATTAGTCCAGCAGTGGGGACATTTTGAAAGTGTGAAAGTGTAAGGTAAAATAATAAGATAAAATAAATCATAATAAAAAAAATTACATTTAGAAAAAAATAAAAAATAAACAAAAGAAGGGCATTTTGGGGAAATATACTTTTTCCACTGCTTCCAAATTTCCTCAAATTTAGTTTCTTGAAGCCTCATTGAGAAAGTAATTATTTCCATTACAAATATTTCATAAATTACATCATACCAGTTCTCCAATGATGGGGTATCTGGTTTAAGCCATTTCTTAGTAATTGCTTTTCTAGCAGCTACACTCAATATTCCAAATAAGTATTTTGTTTTAGTATTTGTAGATGTTGAAAGTAAAAGATCAAACAGGAATTCGTCCCACTTTAAAACTATGTTTGTACCACATATAGTAACTAATTTTGTGTAAATCTTACGGGTTTTAATATCTTGTGGTGTTCCTATACGGCAGTAAGCCTACACTGTAAACAATTGGTGTTAATTTACAGCAGGATTTCAACAGTATTAACCTGTTGTTGCTAAAAACAGTGCTTTACTGTTAATACAAAAGAAAACCTGTTAAATTACGCTCATAGGCCGTTTTTGAACTGAACTATAATGCATTCTTAAAAAACATCACTTTACTGCTGATCAACTGTCTAAAGTATCATCAGTAACAGTTTCATGCAGTATTTCTTGAATTCTGGGACCTGATCTGCACATGTGAGGCTTGTACATTGTACATGATTGTAAAATCAGTGAATTAGCTCCGTTCTTCACTCACATGTTGTTATGGTTTGCATTCTGTGCTTGTAGCCAGCTATAGACAGACATTCTATTATAAATCTATTATAGCCTTTTTCCTAACTAGTGCCTTTAATTGTATTTAGTGTGACTATTCCTATGTCTGTAACCTGCTAAGTCTATTCATCTCGGCAAATGTTTATTAAAAGTATGTAAAAAATACAACCTAAATAGTGCATTAAAACAAATCATTAAGATAATGTAAAAGAAAGGTGAAAAACAGCTATATAATGTATCTTTAAACAGTAAATTAACTGTAAAATACTGTGAAATTAATAAAAAAAAAGTTCAAACTGTATTTTTCATTAACAGTACAAAGCTGTAAATTTCAGCGACAGTATAATAATGTTAATTTTACAGTAACATAAAGGCAACCCTGCTGCCAGTTCTTTACTGTTATTTTACTGGGAAATTCTTAACAGTGTTATGGAGGTATGTGGATATATAATCTAGTTGTTTTTCTTAATTCACCCTCTTTAAATCGTCAAATTGTTTTCTAATAGAAGTTCTTGTGCATTAGAGAAGTGTCTATAAACAGTGTATATATTATTCTAAGCAGCCCACCTGAGCCCCTCATTGCAGCTCCAGCATCACTGACAGACCGTAACGAGGTTTGGAGCCACTGCGCATGCGCGAAGGCAACTTAATATGAACACTGCTGCTCGTCTCAAGACATCTCTCCATCCAGGTAAGGATAACAGCAGTTTACTCGCTGTCAGCTACTTATCATTTGCTTACCAGTCTTCAGTGTTGAGCAGTAGAGGTTATTCTTCTTCCTTGGTGTTTTAAATGCATCGCTTTTCCCACAAATTCAAGCCGAAATCACAACTCCAAGACAGACAGACAGCCCGCGGACCAGATGAAGCGGTAACATTCATGCTAGCTGCTGCTGTAACCTTAGCAACACATTATTAATACTAGGTTGTTATGGTTACTCGGTTGATATGTGCATGGCTTCGTGTGTCTAGGCTGCTAGTTTGTTCTGTGTGTGTCTGGTTTAAGGTTTTTGTTAGCTGCTTATACGTGCACTGACAGGAGCAGCTTGCGGGCTAGCTAATGCTACAGCAAATGCTAACTTGGCAAGTGTGAATGGAAAAGGGTGGATCAGATTTACTGTTAAATACCCTGTGAGCCGTGTGCACCACGGTGTGCACAGGTTACTATCACCTCTGCATGGCTAGCTGACGTTTATTAGGTTATATACACGACTACAGTTCATGCAGCTTTGCGTGCATTTTGCAGATACTGTAATGTTAACCTACAACTCAGGGATAATGTGGCAGACACTGTAACGTTAGCCATTTCTCTGCTAAATGTCTTTGTATGTGCATTTTGCTTTCTCCTCCAAAGTGCTTGATTCGCCTACAGCAACGTTACCTAACCCTGTCATGTCCAGTTGTGCAGAGGGACAGTTTAATAATGTGCCAGCACCACCACCAATAAGCTTTTACTGTAGTCAGCTTCCTTCTCCATTCAGTGCATAAAGTGTTCACATTTAATTTGCAATAGATATATAGCTTTATTATAGTATTTTTGCAGATTTTTGCAAAGGATTTGAGCAAATTGCATGAACACACTGATGGGAGCTGTTAGTGCTCATTCTATGCAATATGCAGTGTAGCTGCCAACTCATTGTCATTTCTCATCTATTGTACAGATGGTAGCCTGTATGTGTAGACTAATATACATATGCATTATGTAAGTTAAGCAGGCTAACCTCTTTTCAGGATCAGGATGGATACATCTATATCTGTTTTTATGTTTTTTTTATTTTTTCCCATTCGCAATGTTGTTTGAAGAAGTCTTTATAGATATTTAAATCATGATCCTCCTCACAAACACTAACCATACACTTCCATGCAACACATACACACACTTGTCTTTTTTTATATATTTACTGTATTTTTATTGTTATTATTATATATATCTTGTCCTAATTGTTTATCACTATTATGTAATCATATTATTTCTTTATATTAATCTTGTCTCTAGGTGGAGGCTTCAGATAAGCCCAGTGTTTTTTTTGCCTCTTCCTGCACTTTATATTATTCATTTATTTTTTTGTTATGTTGTATAGTCTTAAATTGCGCAAAACAAATAAACAATAAACAATACATACTGTATTCATAACATTAGAGAATGGTTTCTCAGACTTTTTAGGGCCCGGGAGCCGTTACAGGGCAGGACCCGCTCTTAATCGTAACACCGATTAACCACATGCTTACTACCATTTCTACTCTTAGATTACATTGGAAGTATTTGTATTCTAAAACGTTTCAACCTAAATACTTAAGACCTGTTTCATAGTGATGAACAGAATAACATTCCAGTTTGAATCATGAGTAGATGAGATGAGATAATCCTTTATTAGTTCCACAGCAGGGGAATTCGCAATGTTATTAAATGTTAATACCACTGATATACCTTTTAAACAGAGGAGGATTTTATTCAAATTGCATTTGGACTCAACTTGACAGCGTTTATAGAAGACATGATCCGATACCATCTTTTCCTTCCAGATACTGATTCCGATACTGAACTTTCGGTATCGGCCGATACCAAGTACCGATTCGATACCAGCGTGATAAAAATACACCTAGTTGTTGTTGTTATTATTAAACAGCTGTTTACTACTGACCATGAATGGATTTGATATGATTACTATCTTTGTTGTAATACCTGGCTCAGGTTAAACCCTTTGTAATACATTAACAGATTTACTACTGTGAAATATTCTCAAATGGCTGACATTTTCCTCGCTCTGACTACTACTACTAAGAAGAATTGATTTCTGGTTAATTAAGTTGATTTGTTTTCTGGG
Source organism: Sebastes umbrosus (assembly GCF_015220745.1). Classification (NCBI taxonomy): domain Eukaryota; kingdom Metazoa; phylum Chordata; class Actinopteri; order Perciformes; family Sebastidae; genus Sebastes; species Sebastes umbrosus. Next base: position 12,253,019 of record NC_051288.1, on the reverse strand, counting down.
TTGATAAATTATGGTATCGGATAGGTGCTTAGACTGGCGTACTTTCCGATACCTGATCCACGAATTTTGGCGGTATCGGACAGATTACCGATACTGGTATCCGTATCGGAACAACTGTAATTTATAGCCCACATTTCAAGTAATTGATCGTAAAGCTTTCAGAAAATGAACAGAAGCAAGACAGACACAGTCCTAATAAATCCAGACATTTAAACTTACCAAAAATTGACTTAAAGTAAGTGCTTTAACTTAAAAAATAATTCACTTATTGCTGTGTGTCACAATCATATCAGAGTTTCCATTGGCCCAAAGCTAACGTGTGTGGGAGTAATTTACACAATATGCTTGTGTTATTGGTGCAAATGGTCTCCATCTGCAGATATGCCCTTTTTAATGATACAGCACAATTTTATAATGTATAGCAAATTGCTTTGCGGACCCCCTGACACAGTGCCACGGACCCCACTTTGAGTCATATTGGCATGGATGCTACTCTACTCCGCAGGGCCAGAGCACCAATATCCTGTTGTTTATGTCAAGCCTTCCTGTACAGTATGCAGAGTTAATTTGTCATCATGGGGTAAGTGGCCCAAGGTTAAATTAGCTAGACTAATGTTTAATTGCTGGCCAGTTGAACCTTATGGAACCTAAGCTAGTGGGGTTTGGCGTCTTACTCAGCAGCATTTTAAGTTACTGTAGCTGTAAGTTCTGTATGCTACCATGCCTCCATGTATGTATGTATGTATGCACACATGATGGGTTGAGTTTGGCTTTGGTTCAGTGGACCTCCGTACATCTAAGTGTTCTTAGAATTGAGAGCGTATATTGCCTGTTTCTGACAACGTATTTAATCTAGAACTGCAAGCTATTAAATTATTAAATTTATCACCAATTGTTTTGATAGTCGATTAATCAGGTTGAGTAATTTTTTAAGAAAAAAAGGATACAAATTATCTTATTCCAGCTTCTTAAATGTGAATATTTTCTGGTTTCTTTACTCCACTATGACAGTAAACTGAATATCTTTGAGTTGTGGACCAAACAAGACATTTGAGGACGTCATCTTGGGCTTTGGGAAACACTGAGCGACATTTTTCACCATTTTCTGACTAGTTATAGACCAAACAACTAAGAAAATAAATGACAGATTAATCTACAATGAAAAAAATCGTTAAATGCAGCCCTAATTGACTAAAATGTCTAAAGTCCTTTTGCTGGGTCTGGATTCAAGTCTACCTTTGTCAAATGTAAAATGGCAACACTTAGTTAAACATACCCACAAAGTAGGACAGTTAATCTCTCTACAGACTCACCATAAACTTTAGGTTTCCAGTTTTACAGTACATACAGTAATATATTGGTATGCACCTCCATGTGACTTGTTGTAAGGCAATGTGAAATGATGTGATGATTTTATGACTGTCATTCCCAGTATATTGCGAGTGATCTTTGGACATGCATCTCCATGTGACTTGTGTGTGTGACATGATTCGATGCGGTATGCCAACCATTCTCAGTAAACTGTATATTGCACATGATCTTTGGACATGCATCTCCATTTACCTTGTGGGTAAGCGTCGCGGGAAATGATCTGATTTATTGTATCACAGTCCCTTTTTAAAATATATAACTTTTACAGCATACACAAAGTTTGTATTTCCCTCACCATGAGAGATCCCAGTTTAATTGCTTTAATATCAAACTTTGCCCGGCCAATTAAATGTGCCCTTGACATATTTGTGTGCATCACAGGACATCTGAAGTTGTTTTGTGGCTGTCATGGTATCACTAAGATAGCTTAGTTGCACTGCATTCCATTCAAGCTACGGATTTACTTGTTTTCGCTTCAGATGAAATGCATCATGTACATGCTCTTTTCCATTTGAAGATCTTAACCGGAGCACAAATCTGATTAGTGACATTTGCTTATGTTGTTTTACAGTACAGATTTGCTGTGTCCATTTTGTAATACGTCCATTCTAACTTGTTGCAAAAGCATCTTTTATGTCTACTTATAAGTCTTATCCCAAGTCTATGTATTATCCTCAACTAATTGATGTCATAGTCTAGGAGGTAGCCAGTTATATAGGAACTGATAGGCTTGTAGAACTCACCAAGGACTTGTTTGTAGGTTGAAGAGATTTTACAACATTTATCTTTTTTTTTTTTTGCTTACTTTGCAGTTATTTATCTATTTTTTATGATGATACACATTAATCTCTTTTTTTCCTTTGTGTCTTCCAGTAACCATCATGGATAGTTAAGAAAAATAGGCTAGCAAAAGGTTAGCAACACCCCAGAGCGTCCCTCCTCTCTTCCCACTCAGGCAGTCCAGCAAGTTTCCAGCACCATGGCTGAAGAAGACTATGGCAGCTTCGTGGACTGGAACCAGATGGGTGATCTGGCCAAGAGCAGCGGGCCCACCAAGGTAGACTGTAAAGACCTGAAAGAGTTCAAACAGATGGCACGGCAGGGTTACTGGGCCAAAAACCACAAGCTACGGGCGCAAGTCTACCAGCAGCTCATCAAAGCCATTCCCTGTCGCACGGTTACCCCAGATGCAGAAGTGTATCGTGACATTGTGGGGAATGCGGCCACTAAGAAGCCCTCCTCCCACTTCCCACTTCCAGAGTTTGTGGATGGAAGTCCTGTGCCGCGGTACAGCCTGAAGACGGAGGCAGTAGCCTCAGCCCACCAGATTATCAACTGCGTGGCTGGACAGTTCCCAGATATCTCCCACTGCCCGTCACTACCGGCTGTTGCGTCACTGCTCCTGCACTTCAGCACAGACGAGGCTCAGTGTTTCGAGCATGTCAGCCGCATACTGGCCTGCAACGAGCCCGGCAGACGCCTGCTGGACCAGACGTTCCTGGCCTACGAGTCTAGCTGCATGACTTTCGGCGACCTGGCCAACAAGTACTGCACAGCCGCCCACAAACTGATCGTGGCCACAGCCCAGGATGTCCTCGAAGTCTACTCAGACTGGCAGCGCTGGGTGTGGGGCGACCTGCCTTTCAGCCACGTGGTCAGGGTCCTGGACGTCTACCTAGTGGAGGGCTACAAAGTCCTCTTCCGCGTGGCCATAGCATTGCTCAAGTTCTATCGCAAGCATAAAGCAGGCGCTCAGGGAGGCCAGGGCAACCAGCAGCAGGATTCAAGCAAAGTCAAGGCGGACATTCAGGCTTTCGTCAAGGGCATCGCCTCCACCGTCACGCCCGACAAGTTGCTAGAGAAGGCCTTCTCCATCCGCATGTTTAGCCGGAAGGAGATCACCCTGCTGCAGCTCACAAATGAAAAGTCCCTGCAGCAGAAAGGAATCACTGTCAAACAGAAGCGGTATAGTTAACAATCTGATTCTTATGTGGTGAATTGAGCAATCTGTTGCCTTTTTTATTTAGAAAATAGGCTGCTTCTAGTGACCTTACTTGGCACACCTACTGTACACCTAGTTTCAGTTCTATACTAGGTATACAGTAGAATCCATCACATGGATATCTTGCTGATCTATAATATTTTTTTTTGTTATTATTATCTCATTTGATAATTATTCAGCTCAGCAGATTCTATATAATTTTGAATGTCCTGTTCTTTTTAAGCTTTATACTCTGGCATGCTCTGGGAAATGGTTTAAGTTGCTCTTGCATCCTTGTCTCACATGTTCTTGTTTTCCTTTTTGTTTGGTTTCTGCCACGTCTTTCCTTCCACCATGTTGTGTCTCATCTTCACTTCACTCCTGCTTTTACTGCATTGGTTATTTCAGTTCCAACAGTACTAGGTGGGTTCTCTTCTCTATGCTACTCTTCACATCCATCTGCATTTCTTTCAAATAGCGCTCCTTCACTCAATCATATAATCAAAGGATTATTTATAAAGATTTATGCATCACCAACTGTGCGATCGGCCTCACACTCTGTGCCTCTCCATCTCTTCCTGTGTTCCTATTTCTTGGCTTCTCCAGGCGGAACGTGCAGCTGGCACTCAACCCCGACACCTTCTCCTCAGAGATCGTCAGCGCCAAGGAGATGCGGGACATCTGGTCGTGGATCCCCGAGCGCTTTGCCCTGTGCCAACCACAACTCCTCTTCACAACCTCCACCCATGGCTGCAGCCTGAACAGGTATCACCTTCGACACATTAATCCAGCTTTTGGCTGCTTAGGGTGCTGCTTTTGCATTGAGCCTTTGAATTTGATTTATGGACAAAAGGCTGAATGGAAATATAAACGCAAAAGCTGTAAAGCAATAAAAATAATTCCAGAAAAGAAGGGGGGAAAAAATTGCAAATAATGAAAAGATGTGGAGACTGCTGTCATGAAGTCAGTTGTCTTTTTTTCCATTAACTATTTATATTACGCGGAACACAGGTAACTTAATAGATGACGATTTGTCAAGCTTTTTTGATTTTGTTTTGTACCTTTTATACCTAAACCTGTTCTATACACAGAACAGACTGTCTGCAGTAACCAGCAGGCCTGCCATTGTGGAACAGATATAATTAGTCTTTAATAAAGTAATTAAGAAGCACATGTGCTGATCCTTGGATCCAGTGTTAAGTGTACAGTATATAAAGTAAGTTGAATTAAACTGTCACATTTCCCTCCAGATTCTACTCACATTGTGAAGGCTACGAACCCACGCTGCTCCTCATCCGGACCATAGATGGCGATGTAAGCAACACTTACACAGACAGCAAACTCCCATAATTCCCCCATGTTGAAAGGAATTAAGAATGCATATTATTATGATGGAAAATGTATAAATAGGATATGATTACATCCTGATAACATATCATTGGAAATTTGATGATAATATTGATGCAGCTCAGATCGGTCAACTATCCTAATAATCAGGTGCTATGGAAAGCCAAATATAGTGTTAAATATTACGTAAAACTTATATTATGAGCTCAGCTTTACTTTCTGACATTTGGTACAAAGTGAGCAGAAGTGGACTCCAAACAAAGCCGTATTTGTAACCATCTCATAAACCGTTAGACACTTCCTATTTCAAACTCTTTTGGATATCAGTCAAAAGGGGAAATGTTAGTAAATTGCTGACTGCAGCTGCACTCATGTTTGGTCAGCAAAATCCAAAACGATTGCAGTGTGTACTACAGGCACTTCTGTACTGACCTGCACATGGTTAGTCAGTTAGTGATTATTAGAAAGGTTCACAGTAGCTTCGTGCATTTCAAAATGGACTCCGGTTTTATTCTCGTCCTGGACTCTGTGAATTGGTGTCAGAGGTTGTGATTACAACGGGTGTCATATGATTGGATTATGGTGCTACAAACAGATCTCAGCACGAACATTGGCAGCTTACAGAGAGCAATCTTCCACTAATTAACTTACCGTCCTCTAAGTGTTTTAGAGAATGAAGTCGTTGCAGAGATATCAAAGAGATAAACCCACTGTTGTTTTGCCTCAGGTGTGTGGAGCCTTCCTGTCCACAGATTGGGAGGAGCGGAAGAGAGGAGGCAACAAATTGAGCTTCTTTGGCACAGGGGAGTGCTTCGTCTTCAGGGTGAGTTTATACTTGACTTACGTGTTTCCTTTCAGCAAAAGAAATATCTTGTTTGTTTATTTAGGTAAATCTGAAGAAGGTTTCTGGGGATCAACTGAAGGGAATGTTTTTTATTTTGAGCAGTACCACACTATAGCCACCAGATGGCACCATCCACTCTGTTTTCACATTTCAGTGTCACTGGAAAAGCCTGCCTAGTAGGTCATAATTAACCCTATTGGCATTGCCATGTCTGCAAAAACAACCACACATCCTGCTCTTCTGCTTTGAGCTTTAGTGATATTAATAACACCTCGGCTAGAAATAGCACAACAGACCGGCTCTCTAATGCCTTCTGAATGAATTATTTACTGGGTATCCGTGTTGATGCTCAGCTGTGGGCTGCCTGAGCCAGAAAATACCGTCATCATCTCACGCACTAATACTTAAAGCACACACGGATCGGAAACTCCCGTAACTTGATCTAGTAGTATCTGGCCCGGCCCTCACCTGACACCAGGAGAAAATGGAGACAGTCGGCAAGGACCGATGACGTCTATCAGATGTTTTTTTATTTATTTCATTTAATCCTTTATTTAAACGGGTAGTCTCATTGAGATCATGATCTCTTTTTCAAGAGAGACCCGTGTACAAGAATAAACATCTACAGTTAAGAAAAGCAATTGCCATTGGAATTGCAACTATTTAGGTATAGTCTATTGATTTTAGGTTCACTGTTTTTTTGCAGCTGCTTACATTATTAAGGGCGTAGTATTTGAAATCAGTTCTTCAGAGTTCAGTTTAAACATGCGGTACAGCTAAAGTTACAATATCCTGTGACCTGACAGTAAGTATTTATATGAGACCACAGAGCAGAGTTAATGAGGAAGTTTTTGTAGTAGAGTCTTATAGATAAATAACATACAATGCAAGCTGTCAAAGTTAACACAAATTCGTTTTTACGCCACTAATTTCTTTAACGCAATCGATCTTTCGAAGGTTGTAGTAGGCTCAGTGTTAAAGCTAGAGTAAAGATACTGACATCATAAACTGTCATGGTCATTTTCAAAGGGGTCCCTTGACCTCTAAACTCAAGATATGCGAATGAAAATGGGTTCTATGGGTACCCACGAGTCTCCCCTTCACAGACATGCCCACTTTATGATAATCACATACAGTTTTGGGGCAAGTCATAGTCAAGTCAGCACACTGACACACTGACAGCTGTTGTTAACTGTTGGGCTGCAATTTGCCATGTTATGATTTGAGCATATTTGTATGCTAAATGCAGTATTTGTGAGGGTTTCTGGACAATATTTGTCAATGTTTTGTGTTGTTAATCAATTTCCAATAATAAAAAAATACATACATTTGCAGCAAGCATTTTTGCTCATTAAATTCTTGGCAAATCTCCCTTTTAAGGTACATTTTTAAAAGATAAAAAATGTGCGATTAAATATTTGAATCGATTGACAGCCCTAATATATATACATATATTTTTTTGCCAAAGCAAAATAGTAGTCAAGTCATTTCATGCATGAAGTATCTCTTGTGTTAATTATCAGGGTTTTTAAGATAGTATTATTGTCACATTGTATAGGTGTGATACTACGGAGCCCATTAAGGGTCACAGCAAGACATTTTTTGAGGACTACTTTTGCATTCCTTGCAATATATATATTGCGTTCTCTTGCAATACTTTTCTTCTTCCATTCCTTCTGAGCGATGCAGTACGTCTATTTCCACTCAGTCCGCCCAGGGCAACGCCGCAGTATGGATCATGTATGCACTGCCAGATAGACATGTTGTATCGCTCAGAAGGAATGGAAAAAGATAAGTTATTGCGAGGGAACGCAGAAGTAATCCTCCAAAAAATGATCACGGTTACCCTTAATAGGCTCCGTATGATACCGTTAAGAAAATAGGTGTTTGTTCTCATGTAATTAAATGTGCAGTACTACTCCGTTCAATGTGTGATGCTCAGTTGTGTAATCGAAAATGAATGGCGGTTTCCCTCGCTAGATGAAGCCAGAGATGGAGCGCTACGAGTGGGTGGTGATCAACCACCCTGAGTTGGCCTCCTCCATCAAGACTCAGGGCCAGGAAGACACAGCCTCCTCTGAGGGGCAAAACTCCGACAACAATGTCTTACAGCAGCCAGAGAAACCCGTCGGAGAGCTGTCGCCCTTCCTCTCCGCCCGCCACTTCAACCTCACCTCCAAGAATACTTCCATGTTCATGGCCGGCAACTTTGACTCCATCATAGTGGGTGAGTGGATTAGTACCGTATCTTATTGTTGTGTTTTTGGCATTTCTTTTCTCTTTTTATGTGGTAGAGAAACGTAGAGGGTTTTCAGTTATGCAGCAGCCACAGTGGAGATTTTTCAACTTTCATTGAACACATTTAACATTAAACTTTCCCCACATTTAACACTACATTTTTGATTTAACAATGTACTGTGAGAGTAAGAGAATCGTAGGGTGGGATTTTTTTTTCAAGTGAAAACCATTAGAAGAAATGCTAATTGTACTTACTAACTTATACACACTGTGTGCCCTTGTGCTCGATCAGGTGGAGGCGACGGCAACGCTCTCTACATCGACTCCGAGCTCAACCACGGGCGCGCTGGCAGGTGCGCCACCTTCGACAACCCGCCCCTGTGTGCTGAGAGCTTCCAGGTTTCACTGCTAGAAACGTGGGGCTTCCAGGATGCCATGGCTTCATAAAGCTGTAGACACAAACACACACACTACACGTACATACATGTAGATCCATACATGCATATTCATGCTCATGCTCATGCATTTTAACACTTCATCATGTTAAAGCAGAAAATCTTATTTAAAGATTAAAAACAGATATGAAAATGTCCAGCAAAGTGTTAGAGGTGGAAAACACAGGTATGCAAACAGAACTACGTCCGTCCTTCAAATTCATATATGATTAACTCTTTTTTATTTATTAATGTAGTTAATCCAAATTTTCAACGTGTGAACAAAAATGTTTGTGTTTATTTTTGTAATTTACAGATTTGTATCATGGTGTGCTAATTATTTTAAAGTGTCTGGTGTATGAAAGAAGTCAGGATCAGCTCTTGATGAAGCCAGTTTATTTACATTTTTTTTTAATATATTGGATGCGGTTTGTTCATGTTCATGCCGAGCTGAAACATTTGAATTTCTGAATGTAAATTCAGTCTTTTGTGTTCTGTGGTTCAGCTCAATCTGCCAAATTTACTGTCTAGCTATCGCTGCAGTCCTTAAAAAATATGATTAACTAGGCGATAATGTTTAAAAATGTGTGAAGTTTATTTGGTGAGATGTTTTAAAAAAATGTTGGAAAACTGAGATGGACGTAGTGACGTTACAGGTCAACTAAGTTTTCGGTCAAGTCCTGATGACGCATTTACCCCCACTTCGATTTGCTGTACTTACAGTACGTGGGAGATCTGCTGATGAATTAATGTGGTAAATGTTTGTGAATACCAGTGGTGAATTTGAGTGTTGCCATTTTGCACCGTATGTCAAAGCTTTTCTTTTGAACGAGTGGCGGTTCCTCCTTTGTAAAGTATATTAATGTGAATAACAGAAGAAACTTTTTAAGAAAAAAAAAAGAGATGTATGTGGTTTACAAGTAATGGAGATAAATTCAGTTTTCTCTTCTTCTTCCTACCCTTTTCCTGCTACATCCGTCCTTTCCAGTGTGAAGATGGTTACAAAAGAAGTCCAAAATTGTGCCCTGTTGGCGAAGTATTGTTGGGGGGTTATACACCCTGTTTGTATCTGTATGTTCAAACATGTGCTCCAGTGAAATATCATTTGAGTAACTACAGATGTATCCTACATGTGAAAATACAGCAATATGCTTTCAATAGAGCAAGTGGTTTTGATTTTGTTGTCTTGCTACTCACTGCTTTTTCTTTTTAAATCTATCACATCTCTGTCCCCGCAGAGGACTGTCACAGAAGTGTGCCAGATGCCTTTAAAAGTCAGCTGACCCCCTAATCCTGCTCTACTCCTACTAGTTACAGCGAGTACGCCTGTTTACCAAAATTACTGTTAAGTCATTATACAAAAATTACACTTTTTCTTTTTAATAGTAATGATATTAATAGTAGTTTTATTAAATTTGTGTTTTCTGTGCACATTTTAAAACCCAAAACTAATGTAAACTGTATGTTTCCAATTTTAAAATTACATTTTGAAAGATCCTTTCTCAAAATATAAGTTGCATACAGCTGCAACATTAAAGTGGTAGGGAAAACATATTTTTTTGAGTAAATACATGAAATGACATTGTTGCAATTGACATATCTACAGTAAATAGATCTGGGTCTAAAAGACTGTGACTCCTAAATCACTCATACACACTTCTTAATGTCTATTTTTGTTTGGATGTCTCTGCTTTGTGGAAGCTGACAATGAACTGCATGACTGGAAAACATTTAGCAGAGATGAGTCAGATATACCTACAAATATATCTATAAAATCCTCCTTTTATAGTCAGCTGTAATGCAGAATTCAGTTCAATGAACTCAACTGTTAAATTTCAACCAAACTTAATAGAGAATCTGACCTATTTTCTATACACAGTACACATTTAGCAACTGATATCCTCTAATCCATGTCACTACTGTACATTAAAGTTGTATTAAAATGAATAGCTAATTCATTTGTGGGTGTGGCCCCATAATGCATCTGGAGAAATAGTAGTCTTAGATGACAAAGCGGTGGAGTAATTCCTTCTTTACAGTTAAGTGGCATTGACTCCATCCTGCCAAGGCTTTGCTGTTCATTCAGGATTCACACTCTGCTAATCGCACATGCACTTCTATATTTAGCCACTCCTTTGGGTGTTGGTCTGGCGCATCTCCTGAAAACCGTGCTTTCCAGCCACAAGGAGTAAGATGCTTAAGTATTTAACCCTACACTGAGACGGGTCTCTCCTTGACCACCCCCCCCCCGCCTCTCGGAAAACAAGGGGGCTGTGGACGGGGGATTAAGAGGCAGACTAAGGAGGTCCCAGACTGAATATTGTCTTGTTTCACAGACTGAATATTGCAACGTGGTTATTAGAAGGGAGGGAGGTCTCTGCTTCCACTGATTAGATGCCTTATGGACTGTACATCTGTCCTTCAATATTAATCATTTCAATTATTTCTTTAATGTCACAGGAAAGCAAAGATTTTTTATTATTATTAATGCAGGATTAAAGCTTTCCATTTCCACCGCATTAGCATTTTTAAAATGATTGGGAAATGATGGAGTTCTTCATCCCAGTAAGAATGAAAGAGTTTTGATCACATGCTGAACCAGCCCATACGGGAAACAAGCCAAACCCTGAGAATAGCTTAGCTCAGTGACTTCCTTAATTTAGATCCTGGGGTAAATCTAACCCAGAGTTGAACTCTGTAGAATTGCATCCTTACTCTGATCAAATATTAAAGTAGCAGAACAGATGAAAAAGATGAAAGGTTTTAGATCTAGACTGACAGTATAATGGCAAAGCAAATGCTTTGCGGTGCATCTTGAATAGTATCTTGAATCATGCCCCTCGTGAGAATTTCTCACACAGTTCCCCGTTTCCCTTCCTTAAAACAGGATCTCATAGATCATCTTTGCCATCTTCTTATACTCTCCTCTTACAACCTATTGATCAGTGCCACTAAAGGACAAAAGCATCCACCTAATCCTTGTATCCACCCATCCAAAACAAGCAGCAATGTGTAGGTACACGGGCTATCATATTGTTGCATGCTGTCAAATGAGCTGGTTGTCCACTGAGCATGTATCCCAGACACGAACATCATAATCCAACCTCAACAGAAAGACCAACACATCCCCCCATCCACCTCAAAGTCCTGCATCAATGAGTGTTCGGTCAGTTAAAGAGAAAACCAAGTGAAAATCCTGTCATTCATCGTGACCTTTTTGTTATTTATGCATCACTGCACACACACACACACACACACACACACATCACCCATGCCTCAAAATGATCTATTCTCATTGCATAATAATGCAACCTTGCGTTTGGCAGCTGGAGTAAGATGCTCGCCGAGTAAAGTGTAGAAATTGCATCATGAGGAGAGAAGGAGCTATACAGTGATACAGGGGGAGGGGTTCTTCTCTGGTTGCTGACTAGACAAGGCGATGCAGAGAGGGAGCAGGATGGAGGGATGGATGGAGGAAGAGGAGGAGGAGGGATGGGGACTGCACAAGCTCTCTGTGACTCACACACGCACACACTTCATCACTCCCATGGTGTCCTAGCTCTCTCGACCCCTCCTCTTTCTGGATCTCTGAGCCTCTGCTCTTGCTAGGAGCTATACAATGGAATGGGGGATTCTCAGCTCCCTCCCTCCCTCCCCCCCATCACATACAACCATACAACCTCAAATTCTCTCACTCTCACACGCTCCACGTTGCTGCATATCACAGCTGACTGTGAAACCACCCTGCTGCTGCTGCATGGTAGAGTCCTGGTGCAAAATGCAGAAATGTGATGGAACATGTCAACATTTAAGTATTTGGAGGGGGTCACTTTAATCAACTGTGGGGTTTTCTTGGAGCATGACATTCATCAGATAAGATAATATAAGATATTCCTTTATTAGTCCCGCAGTGGGGAAATTTGCAGTGTACAGCAGCATGATCCATTTAAATAGAAGGAAGTATAAAAATAGGAGCAGTATATACAGTATTGACAATAAACAGACTATTAACAAAATTGCACAGGTGGAAAATGATATTGCGCAGTGACAATGAATGAATGAATGAATGAATGAATGACTGAATGAAATTCCACCTGAAAATATCAGGTTATTGTCAGTTTTTTTTGGTGTGTGTGTAAGTGGTCTACTGGGAGCAGTGCTGGATGTGGAGTCTGACAGCATATTATGGTTTATAGCATTATGTATGAAGAAATTTCAATCTTTAATTGATAGGTAGGATAGAACACAATTTTTTTATTAGCCTAGCAGAAATGTGTTTGAACATGTGCAACATTTAAGTATTTGGAGGGGTCACTTTAATCAACTGTGGGGTTCTCTTGGAGCATGACATTCATATTATGGTTTGTAACATTATGTATGAAGAAATTTCAAATATTTTCTTTAATTGATAGGTAGGATATAACACAATTTTTCATTAGCCTAGCAGTGTCTCCACACCCTCTTGCTTCTTTCCATATATATATATATATATATATATATATATATACATATATATATATATATATATTTATATATGTACATATATATGTATATATATATGTATATATATATATTTATATATATGTACATATATATGTATATTTATATATATATATGTATATATATATATTTATATATATGTACATATATATGTATATATATGTATATATATATATATACATATATATGTGGGGTTCTCTTGGAGCATGACATTCATATTATGGTTTATAACATTATATATGAAGAAATATTATTATTATTATATATATACATATATATATATATATGTAGGATAACCCAATTTTCCATTAGCCTAGCAGTGTCTCCACACCCTCTTGCTTCTTCTCCCCATCATTTTCATCCTCTTTGCTTTTTGAAGGGTGAATGCGTAGATATCAAAGGGGAAGCCTGCAGCGGAGCACACCAAAGTGACGCCTTTGATAGGGGTGACCTTTCAAAAACAAAACTGAAAAAGAACCCAAAAAATATAAAATTTATCAATTTTGTTTAATTTGTACGGAATAAGACATTAAAGTTTTTTAAAATCCACATATATTTGTTTTATAAAGGTATAGTATTATCATTAACGAACTTTGTTTTTACTGCTCCCCCCCACGATGATGATGGTTTTACCCGTACGGCCCAAGTCAGGTGACATTTTCCGCTTCGCCATTTTGTGCTGCTGCGCTGCGCCGGGTATTTATCAGAAGAGTCGTGACTACTCTCGTTTACTCTGCTTAGTTAGTTATCTCAGACGGTTCCTCCTATATATATATATACATATATAACTCGGGTTTCTCATCTCAAAGCCTGTGGCCTTCGATAGAGTCGATATTAATACTTAATTTAGTATATTTAGGTGTATTTTGATAGACTGTTTGAGAGGAAGAAGAATGTCGGGGGCCGAAAGTCCTGAGTATTCTCCGTTCTTCGCAGTGATGGGCGCCTCTGCTGCCATGGTCTTCAGCGGTAATTATCACACCATAACATCATTTATAACGCTATTATATTTAAGCTGTTTGTTGGATACAACATGTCAATGTGTGTATTTACAGCTAACCCCCTTTTTGTTAAGTATATCCTTCCCAACAGGCTTCTTGAAGGTAGCCTAGCTACCGTTGCTAACGTCGCAACGTTAATCTCGCGCTGTCAGTTATCAGACTTTAAGATATCTGGTGACAGACAAGTGACTATTTGGTTTATTCTTAACCTGCCAATGTTTAGTTGGTAGTAATTAGTTAATGTAATTAGCTGTTCTGCTTCAACGACCAGACAGTAGTCAAGACTAGTTAGCTTCGTTAACTGATGACGACTACATATGTTAGCTTTGACGTGTTGGCTTACTAGTAGATTTATTTGATGACACTAACAAATCAAGGACTTATATCTTTATTAAAGCAGGGATTATTAGTTAACAGTCATTACAAAAGGTGTCAACATGCATTTAATGTATCCCTAATGCAGCTTGTTAGCTTTCTGCACTTTAGCAGAAGGTGTTTTTAGGTTAAATCCCACGTTTTGTCTGCCAGATGTTGGGCTACTGCATGCAAGGATGTAAGGGTGTTAAAAAAAGCAATATGTGATATTTAATGTAGCTTGAAAGAAGAGACATATTTAACCAATGGTAGTGATGTGAAATAGTCGAATTGACGTTGTTCTGCAGTAAAGTATTTAGGTTTATTTGTTTTGCACAATTTAAGATTATACAGCATAACAAAAAAAATAAATTAATAATATACAATGCAGGAAGAGGCAAAACAAAAACCCACTGGGCTTATCTGAAGCCTCCACCTAGAGACAAGATTATTATAAAGAAATGACTACAGAATTTGCTATTCTGCTACAGTTAGGTTAAGTAGGTGGTGTCTGCATCTAATTTAATGCAAGTTATTTTTATCTGAAAACTGCTTTTTCTTAACTTAAATAACCACTGGAAAGCCAGATCAGCTGGTTAACTTCCTTATTGCTCTCAAAGGAATGACACAAAGTCACATGATAATCACATGATGAGACTGATGACTTGGAACTGCCATCTGTGTGTCTATCGAGCTTGTGAAATGTTACTATATAGGCTAAAAAGTTAACAAGTCAGCAGTGAACCTGTTCAAAAGAAAATATGGCTAATTTTAACAAAAGTTTACAAAAGGTGTGAAACCATTTATCAGTGGTTTTGGATAGCAACCGTTCAAGTGGCACAGAAAGTGAACTTTGATACTGTCTTGTTTTATTATTGATCGTACTGGTTTTATGGATCTTTTCCTAGTTTTATTGTTTGGCTTTCGTTAATCTAAGACGAGCTACATCATATGCCAGTAATATGCTGTATCACAGTAAAGGCCTGCATGTGACTAGGGTGACTGGTGGGATGGGTGCAGCTCCAATTGGAAATCAACAAGCTACTAATTGACCATGTTGAAGAGGGCATGACCCGCTGTAGCTCGAGTCCTTTTAGCAAAACTGGTTCATTTAAGGTGGTAAATGGTACATCGTTTTTCATTGTGGGACATCACCAGTGAATGCCTATAGTTTAAGATCTTTAAATCTATTTGGAAAGAGCCTTTTCCCGACCAGATTTTAATCTTGCATTCTGTTCCCACCTTTTCGTTTGTCTTCGCACTGATTTATACATCAAACACGCTTATTTAATAGTCAGTGAAAGAACATGTTTTTTTTAACAAATCACATTGGGCTGTATGGTAATGACAAATCTCAGATGTCATTTTCATAGATTTAGAGTATTTCAGGCAGTGAAGTGTTAACGTTGGCAGCACAAGAAGGCATCACAATTAATAATATTTTAAAAAGTCCCATTATACAACTGTGATAGACAGGAAGGCAATCCAGGCACTCCATAATACTAAAACAAGTGGCAATGAGAAAGGAGATTAGATGAGATTCAACTTTATTGTCATTACACATAGTACAAGTACAACAAAATGCAGTTTTGCATTTAACCAGGCTGTAAACTAGTAAAGTGCTGATTAAGACAATATATACAAATGAGGATATATGTGGTGTATATACAGTACATATATACAGATTGCAGTTAAGGTGCAAAGGATAGACATATATTATATTCTGATGAGTAAGAGTTAAGTATAAGTTGCATAGTGATGAAATATTGTATAGAAAATGTTGTATAAGAGTACTATAAAGAATAAATTACATATACAGGTGGAATTATATCTATACACAGAGGTTTTGTGCATAGAGCTATATGCATATGGGACTAAGTGAATATAATAATATATAAGATGAATATCAGAGAATAATTATATTTAAAAGCCTTTATTGTAGTGGCTAAATAATAATACAAAAAAGCCAACATTTTTTTCACTGTAGGTCCTCGTCAGGGCATTCAACAAAGCAAATGTGTCCTCACCTACATGGTATCGCTAACCAATGGGAGGCAATCACATTATCACCATAATACTACAAAATATTACAAAATATCATGAAGAAATGACACAGAATCAAGTAATTTATGTACATCATCAATGGAAAAAATACTCCTAGATTTTAACCTTAAAACAAACATGGAAGCCTGTACAGAGAGAAGAAAAAAATATATTTTATTTATTTACAGAAACAACTACAAGAACTATATGACTTTATTTTGTTGAGCCCTACCAGGAAATGAGAAACAGCTGGATGCCAAAGAAGCCAACCCTGAGCCCATCATAGTTCAGGTTTAATGTATGGTGATAGGCAAGGGCAGCATGGTGGTGGCGGCTCCTGAGGCTAGCAGTAGTACTAGTCTGTGTCGGTAAAGGAGTGACAGCTGGGGAATTAGCTAGCAGGGAGGGGATCATGCTGGTACAAAGACGGGATGCAGTAGTGGTGGGATGGATGAGGACACTTGATGATTCAGACTTCAGCGTTAAGGATCTTTGTGTGTTGTGGAGTCATTGGTAGAAAATTGTAGCTCGTGTTTCAGCAATGTCACTTTAGTGTACACAAGCTGAAGGACTATAGCTGCAATTAAGGTCTGTCATATTTTAAGGGTTTGATCCATCATTCAGTCTGTAGAAAATAGAAAATGACAAACTCATGCGCATATTCAAAAGGAACTTCTTTTGCTGTAATTATACATTTTCTAGAATAGGCTCTAAGTTGCTGTGATCTGGTGTCAGGTGATGTTTCCTTGTTTTAGTAGTCTTGTGATGGATACTTCTTTTAGTGGTTTCTGGCTCACAACAGCTGACACTCACAAGGTGTAATCATCCATGATGACTAAAACCACCACTTCCATCATAACTGTGCTAGAGTTGTTCTGTGTTTCCCCACCCCTCCATTACTTTCTTATCTAATAGTCCATATTTTCCATTTCCACTGACAACAATTTAAGATGCTATACATCTGTCTCTTACTCTGCAGCATCTTCCTTTTCCAATTTCCTGTACAACACATCATTTGTCACCAAGGAAGTTATATTTATGCTTTCAGTTGCTTGTCCTTTAAATTCACATTATCCTTCTCTCTCTTTTGAACACACTCTTGGTGACGGTAGCATATATGCTCTAGAGCTCCTCTTCCCTTAGCTTCTGATGCAATAGATTTGTCAGCAAGTCTCATAACTTCTGCATTGCAGCCTCGTATTTTTACAGTGTGCGCCACAGTTTTCCAAGACAGGAAACTGTTTCTACAACTATGAACTTCCCTGTTTTGTAATTCAGAGAGCTTCCCCATTCACCCACTATTCAGAGCAGACCAAGCTGCAGTGTACTGCGTGGGCATATTGCATGCAAGATCATCCCTAGCTAGAGGCACCTCCTGCTCTGACATCACAAGACGTCACAAGGGCATCCCATACATCAAATATTCTGCAGGAAGGAAAAAAGAAATGGGGGGGGGGTGAAAAGCTCTTTACCTAAGCTGGGGGGGGATTAGGATTAAAACCCAGAGGTTGTGCCTCCACACCGCTGCAGTAGCCGCCCTACCACACATCAAACCTTTTAACCGTCAGGACAGAATGGAAATGTTTGAGGTTTCCAGTGTTTCTCTATCAAACCATCACCTGTCACACCTCAGTGAGGCCAAGTTTACCAAGAAAGAATGGAGTCGGAGGATAACGTTACTGACGGTAACATATTACGCTGGTTGTTAATGGATGGCTGAATAGCTAAAGAATCAGCTGTTCAGAGGATGGCTGGGGTGTTTCCAGAATATTGTCCTTAAGGTGTTTTGTATGGCTAAATTACAAGGTTTGTTTTGGATTTTTTTTTTTAACTAGATCTGCAATCTTGGTGAGTTTTTATATTGAACAGCTGAGGTTTGTTTTGTGTACTTCCTCATGCTGGTGTAAGTCAGTTTGTTTGATGTGATGTACCATATAATTGGTGTTGGTTTTAAAGAATTTAGTTTGGCACTTCCACAAAGTCAAAATTTTAAAAAAAATTGTCGGGCCTTGCCAAAGCAGTGCCCAGTTCAAACACATCTCTGTAGATAGGCAGTAGTGATTTAACATTGTATCGATAGCATCAGTCTAGTGATGAATCAATATAAGTAGTGGCTGGCTGCCATGTGCACATTTGAAGATTGGGCCTGCGTCATCTTCCTGTCTGCCTCTAGATCCATTTGCCAGGAAGCCTCACAGCTAGTCTTTGAGTTAACCAGAACTGTCTCCAGGCTAGTTTAACACATTGTTGTCCCAAGAAATGAGAAAAAAGGGCAGGGCACCTCGGGCTGTATGCACAAGGCCAGGGCCAAGATTATATCTGAAGGGACTTTTCACATTTAATCATCATCAGTATGTTGGCTAGTATGAAGAGGCAAGAAATGTACTGTGCCAGGTCCTTGTTTATACACCATGGTATGACAAGATCAGCACATTAATTGAAGGATGCATCTTTGCTCACTTTTTTATGATATTGCCTTGTGACATAATTGATGTTTTACTGAGTTACATAAGATTTACTGACTGTTATGCAGCCATTTAGACACGTGTATACAAGTTGCATACAAGCAACAACTAGCTTTGACCTGTTTTGTCAATGCTATAGAGAACCCACAGAGGCTATATTTGGCATCAAAGCAGCATCTATAAATCTGTGAAAAATGTCTCCATCTGTTCTAGAATAAATTACATGAAAATATGTTTAATACTCCTGGAAGATGGAAGAACTGCAACTGCATGTATGGACCAATATATTAGATGCTATGTGGAGGTCAGTGCTGTCTCTGAGCTTTCGCTTTATCTTGCTTTTGCTGTCGATGAGCAAATAAACACTTCCATATTTACCTTTGACGTAGGTGAAGCTTGTCAAACCAGCCTGTGTCTGATTCATAGCACACTGACAGGCGTTTGTTGGATATTGCAAAAGACTCTTGTTGGTCTATTCTGTACACAAGCACATCTATTTCATGAGTGTCCATCCTGGGCTTCTGTTGCTCTCTTTCTGAGTTTTTCCTTATCCGAATCGAGGGTCTAAGGATAGAGGGTGTCGTATGCTGTACAGATTGTAAAGCCCCTTGAGGCTAATTTGTGATATATTGCTATATGAATATGATTAACTCTCATTCATCTCCCCTGGAAGTAGGGCTGCACAATTAATCTAATATTAATCGCGATCACGATTTGGGCTTCCAACAATTAAATGAATATGATCGACTGCGATATTGACGTTTAAAATGCTCCGCTCATATAAAACTCTGCTGCAAAAATCAAGCGCTTCCTAAACTAACAGCTAGAGATGCTCCATCAATCAGCAGCCACTGCCATTGAGTTACCTTATGGACAATGGATAAAATACATTTATTATAACGCTATCATGATGCGTTCAAATGTAATCTTGTAAAATGTTGGTGAGTAATTTACAGTATATATTAACTAATAACTTAAATCCAGTTGTTTGACGGAGAAGTTTCACAGCAATATAAAATAGATATTAGCGAGAGAAATATGACCCGTTTAACTTCATAACACTAGCTCAAAGCAGCTTATAAAAAAACTTACAAAGCAAATATTTAATTAAAAATACAATAATTTGAATCAATTGAATTGTGTGTTTTTATACAAATAACCACTATAGATGACAATAACACTAAGTAAAAGGATAACATTTAGAGTTTTTGATGGTTTAATATAGCACAACATGGAAGTGAAATTGCGGTAAAAATATTGTCCCTAATCTATAAATAATTGTGATCTCAATGTTGATCAAAATAATCGTGATAATCATTTTGGCCATTATCGTGCAGCCCTACCTGGAAGCTATTCATTTCTTTGTTTTTGATATATTATACCCAGTTCTTAATAGATGGTTGCTGTTCTATAGTTGGTTCTATACGGTTTCTATTTTTAGAGCAGGTTGATTGTTGATTTTCTCCTTAACTCTCCTCCTGCGGTCAGACTTGGGTGTGTGTGTGACGTAGATGGCACTATGCTTTCTCCTCAGCGTCACAGGCTGACGGAGCTAACGTGCTGATGAAGCTTTTTGTTCTCCTCCTTCCCCGTCACATTACAGTGATGCGAGCCAGAGACTAGTGTGGTCTGGAGATCGCACACAGCAGATGTGCGTACTGCTGGTCCCCTCTGGTGCCCATCCTGTACGGATGCCGTCTCTGAAGATGTGCTATCCTGCAGCAGCAGCTCCCTGTGTGCTTAAGCCTAATGAGCCTTTTTCATTCAGAGAGTGATTTACAACTCTGCAGCGGTCCATTCTGAAATTACAAGGGCTGAAGCCGTTTGAGGAGATGAGACGACAAAGCTGATTTTTGGTTGCAGAGTATCTGCCTCAGTAAAAAAGAGCAGGGCCAGTTATTTCCCTTTTGAACCCGAGCAGAAATCCCCAGATGGAGCCATGTTGGATTTTTAAGGGGAACAGAAACTGAACAGTTTTTGATTCATCTCTTATTTCACTTCCGCTTCATTATTCAGCTGTGCCTTCTGGTTTCTGTCGTCAGTCTACTAGCTTTCTTACATTGTAGTGTGTGTGCTATCTTGTTTATTTAACTAAAATGATTTTCTCTCTCTTCCCCACCAGCCTTGGGAGCAGCCTATGGCACAGCCAAGAGCGGTACGGGGATCGCCGCCATGTCAGTGATGAGGCCGGAGCTCATCATGAAGTCCATCATCCCAGTGGTCATGGCGGGTATCATAGCCATCTACGGCCTGGTAGTAGCAGTGCTGATTGCCAACAACATCTCAGAGAAGGTCACCCTCTACAAGTGAGTTCAGTTGACCAGTCATATTTTCAGACATTTGTGTTGTCTGCATTTCCTTTTTAATCTTTTTGTCAACCCATCTCACATGACAAGTTTTTTTTATTCTGAGATAACACTGAGTAGGAAAGGCTCATTTACTTGGTTCTAAGGCAGTAGGGACGTCATTTGTCAGGCTTGTTTTAAGCCATGACATGACGCTGGTGTTGCTTTGTAATTTTATTATCAGTCAAGCCCCCAAAGAGACCAAAATCAACAAATACTTTGTCCTACTAAACTAAAATTAATTAATAAAATTAATATGTGTAGCTGTGGCCCTATTGTAACTCCACTATCTACTAGATCCATTAAAGCAGCAGTGGGTAGAAATGGAGCAAATATGATTTTAAAAAAAAAATATTTTATAAAACAGAAAAAGTCACAATATCCTGACAGTAGTGCATGAGACCGGTAATCTGAAAAAAAACATGTTCCTCCGGTGTCCTCCGGTGCTCCTAATGGCATCTGCAAGACCGGAGGAAAACAACCAATCAGAGCCGAGCTGGAGCCTTGCCGTCTCTGAGCAGCTGTCATCACTCGTGAACTCTGGTCAAACTAGGCAGAGCTGATCAAATATTAATCAATAATCTGTTACTGTATTGCCTATTTCTCACCTCAAATGTTTTCATGAACATCTTGTAGTGTACTGTTTAGCTGTAAATTGAGAAAGTTTGTGACCCGGCAGCCATGTTGAGATCTATTGAAGAAATACCAAGCACCACCCACCACCCAGAGCACAGCCAATAGGAACGCTCTCTCTGAAATGACCTGCAATTGGCCAAGAAGGAGGTGCAGAAGTCTAGTTATCTCTCAGATAACTTGAATTACAATATGCTGAAAGGTTATTATGGATTTTTTGCCCAATGATGCCAAAAACATTCTGCCTCCTGCAGGTTTAATCATATTAAACACATAAAAGCCAAACTGTTACATTGAATGACATATTCCTTCAGTATAATGAGCACAGTCAGTGTAGTTAAACGACTGACTACAATTTCAATCTTGTCACATCACTGCACAAGCTTGCGACATAGTTCCCATGTTAACACGGACAGAGGTAAATTTGTTGTTTCATCCTAATGATGGAATTTGTCTCCCAATACAGCCGTAGTTTTAGGACACAGAGGCATAATAAAAATACAATAATACTAGCCTTAAAGCCTTTACACAACGGCAACCTTTTTTTCGTGCAATTAATTCACACGCCAATATGTTTTTGTCATGAATACTTTTACACAGAACGTACATATTACGCAGCAAAAAAGGGACGTATTTTTTCCCATAATGAGGTTGATTTTCAGAGCTTTCACCGTGAATAAAGTCATCAACCAATCATTTTGTGCGGAACAGGTTGAGTTGCACCTATATTTATGAAACAACAACATAGAGGCTCTGTAGTCCGAACCTGGAACCAGGACGGCAAACAAATGCAGCGCAGACCTGCGCAGAGTAGCTGCTACCCTGGTGGCAGCTAATGGGGCTCTGAATAAAAAATAAAGACCAGATCCACTCCTGTTCTTACCTTTCACAACAAAAGCCCTTGACATATAATATTTGCAGGCGAGTCTTTCACATTTTCATGCCCTTTATTCGTCACACCCCTGGTGTGTAAAGGCCTTTATCCTTTTAAATGTTACTGGTATTTAATTTCAGAATATGAACATATCTACAATGAGTTGTGTGTCTGCACACTGTTCACTGTAATTCCTTTTTTGAGAATATATTGTGTACAAAGAGACATTACTCGGGGTTTGTTGGATCAGTTTAAAATCTTCCAAGGTAGAAACAGTAAAATGGGCAAAAACCATAGTGGGATTTGGTTAAATGAAAAGCTGTAGGAAGCAGATTGACTCAAACCTTCAACGCCTCATCAACTGAACAGCTTTCACCCTTCAGCCCTGTTGTATGACAAACCATTGGCTCCACGCATGCATTACAGGCATGTTTACTTAAAATGTTCTCAATCGCTTAAATTGTTAACCCAGATCCTCTACATCCCTTGTGCTGACGAACACTTTATCTGTGTGTGTGTTTAGGAGTTTCCTCCATCTGGGAGCTGGGCTGAGCGTGGGCCTCAGTGGGTTGGCGGCAGGCTTCGCAATTGGCATCGTGGGCGACGCGGGCGTGAGGGGCACAGCTCAACAGCCGAGGCTTTTTGTGGGCATGATCCTCATCTTGATTTTCGCCGAGGTCTTGGGTCTCTACGGGCTCATCGTCGCCCTCATCCTCTCCACGAAATAAAACGCCCAAAACATCTCCACTACAAGATCTGTCCTTTATGTTGCTGCTGGAGAAAAAGTGTAAAACGGGGAAAAAATTGTAAAAATGTCTGCCACTCGAGATGAAAGAAGTGAAGGCGGGGGAAAAAATGAATTAAAATGGCTCCATAAATATGGTCTTATCTCAACAATGTGTACAGTTGTCCCAATTTGATAGTTGACTTGTAAATGCGCAATGTAGTGATTTGTCTGTCTTGTGTGCGTGTGTGTGTGTGTTTCAAAATTGTATGATGAAGATTCCTTTTTTTTCCCTCCACTTATTTCGGGCCTCGAGGCCAGCCGAGGCAGCTTGGCCTCTGGTCTTAGAGAGCTGACCAAAGGGCCGCACAGCTTTTTCTCCTCCCGTATCGACTTGGGAGTTGACACAATTTCTGCATTAATCTTGAGGATCTATTTGTAAAGAGAAATGTATATGGACTTACGATTTTTTTCCACTGATTTTATTTATAAGAAATTGTTCATTGAACTGTTTAATGCAGCAACAGTCTTTAATTCCCCAGGATATATTATACATATATACAGACATATAAATATCTACATAGATAGATTTAATGCACTGTGGGTTAATTGTGATAAGTGGTTGGAATTCCTCTGGATGTAATTCTTGGTTTAATAATTAAGATTGCCTTTAGTATGTTGCTGGTGAAGTGGGAGTTTTTGTGTGTAGCTGTATTCTAATCATTACGCAAACATTCTCAAAACTTCAGTGTTTTTCCTGTAGTACTGCTGTTTGCATTAAAAAGGTGTGTGTGCCCCGTTGTTGGGTCTCACAAGTGTAATTTCCAAATTTCATCTCCTCTCTCCATCTTATTCACCCCCCCCCCCTCTCCCCTTCTCATCTGTGGCTGTACGTCATCTCTTCCACATTCCAGCCATTCAGATCCTGCATGGGTTTCAGTGTTTTGTTGCTGTTGGAAATGAAGCGGAAGAGCAGGCTAGTTTCAGAAGATTTAATCCAGATCAAAGAGTTAAATGATGTGTGCTTCCTCCACAAAAAAAAAAAAAATCAAGTTTAAATGACAAGAATACTTTGTAGCATGCGGCAGGAATCCAGTGAGATTAGTGTTCAAGTTTGGCCTAGTTTCACGCAAGGACTGGTCCAATTTGATCTGGAGTTTGTTTTCTGAAAATGGAGCTGCTGCTGACGCATTTTACTGAAGCGCCAATCTACAATCCTGTATTACCACTGATATTGAAGTTATCCTGATGTGTCGACATGTGTGTCACAATCGAATTAAAGAAGATTCCAACTTAGATTTGACTGGCTTCAAGCACACGAAATGGAGTGTTTTCAGTACTGTATATTTTGAGGTGACAGTCTTAACACAGGAAGCATGACTTGGCATTTTTAGTACAAAATGAGGTCTCTAGGTTTGCAGTAAAACAGATTAGCTGAGCTGCTTTTTTTACTGTATTCATGTCTTCCTGTTTCACTCTGTGGTGAACGCTGGTAATCTTCACACTTGTTAACGCCTCAAGAACTGCAACTGCAGCAAGAAAGATAACTGCACCCAACAGAGCCTGTATTGTACTAATGGCAGATTTGAAATAAGGTATAAAACAAGATAATCAGTAAATAATTTTATTTTCCATAGTGTTTAACTGTACAGGACAAAAATGCAACATAGAAATCATTACAATCTGCACAATGACTTACATTTCTGAGCCTATGTGCTAACATGTAAACACAATACAGACTTGTGACTCAAGCTGTTTGGAGGCTGCTGAGCAGAGTCTGAGAAATGCTGCTGATGGCACTGAAGGTGGCGCTGTCGGGAAACGACTTTATGAAGTCTTTGCCCTCCTCTATACAGCTGCTGAGCAGAGGATCCAAGGGCACAGAACCTGGAAATGGAGCAGACACAGCGACTTAATTGATGATGATCAATAGTGAGAAATGAGTGGACGTTAAAGGGGCATTGACTTATCAAATACTTGCATGGCTAAAGCCACGCAGCGCTGTCAGATACAACTGCCACAGGGTAACTGAATTAGCTGCATCATTACTCAAGAGATTGATCTGCACACAGAGCTGATAACTGCTGAGGGCAACCATTAAATGATCTTTAAATGTGATCAAGAATTATTGATAATTTATGTATCGTGCCCTCACTGAGGTCATTTTAAAACCTGCTGCACTGAAATCTGGATCGACCATTTTAGCAGTGTGGCAGTGATGCAAAATGCCTCCTAAATCATGAATGGTGGGTGAGGAGTGATGTGCGGTCATGGTGTGTTGTGACACCTTGTGGCCGGAAGCTAACATTACATGTAATTCAACCATATTGATCTCACCTAGGAATGGGCATCCAGTCAGCTTGGCTAAGTCTTCACCGCCACCCTTTGAGAATATATTGCTGCACTCCTGAAAAGAGAAAAAAAATCACGTACATATTTTGGTTGAGATCTAATTAAATACATATTTAAAATGAGTACTAGAGCAATTGATTTGCACAGGACCTTTATATCCTTCATAGTCTGTCAGACTTGGATGCACATTACTGTGACTACAATTTCATTAGAAAGTATTGGTATTCACATCTGAATTGTATGAAAGTTTACATACTGAGCAGTGCGGACAAACAAATCCACTCATGTTCTCGACGATGCCCAGGATCCGGACACCTGTCTTCTTGCAGAAGGTGATCTCTCTCCTCACATCCCCCGTGGATACCGCCTGTAGCCAACACAAGACCAGAAAGAAAATCGATCGAGTAAATGTCAACCATTAAATTAATCGGCAAAAATCAGAGTAAGAAATAAAGCTAAAAATTCTCTGATTCTAGCTTCTTATACACACGTAGGCAAAATTGTTGGTACCTTTCCGTTAAAGAAAGAAAAACCCACAATGGTCACTGAAATAACTTGAAACTGACAAAAGTAATAATAAATAAAATTTCACTGAAAATGAACTAATGAAAATCATACATAATAATAATACAGGACACACCTTAGTTTAACATGTCCCTATGGTCACATTATTTTACATCTTTTCTAGGGCTACCATCATTTTTGTCCAGGCCAGTTTCATTAGTTTGTTTTTTAAAATGATTCTGTTGAACCACAATTCAAAAACAATAGCTGATTTTCATTAGTTCATTTTCAGCGAATTTTTATTTATTATTACTTTTGTCAGTTTCAAGTTATTTCAGTGACCATTGTGGGTTTTTCTCTCTTTAACGGAAGGGTACCAACGATTTTGCCTACGTGTGTATGTGAATATTTTCTGGTTTCTTTACTGCTCTATGACAGCAAACTGAATATATTTGAGGATGTCATCTTGGTCTTTGTGAAACACTGATTGACATTTTTCACCATTTTCTGACATTTTATAGACCAAACAACTAATCGATTAATCGAGGAAATAATCAACACAATAATCGACGATGTAAATAATCGTTAGTTGCAGCCCTCAATGTAAGTTAGTCTTCTTGCTCCTATTATGGACAGTAGGGTCTCTCCAGACTAGTGGGGTACCTGTGGTGTCGTGACCAAAACGGCTCCATCCACTCTGTGTTTTTTAAGGTTCTCCACTATGGAAATATGCTCATCGGACGTCCCTGGCGGTGTGTCCACCAGCAGCACATCCAGCTCTCCCCATGCTACGTCTGACACAAACTGGGCAATCATTGCTGTGGGACAGGACGAAGGAAGACAGAGGAAGAAGGTGAGTTCAAGTGCAAAACATGCAGCACACGGCAGTGTTGAGGCATAGATGTTAAAGCAGACAATGATAGTATTTGATTATTAGTGTGTGTTTCCTTCAAAAAAAACTATCATGTTAAAGTGTGTCAGTCCAGTAGTGGACCAGTCCAACTGGAGAATAGTTCACCTGTTTTCTTGGGCCCCCTCCACACCACTGCTTCATCCGGGTCCTCCAGCAGGAAACCGATGGACATCAGGGCGAGGCTCTTCTCGGCATCAGTGTAGACCGGCACCCATCCTGCGTCACACTGGTGCACATCAGGCCGGCCCACACTCAGCATGCGGGGGATACTGGGCCCACACAGGTCAACGTCCAGGATGCCAACCTGATAAGTTATGTCAGTCAACTTACTGATGGTGAGCAACATATGTATGCATCATAACCACATATACAGTCTCTTGAATAGCTCCTCTATATGTTCTAAATAGGACAACAACATGTCAGCATATACTGACACCCTGTATTCTGGTCTTTGAACTCACCTTCATCCCAGCATGCCTGAAAGCCAGAGCTAGCTCTGTGGTGATGGTGCTCTTACCCACACCTCCCTTCCCAGACAGGACCAGCACAACACGCCGGACCTGGGACATGCTGCTAGAGTCTCATATGAAAAGGAGAAAGGAAATAGGTCAGTATGCCCTTTTCTATCCATAGATAGGCAATCATTGGAGGGAGGAGAGAGGAGAAAGGAGATGGAGGAGAAGCCCAGTTGGTGTTGAGGCAGCATGGCCCATGCCCAGCCAGTTGAGGAGTTTTTTTTTTTTTCTTTTCTCTCTTTTCCTCATAACAAAATAAAATAAAATGAAATATGGATAAAAAAAATAGAGAATTTTATTTAAAAAATATATAAATAAAAAATAAATTTAAAAAAATAGGTCAGTTCAACATGAACGGCTATTTATACAATTTCTGTCACGAGAGTTGGTAGTTTAAAGTGTCAAAGTGATCAGGCTCAGAGAGAGATGTTGCAGTTAGATAAGAGGTAGTTTCATCACCCGAGTTCACCACAAGTTCAACATAACTAGAGTTTAAAATATTGTTTTTAACATCACACAATATAATAGCTTTTCATATAAACAATAGCTTCAACGAGGATAGAAAAGCCTTTTGTTAAGCTCTTATTTTGTCTGATGTAGCTGCTGATGGAGCTGAATGATATCCAGTTAGCCATTAGCTGTAAACAGGTATCTTATCAAACACGCAGCAGTTTCTAACAGAGACAGCGGTAAAGAACGAGGATACAGTTCGTGTACGAATTGACGAGCTACAAATATGGACGTAAGTAACCTCCTAAACTAAACTTTGTTGATCGGTAACGTACCTTTAGTTTGTTCCATGTTTGTATTTGACGCATGTACACAGCACACAGCACACAGGGCTCAATAACTTCCGTTTGTCGTCATGCGCCACCTAGCCAATCACACAGTTGCATGTTTCACTTAAGTCCCGCCTCTCTGTCATTTCCACCAATAGGCTGCCGGTGCGCACCGTGGTGCATTCACTAGCACCACAGACGCTCACAATTGATGGCAAAACAGGATTTTTGTGTTTCTGTTAGTGAAATATTTTAAATGTGTGATTCTTCAGATGGCAAACGACCAGTGCTAAAGACAAACATCTGGCTCCAGACATAAGTCTTTATATATCGATACATAAAGCATTATTTTGTTTGCTTCATTGTCCCAAAATCTTAAAATTGAAAATGAAATTATCATCACATTTAATTCATGATGTCTAATTATCTTTTGATAGGCTGAGATATATTTTCATGTTTTTCTGTACTGCTTTTTGTATGTAGTTCTTTGTTTTTATTGGATTGTTTTCCACTGTTTTGGTTAGGTTTTTCTGCACATTTTGTGTACTTCTTGTTGTTGTTTAACTTTTGTTGTATTTTTAAAATTATGTTAGTTTAGATCTTTCTTCCTTTTTTGTTATTGTTTTTTTTCCTCCTGGGGTTGGGGGGGAGGTCCTTTTTATAAGCCTGTAAACACATTTCTTGTTTGTTTTTTCATTGACTGGATTTTGTGCAGTTTTATTTATGTGCAAATAAATAAATAAAATAAATAAATAAATATTGATATATGCTAAGATAATTCACCTTTTTAATTTTTTTTATCTGAACAATGCTTTTCTGTCTTTCTTTTTTTTTTCTTTCTTACTTTTGCTTTTAAGAACATGATGGACATTCCCCTCCTTGTTTTATCAGCAGCGCACACATGATGTCTCCTCATCATTTGCACAAATGCCACAGTTATTAGATTAGTTACTTAGGAAAAGGTAACCAAATAAATTAACATAAACCCCTCCCCCCTCACGAGTCTTATCCAATGAGCAGGCGTTAAGGGCGTGGAGCAGTAATGTTTACGTCTCGCTTGCTGAGAAGTGGGGCAGAGTAAACTGCACCTGTCACTGAGCCACTGCAAGACAGTTTATAGGACGACTACTGTCAGGTAAGAGCACAACTGCTGCTAAAAATTGAGATATCCATGCTGTACTGTGGTTGACTGAGTTTAGTTACTGATTGAGTTAAGATAAAGGTACAACAACACAGCAAAACATTGGCTGTAGTGTTACTGAATATACATACAGTATGTGCTGACATTTAAACATTCAGCTGATGCTATTATTCAGTGAGAATTATAGATTCTCTTAGTGCACTGACTTGTGTAGTGAACAGTCTTTCTCAAGTGGATCACAATGGTGCATTTGACTAGAAAGTCTGGGCAGGACATGGACAGTGGTGTTATTTTCAGTTATTGAATATCTGAGACATTTACTGTCACTGTCCTACTGCGACTGTATTCATATCATATCAGTCAGAACACTGGCTGACAAAGCTACTGGAGTTTGTGTTGACTTGATCGTCCAGATGATGCATTTAGCAGTAAGTAGGGTAAGGCCCAATTAAAGTGAGACTAGCTCCAGACTAACTAATCTAAATTATTGGCAGCTCTCTCCTGCACCTGCTTGCAAAGCAGTCAACCAGCTGCTGTGATCAGCAGTGGCATTAACCAAGACATGCTATCAGCATTTAGTAAATAAAGACTCTTGTGTCAACCATATGTTATCATAATATAGAGCACATCTATAATACTTTTAATATAGAGTAAAATAGTGTATTATAATTGTATGTAATAATATTTAAATAATTGTATTTATACAAGTGATTAGAAGTAAACAGGGATACATTTCAGAAAAACAAAAACACTGCAATTGAGGAGATTGATTGTAATGATTAGTGGCTGTGAAAGTGTTAAACAGACACAACACAGATACGATTTTAAAAAAAAAAGCAAACATATTAGTCAGTTCAGTTTTTGGTCAATAAATCTGGAAGCATAAAGGGTGAAGTTACCAAAAAGATCTAACTAAGAATCATGCTTGTGTCTTTGCATACTGTATGAATACAAACCGGATAGAGGCAGCATACCAGTAATGTTTTGTTATTGCATCAGTTTCACTGATTGTTAGTGCACGTGCAGTTTTCCCATGTTTATTCTGTTATACTGTAATAGTTCCCTGTGTCACACTGGATCATACTTTGACTTAAATTGATCCTAAAGTTTCCTCAAAATGTAATTTTTCTTACAGAATCTGTAAATCCAAGTTTGACTTTTTTGTCGTGTAGTGAATTAAAGTGCCACATAATCATGTAGTCAATATTAGCAGAGGTGTAAACACACACACACATATATTAGAATCTGTGATTTATGATTGGTACACATTGTAGTCACCAAGCCAGGTGACTTTATCTGTGTCTATCTGTAGATGAACGGACATGCTGCCACACAGAGGCGAAGCAGAGCGTTGGGTTCAAAGGTTAAACAAGTGCATGGAAACACTTCCCGCTGCCAACATGCAGCATATGGTACAGATAGAAATAGGCGAGCTATATCGCACAAAGACCAGTGTGCATGTGTCTAGACGTGTTTGTTCATATTTTGCAGCTTCACACTGACTGTAAAGAGAGTAAAGGTTAGTGAACAACACACTGTTGAGAAGCCTAGAGTGAATGTTAACTCCTCACGATTCTAGATGACCTAATTTCAGTTGTCCAACGAGTTTGTGAGGCAACATGCTGTGAATCACAGATTGCTCACGCCCTTTTTTGCGCAACCTCAGACAAAAACACATCCCACTCTACAATTTATCAGTCAAACCACAGAAGCTACCATCTCCAAATGTTGAAGTAATGCAACCAACTTAAGAAGATACAGTCTCATCATTGGTTTTAGGATATTTGTTGATTTGTTCGAGACTTCATTTTGCAGTTAAACTCAGCTGAATCTGTCTGCTGTTAAATCTCAGAAAGCCCTCTCCAATCTGGAGTTATTTCTGTCTCTTTTCCTTGAACACAACGTGCTAGGTTTAGAAAATGTGTAAGTAGATATGTATGTGTCCAAAAATAATCTGACCTCAATGAACAAATACGCCGTGAACCAGAAGTTCAACACTGACCTTACTTGACATGAATTAAAAAGTAGTACACAGCCGACTGTACGCATGCCAGCTTGTTGTAAAAGGTGTTGGGTCTGCTGTCCACAGAGCTGCCATGCTGAGACGGGGCAGGAACGGCCGGGCTCGGCATTTGGCGTGGAGTGGGACGCGGCAAGAGACAGATGCCATGGCAGTGATCCTGACGGCGGACAGGGAGGAATGGGAGGGCCATACGACGACGACGCAGGTGACACATTTGGGGTTTGTGGGGTGGAAACATAAGAAAAGTGGAGCAAAGTGTGGACCAGGAAATAAAGATGACATTTATTTTTGGTATGACTGGATAAAGAGACACTTAAAAGCATCTCTTGTTTGATGTTAGAGATAATTAAGATGCAGATAATATTTCTCCCTCAGTATAGGGCTGCGTATTGGCAAGAATCTGCCGGTACGATACGTATCATGATACAGGGGTTATGATTCAATAAATTGCAATATATTGCATTTTTAAAAAATCAAATTTTAGTATAAAGAACGCACCATCATATGCATACAATTTTAGTAAAAAAATGTTAAAAAAATTATGCAATCGGAACAGTGTGATCTGCATTTGCATTTATCACAGTCGCTGTAACATCCAGCATCATAGCACTACTTTGTAGGGTGGCCAGATCCCAACAAACCAAATGTGGGACAAAGAGTAAGTTTGTGTGGGACAATGTGGGACACATAACCAATGCAGAGAGGTAGTCTAAAATGTTGATATAATGTCCATCCATTATCTGTAACCGCTTATCCCAGAGGAAAAAGGCGGATAAAAATGCTGTGACCAGTTGTCCCACGTAAAGTGGGACAACTGGTCACCCTACTACTTTCAGTGGGCACATGCACTCAGAGGGTGCATCTCTTTGCAAATGAAATAAATTATTGACTGAATTCATCTTTGCATGTAGATTTAAAAATCAATACAATGTTTTTGAGATTCGATACAGTATCACAAAACATAATATCGCGATACTCAATATTTCCGATTATCTCTACACCCCTACCTGAGTCCCAGTAGTTTTCCACTGTCTGAAATGTGTGTAAGACATGGTCAGGTCAAGGAAAAGGAGGCTCAGTATTTTTGGACGGGGTCTAATTTTACTTACTAGTGCACATGACTTCTGTGACCAATAGGAACCATTAGGGAAAAGGTTATCTTATTGAGTCTTTGAAACGTGTCTCACATTTGTCTCTTTGGATTGTCGAGGACGAGATAGCAAGATTGTGATTTTTTCCATCCTTGCTGCTACCAAAAGGTTATTCTATACAAAAAAGGCATCAGAGAAAAACGTGAAATACAATCCCTCCATTGGATCTAATTCCTTCCCTGCTACCAAGCCAACATCCCTGGACCATGGCCACATCTACAAACTCACAAGATGCTGTTTGTGCTGTTTGTGTCAACCAGATCAGCGACGTGGAGTCAGAGGTGGAATACCTGGAGGGTTCTCAAGCCTCGTCTGAGGTGGCGGCCTCGCCCAACACAGCACCGGTGATAGGGGAGTCTTTCTGCCAGTGTGAGCGACAGGAGGAGCTCAGCCCGGGGTTCGGCGTCACCAGCGATTGTCTCTGTGGGGAGGAGGATGAGGGTGAGCAAAAAGCTGATGAATACAGTGATACACCATATGAACACAGCAGGGCACGCTGTAAATTGGCACAAGTGTAGTGTTGAAGCTGGGCAGACTAATATAACAACATAAGGCTTTCACAGTGTATTACAAATTGGCCTTGTGAGCATATACCTACATATTCCAATCCATCCAATAGTTGTTCAGATATTCCAGTTAACAAAACATGAAATCTTAACCATCCAGCTTCGTCCGTGTGCTCGTGTTCCCAGGTTTTGACTGGGAGTGGGACGAGCACTTCAAGTCCTCCGGAGCCTTCCTCAGCTGTGACAACAGGAAGGTGAGCTTTCACTCGGACTACAGCTGCGGCACAGCTGCCATCCGCGGCACCAAGGAGCTCGCAGACGGACAACACTTCTGGGAAGTCAAGATGACCTCTCCCGTCTATGGAACTGATATGGTGGGTAAAGCAGTCCCTTGAGTTATACTGAAGTTATATAATCGGTGGCCTGGAGATGTTTCTAAATCTCTGTTTGGATGTTGAGGATCATTTGCAATCATATCGTCTATGACTTTACCTGTTTTGATCCTGTTTTTCCTGTTTCGTCGGTGTAGATGGTGGGAATTGGGACTTCAGAGGTGAACCTGGAGAAGTTCAAATTCAGCTTCGGCAGCCTGCTGGGCCACGACGAGGACAGTTGGGGGCTCTCCTACACAGGTCCGAGGGTCAGATTGTACCATGAATTATCAGAGTGATCTGTGAAACTGGATGGAGACTTTCTCCAGAGTACATTTATTCAAGTACTGTGCTTAAGAACCATTTTGAGGTGCTTGTGCTTCACTTGAGTATTTCAGAGTAGTGTCCATGTCCATGGGCAGATTATGAGACAACGGGCCCCTGGGCACAGACATGCAAAATGCCCCACCACCTCTCCTATATAGGAGCAAGACACAGACTTCTGTAATGCTTTTGCCTCTTTTTGTTGTTGTTTTGTGTCTCTTTGTAGTCCTTATGCATCTTTTTGTGGTCATTTTATGTCTCTTTGTGGTCATTTTGAGTCTCTTCCTGTTTGGTATGTGTCTCTTTGTGATTGTTTTGTTTCTTTTTGTAGTTCTTTTGGTCCCTTTTAGTCATGTTATGTCTCTTTGTGGTCATTTTGAGTTTCTTCCTGTTTGGTCTGTGTCTCTTTGTAGTTCTTTTGGTCCCTTTTAGTCATTTTATGTCTCTTTGAAATTCTTTTATGTCTTTTTGTGATCATTTTTAGTCTCTTTGTGGTTATAGTGTCTCTCTGAGTGACATTTTGTAGGTGAAGGCCAGGGGGGCACCTGACACGTTGGGCCCCTGGGCCTGTGCCTGGTGGGCCTGTTCAGTAATCCATCTATGCCCTAGTCACATTTCAGATGTGTATGAGTTGTTAGCACTTTTCCCCTCTAAAATTTTCACATGGTTTCATTTAGATAACTGTTCAAGGTCAAAAGAGGCAAAATTAGAGATTGGGAACCAACAACTAGCTCCACCATGACCAATTACCACCAGTAAAATGCTACTTATGCATAATGCATACAATCTAATGATGTAATATATGATAATATATCACTCGCAGTGGTTTCAGTATGAATACCAATACTACTACTAATTTTGATACATGTCTTTTTAAAGGTTTCTTCCAGCACAAAGGGGACAAAGTGAAGTTCTCCTCTCGGTTCGGCCAGGGCTCCATCATAGGAGTGCACCTGGACACCTGGCACGGCACCCTGACCTTCTACAAGAATCGCCACTGTATAGGTGCGTGTTTCTCCGTAATTCCAGCAGATCTTGTTAGCTACATGAAAGACAAGGTTAAAACTGCATTTTAGTCATGACTGCTTGTGTTTTCATCCCATCACCTCTCCTGCCACAACAGGTGTTGCTTCCACTCGGCTGCAGAACAAGAAGCTCTACCCCATGGTGTGCTCCACAGCAGCTAAAAGCAGCATGAAGGTGATCCGTGCCTGCTACACACCCACCTCCCTGCAGTACCTCTGCTGTGCCCGGCTCCGCCAAATGTTGCCCGAATGCCCCGATGTACTTAATGCAATAGAGCTGCCCCCAGGCCTGCGCACCCTCCTCCACGTACAGCTGGGCTGGGTCTTCACCCTCAGCAGCAGCCCTGAAGCCTCGGAGCAGAACGAGGACTTGCTTGAGGACTTCCCGGAGGAGATGAGCCTGCCTTCCAGCCCCGTCCACAGCCCCGTCCCCAGCCTGGTCTCCACCCTGAGTGCCTGCGCCTCCCCGAGCCCCTGCACCAGCCCGTTTCTCGACACAGTCCCGTACCAGTGCCCCTGTCAAACGTCACCACAAACTCAACCCTGCACTTGCCACAGGCCCCCAACTCCTCCAGGCAGCGACTACGACAGCTGCTGCTCCGAGCCGGAGGATTACCAATGCAAAAGATGCCGCTGGACTTGACCTCGTAGTCAAAAACGTATTTTAGCAGACAGCTATTCTACCATTGCCATCAATATCTCCTGTTGGAAATCATGGAGATACAGTAAGAGCATCCTTCAGCCAATATTTCTTAATCTACATTTTGAGTGGATTGTTACATTTCTTTTTTTATTTAGCTTCGTCGGTGAATGGGGAGAAGGGAGCGAGTGTGTACTGAGTGAGACATTTAACGAGATTTTAGAGTTACATCTGGGTCATTCATTCACATTTTAGCCAATTTATGGGGTTATTAATAATGGTAATATAAAATAATATGCCAGTCACTGTCTTTGAAAGGCCTAATGTTTGCCAGATTAGACTCTGACAAAAAAAACACAATGGAAATCTTGTACACTTGTTATTCTCAGGGACAGACTCCAGGGGGAAAAAGGAGTTGCTTTTTTGATACTGTGGACTTTTTGTAAATGTGTTTTGTAATCAGAATTCGGCTTGAATTTCAACAGTGGTTGTGTTCTTGCTTTACAAGAGGATTTGTTTTTCTATTCACAGTTTGT
This sequence comes from Sebastes umbrosus, assembly GCF_015220745.1. Lineage (NCBI taxonomy): Eukaryota > Metazoa > Chordata > Actinopteri > Perciformes > Sebastidae > Sebastes > Sebastes umbrosus. The sequence goes on along the minus strand of NC_051288.1, from coordinate 12,217,085 downwards.
TTATTAACTTTCTTACTCAAGAAATTCTCTAAAATAAAACAAAAATGACAGAAATTTCTGTTGCACCTCATTTTTATAGGCTACTTCACATGTAAACAAAATATATCATGTAGGTCCCTCTGACAATAAATCTCGCATTTATACATAAACAGGAAATTCCTTAATTATTCCATAATTCCTTATTTTACTAAATACATTATCTTCCTCGAATCTGTGAAGTTCAGATGAGTATAAATAAATAGTGCTTCGCTGGAAGGTGAACATGATAGCTGAGGCATATTTTTAGCTTGTAAACATCAACATTAACACATTAGCAGCCAAGTGGTGACGAAGTGTCATTAGAGACCAGATTAAGCCTCGCTGACATCCGTGCATCTGGTTCTCAAGTGGACAGCATCAGTCCAGCACCAGCTGGGGGTTCTGGGATGTGAAGCAGCGGTAAACTCTGGCTGATATCTCCGGTCCTACGCGTCTCTCTTTACCTCCACTCTTCACCAAGAGACCAGCCAGCAGCCCCTTCCTGTCCTCCTCTGACCCCAGGCTCTGGTACGCCTAAAAAAACAACATGAGAAATTGTTTTTTATACCTCCTGGAAGGTTTTTTAATACGTTTTTAAAGTAATAAATAGCACTCGATTTATCCCAAAATGCCTCAGTTGCACACAGTGGGTGGCACAAGACTGTACACTCAGGTGTACCTGCAGCAGCAGCTGAGGAGACGGGTAGGCTGCAGTCACAGTGGAGGCCACAGCCGGGCTGACTCTGTTCAGCTGCTGGATCTGCCTGCTCCAGACCTGGATCAGCCCAGAGCCGTCCCTCTCCACCCGAACCCCGCTGGCCCAGGAACCATCCACACAGAAGGGCAGCTCCTCTCGCTCTGTCAGCAGTCTGGAAAGACATGGTAGGTCTAAGTGAGGTAGGATTTGTCAGGTAAATTTTCATTGTCTGTTATTGTGACAACGGCTGCATACTTGAAAGGGCGTTTTGATAAGGACTTGGTGACGGCACACACGTGGTTAGTGACCTCTTGCCAGCCATCCAGGAAGACCAGTGAGATATTCTTGCAGAGCTGCAGGTAAACAAGAACCTGAAAGAAAGAAACTCATCATCTTCTGTACTTTAAAACTTAAAGCTCAGCTCATAACGTGTGCAGGAATGTGTAGGTAAAGTATGTACAGTCTTTAGCTATCTGTTACTTTCTGAAACGTACAGTTGAGTGGCAAAACATCTACAAATAGAACACGCAACATCGACTAATCCTTCCAGATTCAAAGTAATCTGACCTCCTCCGTGTCCAGGTTCTCCATCCCCAATTTGGATTGTAGCGTCTCATCTGGCAAATGCACACCACAACCGTCGGTCCTGTTGGTAAGAAACCAGTAAGTCAGGTCAGAGTGTGTACAAGAAAGCTATAACACATAATACATGTGTTGTCTCACCACTTACCTGTAATCTGGCAGCGAGTCTGTGACTAGGAGAGTGACCTTCTTGGCATCCCGGTTGAGACGCTCCAAAACTGGACTGAGGAAAGACCCCATCCCTGTATCCTCCCCGTCACTGTCTAGCATCTGCAGTGGCAACAATATAACATGGAGGAAGGCCATCATGTAGGCTGCAATCAAAGTTATTACAACTTTAAAAAGTTGCTTACTTTCTTCACAGAGATCACCATGTCCATAAAGTCGGTCAGACCCAGCACCAGAACCACTTGCTCCTCCTCCACCGAGCCCTTGCCATCTTCTCCTTGCTAAAGAAATATAAAAGTAAAAATACAATAATTAATAATGCAGCCAAAATATCACATTTAATTCTAATGTTTATTATGTTAGGAGAAGCGTGAGGTGCCTACCTGAGGTAAATCTCTGGTCCAGGTGATGCTGTGTGGGAGCTGCTGGCTCTCAATGCTGAACCTCAACTCAAAGGAAGCCAGGGTGGCCAGCAAGATGTCTGAGCCATCATGTTGCAGAAGAGCTGGAGAAAAGCACACACATAAGTTTACAGATGAACAAACATATGCATGCTGCATTTCAGCCTATTGTGCTCTTTGAGGAAGTCAGATGATGCCTTTTAAGTGGTCCTTGTTGGTGCGTTGAAACATTGGTTGAAGTAGGTTGTAAATACAAATTGTCATGCATGCAATGTTCATTGCCTAAAGTTTTGATTGATTTATTAGCCAATAGTTATACTATACTTGCTAAAATCCTTGTATATGAGTCTATGTTACGCCATTGTAACAATATTTAGAGAGGCTGAACAGTACTCACAGACAACTTCTAAAACTAGACTAAAACTATAAATAAACAAAAGCACTTTATTTAATTAGGATACAAATATAACACCAGAAATAACCAATACATTTAATATACATTTAAAACCAGCATTTTTGGTACTTCTTTGTCAAAATAAAAAATTTAAAAAATACTAGCATTTTCAAGGTCTTAATGATAACATTTTTATATAGACGAATAATTTTGAATAAATAATACAGCCACAGAACTTTTAGAAAGGAACCAAATATATTATTATTTATTTTATCTTATTTCACATGAAAAGCACCACATGTTTTTATTTGTGTGTTCTATAATTTCATTGTAAAAAGTGGAAATGTTGGTTCACTTCATATTTGTATCTAATTAAGTATGTTTATGTAAATGTCTGAGTAAAACCAAATCAGGTAAAAAACAAAATGAAAATAAAGAAAGGAGCCAAATAAAAATATGACTTTTCCTAAAAACAATCATTATAATTGTGAATCAATCATTTAAAAATATTTGGCGGTCCAAAATTAATGTTTTGTTTATATCTGTGGAAGATAACTGAAGTTCAGTTCCCACTTCTAACAAGGCTTCTAACAAGGTGCGACATCTAGTGGCTGAATGTTATCAATAGCACCTTTAATATTTCTTCAAATTAAAAATATATCTAATGAAAAAAAATTTATAATTTGAACCAATATGCATTTGTGTTTATAGTATTGCAATGTGTATTTTGCAGCATCAATTACAAAAAAACTATCAATTTTTTCCTAGCTGTTGACAAGCTGTAGTCGATGGAAAGAAGAATTTCCGACAGCACTTGAAGGCACCATGGTGTACCTGCATCAATGCAGACAGTCAGACACCTGAGGCAGCTCTCTGGCCGGAGACTCTTCAGCTTCTCCGCAGCCTCTCTCCTCTCCTGTTGCTCCCGTCTCCTCTCCTCCTTCTCCCGGGCTCTGGCTGCTCTCTGCCTCTCCCTCGCCTCCTTCCTCTCCCTGTTCGCCTGTCTGTCCGCCTCTACCTCCTCCTTGGTGCGGCGTTTTCTCGCAGGGCTCGGCGTGCAGCCTCCATCTGGTGGCCGTGGAGACAAAGCAGCAGAAGTTAGACAGGTCTCTGTTTTGGTGGGAGAGGATGATGGAAGGGTTTTGCACTTGTGGTCTGAACTCTGATCCTCTGTTAAGTCTGTGCTGACGGTTACTATTTGTTTGGTCTCAGCGTCGCTTCCCTCAGATTCAGATATTTCCCATGTTTTAGCTCTGCGCAACACAGACATTTCATAGGTTTAAAACATCATCTCAAACCTCCGAAAGTCCGTGAACGCATCGGAGCAGCTTTGTTTATTATCATCTCGATGGTGTCCGCCGAGGGACAAAAGAGGAGAAACGCGCATTTACCCCTTAACCCCACTAACCATGCACTGCACTTTTACAAAGGAGACAAAACAGTAGATTAGATGCAGCTGACTATCTAAGGCTGACACATCTATTGGTTTTATTGGATTTAATCACAGGCCACAATGATAACACACTGTTTATGTATGTATTGGTCTGTTTGTAAGAATCAGAAACAAACAGTCCCTTTAATATTTACTCTGTCTTAGTCTATCTTCCTATTTTTTCTGTAAAGAATAATGAAAATTTGTGGATATTTGATTTTGGGTATAAGAATAATGTATGCATGGTCGGATGCTGTGTATTGTATATATGTCTGTATGTCTATATATGTATATGTGGTATGCAGTGTGTGCATGTAGTGCAATGTGCGGTGTATGTATGTCTGTGTATATATATATATATATATGTATATATACAGTATATATGTATATATATATACATATATACATGTATATATATGTGTATATATGTATATATATATATACAGTATATACGTGTATATATATGTATATATGTATGTATATATATATATGTATATATGTATATATATATATATATATATGTATATATATATATATAAGTATATATGTATACGTATATATGTATACATATATACATATATAAAAATACAAAAAAAATAAAATTATATTAAAAATAAATCGACATTATTATTATTATTATATTATTATTATTATTATTATTATTATTATTACTATTATCATTATTATTATTATCATCATTATTATTATTATTATCATTGTTATTATTATCATTATTATTATCATCATTATTATTATTATCATCATCATCATCATCATTATTATCATTATTATTATTATCATTATTAACATTATTATTTATATTATTATCATTATTATTATTATCATTATTATTATTATTACTATCATTATTTTCATTATTATTATTAATACTATCATTATCATTATTATTATTATCATTATTATTATTATTACTATCATTGTTATTTTCATTATTATTATTATCATTATTATTATTATTATTATTATTATTATTATTATTATACTTTTGCTTTTTCTTGAATGTTTACTATAGACAATAATGTGATCTGAGAAATGTTCCTCAGTAAAGCTTCCGGGTTAAAAACAAAAACGGCTTCAGTGTCGCTGCGTGCGCAGATCTGCAAACAATCCGCTGCGGCCTCAGACCGGAAGTGCTCCATCCATGTAGTTTATAGATCTGCGGTCTGCAGCCAGCAGCCAGCAGCAGCAGCAGAGTTATAGCAGACCTCAACGCAGCCTCCTAACCAGCCTGTTCATGTAAACAACACTGAATAAAGGGATTGGGAAGTTTTCTTTTATAGTTACTGTCCTTTTTTTGCTCACTATGACGCAGCCGGCAGAGAAAGGTACGTCTGACTGTAGTTTTACTTAGTATATAGTATATAGTATATATCAGTAGACCAGACCTCTGTCTGACTGGGCCACTGAAAGACCAACTCAGCAGTTTATGCTTCAAGTGTCCTTAAAAGAGCTCATGTGACTAAATGGGAAGTTGCAAAAAACCTTGATGTTAGTAGTAAACTGTTTGCTATCTCCTTATTCATGAATTAATTCTGAAAAAAAAGATAAGATAATGCAAAATTAAGATAATCTTTGTTTTCCCAGAGAGGTAAACACGATATTCCCCCATTGGGATGAGTTAAAGGAAATGTACAAAATCAGCTGAGCTGACTCAAAAATGTGTTTTTTTTTTATTGTTAGTTCACATGATTGTTTAACCTTCACTGTGCAGAATGAGATTTTTTTTATGGGAGATATACAGTGCCTTCAGAAAGTATTCAGACCCCTTCACTTTTTCACATTTTGTTATGTTGCAGCCTTATGATAAAATCGATTAAATTATGTTTTCCCCTCACCAATCTACACTCAATACACCATAATGACAAAGTAGAAATAGAATTTTAGAAATTTTTGCAAATTTATTAAAAAGGAAACATTGACATAAGTATTCAGACCCTTTACTATGACACTTGAAATTTAGCTCAGGTGCCTCCCATTTCCCTTGATCATCTTTGAGATGTTTCTCCACCTTGACTGGAGTCCACCTGTGGTAAATTCAATTGATTGGAAATGATTTGGAAAGGTACACACTTGTTTATATAAGGTCTCACAGCTGACAATGCATATCAGAGCACAAACTAAGCCATGGGGTCAAAGGAACTGCCTGAAGAGCTCAGAGACAGGATTGTGTCGAGGGAAATGTGAGGCATCTGAGCTAAATTTCAAGTGTCACAGTAAAGGGTCTGAATACTTATGTCAATGTGATATTTCAGTTTTTCCTTTTTATTAAATTTGCAAAACTTTCTAAAATTCTGTTTCCGCTTTGTCATTATGGTGCATTGAGTGTAGATTGATGAGGGAAAAAAATAGTTTTATCGATTCTAGCATAAGGCTACAACATAACAATATGTGAAAAGTAAAGGGGTCTGAACACTTTCTGAAGGCACTGTATATCTGACACTTATTAGCAGAATATTTTATGTCTCAAAGCTTTACAGTGATTTCATCTTTTCAAAAGCATTGTGCTAAGGCCAATAATTAAATGGATAAGGATGTCCATCAGGTGCTCACATATGTTCTGGTTGGAATATATTCTGCAGATATTCAATTCAATTGAGCTTTAAAATGAAAATGTATTGCTGTTGTGAAATACTGTTGATGCATTTAGTGGTATCGGTATCTCTTCCATTTCCATGTTTTAGACTGACTTTCATAGTGAAGTTACATGTAATATTTATTTACATTGTTTATTTATATTGTTTATGATCATTTGTATATTAAGAGTTGTTATTTTTGTTTTGACTTATTTGTTACATGTTTGAAATAAATAAAGTGACGTTAGTCTTGTCTTAAATGAAAGTTAGACTCCAGGAGAAATCAATGATTTATTCTTTGTTATTTATTTTTGTTTTACAGCGTATTACCGCTTTGTGGTGCTGTTCTTCAACTGCCTGCTGACGTTTGGCTCCTACTTCTGCTTCGACATCCCCAGTGTTTTGCAGGATCAGTTCCAGGGGGTAAGAACCATGTTAAAGTTACCGTCAGTATCATATGATTTCCCCGCATTAACTCAACAGGATCTTTTGCAGTCTGTCCTCAGTTTGTGTCTAGTTCAATAATAAATCACTGGCTTCCCCTCACCTGACAGAACCTGACATGTTCCAATGCAACAGTGATCAATGGGACAGTGGATTGTGTGGAAGGACTGGGAATGAACCCTCAGCAGTACAATCTTCTTTACGCCATCTATGCTTGGACGTAAGTACACATTGACTCTACTATTGATAAATGTCTTAGCAGAAAACAGCTTCAGTTGTTTCTCTTCTCTCCTATCAACAGGAATGCAGTAGTGGTGATCATGGCTGGCTTCATGATTGACAAATTAGGAAACCGCTGTAAGTTTACCAATATCTCATCTGCAAATCAAACAACTGACTCTTGATAACTTGTGGTAAATGTCCCTTTCCTCCTCTGCCCTGCAGTTGGAGTATTTCTCTTCTCTTTCCTGTGTGTTTTGGGCTCGTCGCTGTTTGCTCTAGGCTCCCACTTCAAAGGAACTCCCTATCTGCTGCCACTTATGCTCACAGGCCGATTACTCTTTGGATCGGGCAATGGATCTCTGACCAGTGAGGCCACCTTTCAAAAGTCACATACATACTCTTTGCGGTGAGGGATGTTCCTAAACCGCTCTTCTCATTTCCCTCCTTATCAGTTGTTCAGAACCGCATCACGGCCTTCTGGTTCAAAGGGAAGGAGCTGGCCTTGGCGTTCGGTGTGACCCTGGCGTTCTCTCGCCTGGGTTCAGTCCTGAACTTCTTCCTCACCCAGAACTTTGAAGAAACATATGGCATGCAGTGGACACTCTGGGGTGGTACGTGATAAATAAAAGGGATGGAAATCTGACTGAATGATAACAAAAATAAGGTTTTAGTCATTTTCACATGATGCTTTCTAGGTACTCTACTGTGTGTGCTGGGCTTCGTATCTGCCGTTATTGTCAGTGCCCTGGACAAGATCGGAATGAAGCAGCTGGGTCTTGATGGCGCCATCCAAGAGCAGTCCAGAAAAGTGGTACGAACAGTATCTTTTAATGATAACCTGCATTCCATATACTGTATATAGTGCAAAGATGCTGCAGATGGAGTATCTGATCTCAGTTCTTTTGTTTACAAGTTCATTAAAGGGATAGTTTGGGTCTTTGAAGTGGGGTTTTATGAGGTAACCATCGTCAGTGTGTTACCTACAGTAGATGACGGTTGTCACGCCGCCAGTTTGGAGAAACAGACAGGAGTTACCACACGGAAGCAAATCAATGTACTGCTGTGGATAGGGCACACAGTAAAACGTATTTTTAGCCACCTTAAAGAAAGGCTCACCTAAAAAGACAGCCCTTTCCGACGGGGAACTGAAGCCGTTGTATACATCTATGCTCTCGCCAAAGCCACCAGACTCCATTAAAAAAACGTTGGTGAATCCGAACTAACCAAAGTCACACAATAACACAAACAAACTAACCGATCGAGGCAGTCGTAGAACAGCAACTCCCGTGTTCTGCGAGGTAAAATTACTATTTTCTTCAATGGAGTCTGGTTGCTTTGGCGAGAGCATAGATAACAGCTTCAGTTCCCCGTCGGAAACATAGACTATATAGCTGTCTCACAGCAAGGTAAACCAGCGAAAATATATAATAATATTCTAAATATAGCGTACACTTAATCTGATATTGATATTTTTAGGTGGGCCTTTCTTTTAGGTGGCTAAAATATGTTTTGCTGCTGGCCCCGTCCGCAGCAGTACATTGCTTTGTTTCTGTGTGGTAACTCCTGTCTGCTTCTCCAAACTGAAGGTACTGAAAGTACCTCCTACAACCCCACTTCAAAACACCCAAACCATCCCTTTAACGACTACATTATGTGTTTCTCTGTGTGTATGTATAGAGGATTCAGGATGTGAAGCTTCTGTCCGTAAGATACTGGCTGCTGGTTCTCACCATCATGTTCTTCTACAACGGCATATTCCCGTTCATCGCAGATGCCAGGTAGAGCTATCTACACAACACATGCATATTTCTTAGGTTTAAAATGGGTTTGAAGGCCAGTATTAAGTGTTCATTTTAGGATAGACTTTGGGATGTTTATGCATCATAAAATCGTTGTATTGATATGACCCTAGTACATAAACCATCGAAAGAATAATAAAGTTTTAACATAATGCTGTATTTTTTCCTGTCCAGTAAGTTCATTCAGGATAAGTACGATGGCTACAGTCAAAAGGAGGCGGCCTACATCGCCGGGGCGGTTTACGACAGCTCACTGGTCCTCTCAGCCAGCGTGGGCATTCTCATAGTACGTATCCATAACCTAAACCTGTTTCTAATCCGTTTAAAAGTCTGTGGTACGAAGCAATATAGAATAAGTAGGTAAGTTGGTGTAACATGCAACATTCCTCTTGGGTTAATTCCAGGACTATGTGGGTCTGCGGGGCGTTTTTGCGCTGGCCTGTGCCGTCCTCACGCTGCCTGTGTTTGGACTCCTGGCCTTCACCTTTGTCCCTCCTCTCGTCTCCACCATATGGCTGGGAGTCACCTACTCCTTTGCTGCTGTGAGTGAAGTCTAAGCCAGTTTATATGTGCTTGATATGTCTTTTTCTTTCTCATTTATAATACTTTGGGCTGGGGATTTTAATAGTGAAAAGCATGTGTGTTGTATCTTAAACTATCCGTGCTGTATTCCAGGCGAGCATGTGGCCGTCTATTCCCCTCGTGGTGCCTCAGGCGACTCTGGGAACGGCCATGGGTCTGGCCACCTCCATACAGATGATTGGGATTGGGGTGTCAAATCTGGTCGTCGGGCAGATTTTGGGCACCAAGTCAAGGTAGGGAATACTTCAGACCAGGATCTCATTGCAGTGCACTTGCTGCATGTTAGATCTTTTACTTACCTTCTCCGTTTTCTCCATTTCCTGACCAGTGAGACTAAAATTCCGCTGTGGCGTTGGCAGCAGATGATGATCTTCATGTTGGCCAACACCATCAGCTGCATCGTCACCTCGGTGCTGCTCAACGTTGTCGACCACAGACAGGTCAGACATCTCTCAGACTGCTTGTGTACCATTTTATATACGTGTGTCTGCCGTCAGCTGACGTCAGAACAGGATCCAGTGTGTTCAGTTATATAATGTTTGTTTTTCTGCAGGGCGGGACCCTGAACAAGACAACCAAAAGGTCGGGGCAGGCCGAGAGAGACTCCGACAGAGAGCCGCTCAACCCGGGAGAGGAAGAACAAAATGAGGAGGAGGAGGCGGAGGAGGAGGAGGACGAGGGGGTTAGATCTCGTGCTATCAACTCCTAAGTTTTTAACACTTTATTCAATTTCTCTTTTTATATATTTTTTGTATGCATCCGTTTTAAAATTAGACATGGTTTATTGCACACCTCAATGAAAACCACTTCTCCATACTGTGTCTGTGGTTGCTACTGCGGATAACGAAGCAGTTTAAACAGTTTTTACACCCAAATACTATAAATACAGTGTTTTAAATGTGAACCAGGTATTGCTGTTTTTCAGTAATACAGATAAGTAAAAACTCTCTTTTTAACCTCAAGCTATCAAGTGTGCTGCCATGACAGAGTGTGAGAATCTTACTGAGGTCACTAAATCATTTTAATGTCATGTTAACATGCGTGTATTGCATGTCACAAAAATGTCTGTTTTTTAAATGATTTTCTAATGCAACAGTTACATATTTGTACCTCCTATCTGTATGTTCATTGTTCGGGATTTCACTATGTACTTGAAAAAGGGAATTTGATCTATTTCACATTGCCAAAACAGCAAAAATAAAATGCCGTTAACCTTTTTTGACAGTGCAATCTGTGCTACATGTACACAAAAAACAAAGACAAACAAAAAAGCTTGATACCTACACGTTTTCTTGGTACAATCTGCATCTCCCCTCGGCTTTACGTAGTTTTATAACCAGCTTCAGCTCACTGTTTAGCTTTCCGGCCCGCAAATGTACTGTTTTGGTTCACTCTCACTGCTCAGATAGCGTTGTTTTCAGTGAAAAAAATATAAAAATCCACTCTACACTACCTGCTCAGCACCAAACGACAGACGGAGAGAGTTAGCGATTTGCTGGTGAGCATAGTGGAGCAGCTAAAGAGCAAAATATTTCCCTATGATCTTGTTTAACAGTGTAATTTCCTTTTTAATACTCATGACATTTGTAGCACATCACAGCCACTAGGTGGAGATCTTTACACATTTGCTTGCAATGGATAAACAGTTCATGTACTAAGCATGGTATTGTAAAGATTGTGTTTGTCCCAATTGACTTTTACTCCAGGTCCCATATTCAACCTCCAATTTTAGTTACTGGAATTCTTAGTAATAGTTTATTACTTATCAGAACCGTTTTGTAAGTCAGGGTGGGTATTTCGGGGGAGCTAGTAGTGATAAGAGTGCTTCATATCACATCCATCATATTGTCAACATCTGCAAGAATGTAGGTTACTTTTAAATAGCTACAGGCAAATATGGCAGCACCACAAGTAAGTGTAACATGTTTTAGGTTAACTTTCCTCATTTCCACATTCCTTGCTGGATCATTTGTGCCCATTTATATTGCTGTTTTAGTAATTTTACCATTAATTGCTATATCTTTATATCTGAAAATAAATACATCAGCTGCTAGTAAGTAAATTGCAGAAGAACATACTCATCCTCCAAGATGATACAGACCGGCACAATGTTGGTGAGTCTATCTTAAATTTCATTTCACACTTCCTACAGGTGAAAATGTGTACTTTCATTAGCGCAAGAAAGTTGGAAGGACAGGTTTGATAACTTTAATTGATAATTAATGATAACTATGATATTTAAAAAATGTAATATTGATAAAATGTTAATAATACACATGTGATAATATTGTGTAAATAATCCAGTGCCTCTTAATTATATATATATATATATATATATACATATACATACTGTATAGTTATGGTTACAGACTCTCTCTCCACCTCCCTACACTCATATTTTTCATTTGCCAAAAAAGAGACGAAACGTTTAATTTAACGAAGAATTTGACTGATTGCATCATTGTTTTTTCCCCTAAATATTCAATAGGTATCGCGATAATACCGTTTTCTGGAATTCATTTCAGTCGTCAAAATCTAATATCGTGACAGCCCTATTTGCTGTATTTGAGTGTTTTTAAAGAAAAATGTTAGCTGTTAGAGCTTGTGCTTTCCATCAACTTCAGCCCATTTTTACATAATAATCAACAAACTGTAACATCGGAGTAGTTTTTGTTGTTGAAATTTGATTAAATGCAGATTAGAGAGTGCCTAAAGGGTTCTTGACAGACTCGTCTGCCTTTGAATAACACTGCAGTCCACAAATACTTTAGGTGCCAAACCTCCTGTCCCGGACTCTGTGCCAGGATAAAGGTGGAGAACTCCCTGCTCTAAAGCTAAGCGTTCAAAAGACACACTAGATTACTGATCACATGTGCAATCAAATCACATGTATTTGCAGTGGGAGGGTTATGAAAGGTTCCGGAAATTTAATTATTATGTGTCCTTTTATTCGGTTATAATCCAGCCAAAGATCAGACAGACATGAAGATTTAAATCATATGATTCTAGCTGGACGATACAATACAGCTCATAATCTTCTTAAACGAGTGCCCCAATCACTAGATTATTAGAATGATGCAACTCATGTGATGACGAGTTAAAGTCACTGGAATGGAGGCGAAAAGGTTAACCTGATGGAGAGACTTCCTTGAGAGCTCAGATCCTCTGTTTACCATGAAGATAAACCCTAAAAATACACCTTTCTTAATCTTCTTAAGGGGAGTGTGTTTGGAGTAAGTCTTTGACAGCCTGATTGACAACACACACACACACACACACACACACACACACACACGCTGAGTCAGTCACAAAGTCTTAGAGAGCAACTTAATACCTGACATTCAACAGAGGGCTTTGACATCTTGAGATTTGCTTTCATGGTTTCTCACTTGATGTCAATCTGCAGCTTGAACTGTGCGGCCGACAGCCTCGACGACGCGAACATGTCGGGCCTTCTCAACCTCAGCAGCCTGGGCAAGCTCTGCGGGTCCAGCCACAGCAATGAAATGGTGGTGTTGGACCGGGTCAAGAGGAAGAACTCTGTCAGGCGCATGTCGATTATTGAAGATGGTGAACTTGCCGAGGTTCTCTACCTTATTCCCAAACAGTCCATGGTGGAGCAGCTGCCTTTCCTCAACCCCAACGACTACATCCTGTGTGAGAAGCTGGCCAGCATACCTGCAGAGTTGTCAGGTAATGGATTATTGTTTACTACCTTATGTGGTTGCCACGGGTGATAAGTTGTTACAGTCTAGAATTTAGCCATGAAATGTTTTATATTTAGTATGTACCATATCACATTAATTTCCAACAGGGAAAATGCTTCATAATGATTTGATTTAACTAGGGGTGTAAGAAAATATTGAGTAACGCGATACTATGTTTTGTGATACTGTATCGCGATACTCAATATTTTCTTACACCCCTAGTTAAAACAAATAATTATGCAGCATTTAATTAGGGGTGTAAAAAAATATCGAGTATCGCGATATTATGTTTTGTGACTGTGTATTGATTTTGTGATAAATGCAAATCTAGATCCCACTGCATAAAAAGTCAATGTTTTTTACTCCGATTTTATGCATATGGTGGTACATTTTTTTATACTATGACAGTTTTCCAAAAATGTTATTTTTATAAATCAGTATTACAGTATCGCAATATATCGTGAAATATTGAATCGTTACCCCCTGTATCATGATACGTATCGTATCGCCAGATTATTGCCAATACACAGCCCTATATTTAATAATGTACAGTCTGCTTTATTTTTATTCAATAACGAGAAATGAAGCTATTAAACAAACCATAACGTTGCACACACATAATATTATGTCTTCTAGTCAACTGGCTTTGCTATTCATCACCACAGTTCTTCATTTCATTAAATATGGAAGGTTTTTGGTCTGTCAGACTACAGTATGCTCTCAGCCCTTTGACATTGTCTCATTTGACTGCTGCCTCTACACAAACTTATCATAGAACTTATTATACAATATTGTGCCTCATTTATCAGGTTAAAAGACTTCAGACTACGCGGACGAAAGAAGCCTGTGTGTATAAGGAGGCAACTTGTTTATTCAGTTTGTTAGTTCCAAAAGAAGAGGAGTCACAAAATGCAAGAGAGCAATATTTGAAAGCTAGAAATATCAACAGCAGGTAATGTAATCACCGAATCATCTGTATGAGCAACAGTCACATCACAGATACACAAATATTACTGCAATTTTCTGCAAAGGAACAGAGAATCTGTAGCCATTCATTTTAAATGTGTCATCAATGGGCTGGTTATTATAAGTGAATGTCATCTCATCGCCATATCTGAAGGAGTTTAAAAGCTTGACAAGTTATTGGGATTTACAGGGCCGTGTATTGGCAAGAACCTGGCGACACGATACGTATCACGATACAGGGGTTACGATTCAATATATTGCGATACTGTAACTAAGGCAATATGTTGTGATTTGTTCAAATCAAATTTTAGGAAAAGAATAAAGAACACAGCGCCATATTCATAAAATCTGAGTTTAAAAGTTTACATTTTTTATGCCTTCAGAACAACGGGATCAGCATTTATCACAGTCCCTCTAACATCCAACATCATAGCACTATTTCTTGAGCAATCTGAGTCAGTCTGCCACGAATCTTTGCATGGAAACTGTTAATTAAATATCAATATTGTTTTTGAGAATCAATACAGTATCACAAAACATAATATTGCGATACTCCAACGTATCAATATTTTCTTACACCCCTATTAATTTACCTAAAAAAACTAAATTATATCAAAAAAATACATAACTATGTCAGCATTAGATATCTGGGATTACATCACTCTTGTTCAGAAGCACAACAGTATAATGCCACTCCTACTGTCCTCTTTGAGAACACTCACACACACACACACACTCCTGCGTGCCCTCTGTGTTTTGGACCACCCCCTTTCCCTTGAACCAGCAGTCCAGTTAGTTCCTCTCCTCACTCTGCAGTGAGCCACAGCTCCCACAGACCAGCAGAAACCAGCTGTCATGAAAGAGAAAGGTATAGCTTGTGTGTGTATGTTAGAGGATGAGAAAGAAAAGGTGTGTGTCTGCTTGTGTGTTATGTTTGTCTTTACATACTTATGATTTGTTTTCAACTTGATAGTAAGTATAACATTTTTTATCTAGTCAAAAAGTCTCGGAGCGTCATCCATGATGACATTTCCGTTCAAGAAAATTATCAGTGTGACACATTATTATGCTGACTTTATTATTGTCTATTGAGTTTGTGCTTGTAATCTTGAGATGGCATTTGATTGTTTTAAAGGTCAAAACAATTTCTGCTTATGACTTTGTCTTGGCTGCTCTATGTGTTAACTTTTATAATATTGTTGTGTTATACATTGTCTTATATTGTGCAGTGGTATTACAAATCTTGTTCAAACTGCATGCTGTTAGTAATCTGGTAAAGCTTGGCTGATATTTGGCTGTGTGAAAGCTCTGGTGTTTTGAATTCTGACATGGATTTACACTCTACTTTTTAAATGTTTGACTTGTTAAGATTACCAAACAGTAATGATTCTGAAACGTTTCCCAAATCTACAAACTGAATGTAGAGATAAAACAGTGGTTGCCAAGTAGGGAAAAGTGCAAGCATAGCTGTTACAGCAGATGGTAGAGCATCGTGGTGGGATAAGACCAGCATGTGATTTCAGCAATACTTCTGAATTATTCTGATTATTTTATTTTGCAGCCACAAGGAACAGACAGATATTATACTGTGCCTAAACTGCTGTAGTGACTCTTTACTCTGTCAGAGTAAAGTTTACTAAACTAGTGGCTGTTGAGATAATAACGATAGCCTCCTGATACTGTAGTCTGCTGTCCTCAAGAAACTCCTGAAGTCGATCCACGTATGCTGAATGGAAGTAGTTTATACAAATCATTTTTTAAGTAGTAATTCTGAATCATAGCATGTACACACGCCTTAGTCACTGTAGGTGCTATTCCAAAATATCTAAAATCAAGTCACATGCTTTCTAGATGTGTCGCAGGATAATTTTTAGTGTAGGAAAAAGAGCCTGACATGTTCACTGATATTCTATATTATGTTCCTGGCAAACTTGGGGTGCAAGTGCAAGTATATTTCTTTATTATTTATGCTGTTTTATGCAGATCTTGTGCATGATCTCATACAGTATGGGTAATGTGCAATATATGTTGTTTGCGGTTTACATTGGTATGTGTTTCTCTGTTTACATGTGGATTGTTGTTTGTTTTTAATGTTTTTATTTATGTATTATTTATGATGGTGTGCAGCACTTGAGTCCAAGACAAATTTCCACAAGAGGGACAATAAAGTGTATCGTATCGTATCGTATCGTATCGTATCGTATCGTATCGTATCGTATCGTATCGTATCGTATCGTATCGTATCGTATCGTATCGTATCGTACTGTATCGTATCGTATCGTAATTATGTATTTTCACTAAAAATCTTTGTACCCCCCCAAAATTCAAGGCCGCTGAAACCTTTAAAGACGATTTTTAACACAAATACATAACCAAATACAGCTTGTAGTCCATATAACACACACTAATATCATTCAAAAAGTAATTTTTTTGACCTCATTGTATGGCTAAAATTAAAGTCCTATTGTATATTAAGCATAGCTAAGATTTAATTACTTTGTGCTTTAAATAAAATTAGAATGAGGTATATTTAAACATCTACAGAAAAGAATCTGAACACTTGAAATAGAAACTCCCTCACTCCTTGAACACACACACAGACGCAGGTTCGAGATAGCGGGTTGTGTTGTGTGATTAGCTGCCCGTCTCAGGTTTCTCTCCATTTGCCGTCTTTCTAAATCTACCATTTGCTAATACTTGACACCATATCAGCTTCACATTCTGCGAGAGACCAAGAAAGAGCGGAAGACATGCTGGACTCTTGAAATATTTCCATCTGCTGACTCCACACATGAGTTTCACCACAAAGGGTATACATTATATATACTGGATAATACCACACACATACTGTAGGTTATATTGTGTTACTGTATAAACACACAATACTATGTAGTATAGCCTGTCTTTCTCCATCAGTCAATTTACAGCAAAACAAAATGTTCAAACATTTCTAAACAGTGGGAGAGTTTGTGTGATGTTGTTGTGTTGGCATCACAGCTCTGTCATTAACAAATATCTCAGGCGATCTAGGACAAAGGCCAGTTTGGCTCAGTTTTCAGTCATTGTTGGAGTGCCATGGTTATATTCCCACTAGGATTTGGCAGAGATAACACCTATTTTTCACAAGGTTTTTTGAGATCAGATTTTACATAATTGCTATCACACATCGTCCTCCTACTGCTCTTCTGTTGGCAGGAATAATCTAAAATCCTAACAAAAAAATGTGTAAAGGATGACTAATCAAATCCTTTCTGTATGACCCAAAGTGCTTTTTTTGCTTTTATGAAAAGTTACAGTGAAATGTGTTGCTTGCAAAAATCAGAAGCCTGCTCTAAAGCTAAAGTTGTAGCTGTTTGCATGTATATTAATTTATTTATTTATTAGACTGATCCAGGATGTTAAGTAATGATTACTAATCTTTCATCACCAATAGTCTGTATTACAGCAGCTGGCCTATACTGGAAGTTAATAACCATCACAGCAGCATTGCACAACTGTACAATCAGTCACAGTGAGCTTCATATTAACCTTTTGGTCTCTTAATCTAGTTCGTTACTTCATGCTTGTTGCCATAGTGACAAATCTCTCCTGTTGTGGGGGGCAGATTTGCGGCCACATACCGATGGTGCTTGACTCAATTTTCTTAGTATTCACAAGGCTGAGTTGGGAACAGTTTAGAAAAAAAATCCCTTTTCCAGCTGTGAGTGTGAGGAAATCTTTCTGTTTGGGTCAAATAAGTTAAGACACAACTCGTACATGTCAGTGCAGCTGACGTTAACTGAGTTAATACTGGTTAATACGTGAATTTGTTATGACTTCTCTGTGTGACGGAACTGTATATGAAAAACAGAGAAGGTGAAGCTCATGTGTCTGTTTATCTATTTGTATGCTGAGTGTCCACACAGCGCTCTCACCGTGCCACATTCTTTCCCCCTCTCTCCTCTGCTAATCACATTCAAGACCTCTCAACTGGGCCGTGATTAGATTGTACAGGCAGGCATCCGCTGCTTCTGCTGCCATATAAACACGAAAGAGACAGGAGGAGAAGGAATGAGGTTCTCGCTACAGTATGAGACAGGCGCACAAGCCAGCAACGCTCATGCAGAATACTCTTACTGGTGTTTTTATGAGAAATAATGTGAGAAATAATGGCTTCTTCTTGAGCTCTTGTCTGTCTCTGTGAGGCAGATTATGACTTTGTGTGTTTCTGTGCCAAAGCAAAGCGTGTCTGTACATCACGTTCACTTATGTAAGCACTGACAGGACAATGCTGAGGGACTATTGTGTTGTAATGAACTGTTCAGGCAGAAAAGGATCTTTTGGAAGTATTGGAAAATGAATTTGTGACCAAATACCGGCAAAACTAATGTCATTCTAATCAGCCTAGGCTTTATTTTGTTTATTCCTAAAGTTTTAGCATGCCAACACACTTGTAACAGACCTCTTTGCTAAATCGACCAGAGCTTTCCAACTCTCCTGGCATGATAAAATATTAAAGGGGACATGTCATGCTCATTTTCAGGTTCATAAGCCTACTTGTATTTCTGGTTTTCTACTAGAACATGTGTGCATGCTTTAATGTTCAACAAAACACTTAATTTTTCTCATACTGTCTGTCTGAATATACCTGTATTCACCCTCTGTTTGCACCTGTCTCTTTTTTTCCCCCACTCCCGAAAAAGCCCAGTCTGCTCTGATTGGTCAGCATTCTGCCTTTGTGCTGTCAGGTTGTGTTTAGAAGGTAACCCACAAGTTGTGAAAACGTGGTGCCAGATGACCTATCCTGATCTTAACCGCTC
Organism: Sebastes umbrosus; assembly: GCF_015220745.1. Taxonomy (NCBI): domain Eukaryota; kingdom Metazoa; phylum Chordata; class Actinopteri; order Perciformes; family Sebastidae; genus Sebastes; species Sebastes umbrosus. The sequence goes on along the minus strand of NC_051288.1, from coordinate 12,198,280 downwards.
AATGCCTAACCTCAACCATCTCGCGAGAGTTTGGCAACTTGTGAGTTACCTTCTAGACACGACCGCGCTGTCGCTACTGTACAGTTGTGACATCACAACCTTACTGAAGTCCTGACGGCTCGTTTAGCACAATTTCAGAATACGGCTGTGTTCATTTCTCTGTGGATTGATCGTTTTGATATTTTCACAGAATTTATATAGCACCTATACCTTCTTTATAATCCAAAAACTCATGGAAATCTCACTTTCTACAATATGGGACCTTTAAAACTAGCAGATATACAGTATAAACTGACAGTACTTTCTGTATGCAAACATAAGAGTGTAGAAATGACTTGCAGACAATTACAAGGGGTTACGTGACTGTTAGGCCTACTTGATTAAAGCCTAATAAACAGAGGCAAGAAGATAGTAAAGACCAAGACTTGGCATTTTCAGGCACTGTAGAATAACATTTTATGACCTGCTGACAAGAAAACAAGACTTACCTGATTCATTTATTCCTCTCTCTCCTGTAGTGATGCATAATCACGATGGCTCCTACCCGTGTTCTCCGGGGGGGAGGCGGGTCATCCAGTGCTTTAGGTGTGGGGGCCCATGCAAGGGAGAGGTGCTGCGAGTCCAGGCCAGCCACTTCCACATAAAGTGCTTTACCTGCAAGGGTGAGTAGTACCATCAATAAACGCACTTTTGGTCTATCCTGCAAATCACACCTCAGTCAGAATTTTATGTAATGAGGCAAGCTCAATGGTAGACTCCTTGTAGGTGTCTAAATTTGGACAATTGGTAAACTTGAGAGCAATCCAATGAATTTAATGTGCAGTGGAGATGAATTGGTGGCTGCCTTGAACACATGTTCTGACTCAATTCCTGACTTTTGCTCCAAATCACTTCTTGAAATAATGGCATCGGAGGCTTAATAATGCATTTGTTTACTGGCACTGCTCACTAAGACTAGAGTACTGTGGTGGGGTTTGATTTTAAATTATGTAATTTTGTGATTTCCAGTTAAAACAATTTCCATACAAGCAGTAACGCAAGTAACATTTGACCCTTTAGGTTGCATTAAAACACATTATTTTCAGTAGGTTAGTTTTAAATTGAGCAGAATTTGCTGGTCATTCATTAGTCGGTCTGCTGGTGCCATCAAATTCAATTTATTACAAAATATTCTGCATCAATGGGCTGTTGTGTCTCGACAGTCATTCACCGGAATTACTTTGCTTCGTGGAAAACATATTTCCTCATCGCACTATTGTCCCCAACTAATGGAAACCGACAAGCTTCTCGCATTGTTGCCCTTTCATCACATTGTGACGGTGTTTATAACGCAGAGGAGACAAAGAGACTCTCAGAGCAGAGAAGCCTGCAGTGCTTTAACAGTGGGAAGACCTGGATTCTCTGAATCAGAATTTACCTCAAAAGGTTTCACTATGAATGTGAATTAAAATCAGTCTTATTTGTTTTAGTGATCCATAAATGTTTTATCAAAGTAAATTAAACTTTATGTTACAGAAAGAAGGAGAATAACAATTGTCACAGTATCTGAGACAGTCACTTTATGCATTTACGAACATCAGAAGACAAAGATTCATCATTAGTTATTATGTATGTAATTTCTCAGAGGAATGAAGACACATAAAACTCTTAAAAATAGTACTTTTTAAAAAACATAACACACATACGTTGTGAGTGAGGCACAGCAGGACAGGAATAGAGCAACATAAATCTCATGTCCTTGGCCGGTTCAGAGGGACAGTGTCGGAAACGGCTTGTGCCGCGGTATCAAATGACTCCGAACAAGCTTGGAGAAAACACTGCCTCCCTGTCAGTAACGTGTCCGTCACATAAACACTTCAGAAACCCTGGCAGCACCGTGAAGTCAGACAGCCCAAATAGCATTTATCTCATGTCTTTGATGGATTACGTAGTTGCTGTTAACTTACTACTGATAATAAAAAAAGGTGACAATTTAAACTGTAAGTTCATAGTTATTGACCAAAATACAAAACAAATCAAAATTTAATTTATACATAACAGATAAAGTTACAAATACCTTGTCCCAAAGCTCTTTACAAAATAATAAAAGAACACAAAAAATGTAATGTCGGTCAAAAGGCAACGTAAACAAACCAATACACATAAAGACAAAAGATGAATTCTGGCTATTATAGGGTCAAATGGTCAGTCAACACAAATATAAGGTAACGTAAGAATTGAGAGCAGGGCTATTGAATGAGACAGGAAAACAGTAGTGTCATACCTTGTTAAGTGCAGAATGGAAGTATTTAGGTGAGCAAATTTGAGTAAATTGCCGTGTGTTTGTTTCATAAAGGTGATTTAAAGGTACAGTGTGTAGGATTTGGCAGCATCTAGTGGTGTGGTTGCAGATTGCAACCAACTGAGTACCCCACCGCTCACTCTTCCGTTTCCAAGACTGCGGTAACGTGAGCCGCGGAGTGCAAAACTGTGGTAATGTCGTCTGCCTTGCTCAGAGGCCATCTTTACCATAATAACACTACTTTAGGAGCAACGGAAGTCAGACGGCGGCTGGCGGTACCACGGTTTTGCACTCCACGGCTCACGTTACCACAGTTTCACAAGTCAGGTAATGTAAAAACTCTCTCTAGAGCCGGTGTTTGGTTTGTCCGTTATGGGCTACTGTAGAAACATGGCGGAGCAACATGGCAGACTCCATGAAGAAGACCCGCTCCCTATGTAGATATGAAGGGTTCATCCTAAGCTTACGAAAACACAACAATTCTTAGTTTCAGGTGATTATACACTAATGAAAACATAGTTATGAATATTATATTCCATTTCTGCTAATAGATCCCCTGAAATGTTACACACTGTTCCTTTAATTGAGATCTTTGGTTACTTGGCCAGGAACAAGCTGAAAACACACATTTTGCCACCCTATAAAGTTATGACAAACAAGTTTAACCAAACATGATGTAGTCTAGTCTAGCTGTATTAGCTCACTAGCTATAGTCAGTCAAAGCATACAGTGGGTCTATCAGAGCTGTTGATGAGTGACAAGCAACACATTACACTTCAGTCCATTGATCTAAAGATAATTTAAAAAAAGAAAATAGATTATTGCAGCTTTAATGTTTTCTGTTGTCATCTGTCTCACCCTGTGTGTCTGTGTGCACTATAGTGTGCGGATGTGACCTGGCTCAGAGTGGCTTCTTCATGAAGAACGGCGACTACCTCTGCCCGCTGGACTTCCAGAGGCTTCACGGCACAGTCTGCAACAACTGTGGGGAGTTTGTGGAGGGGGAGGTGGTCACAGTCTTGGGGAAGACCTACCACCCGGCCTGCTTTGTGTGCGCCGTTTGCAAGTAATTGTGAAAAAAGAATTGGGAGTTTGGAGGCAGAATATATATTTTTTTCAAAGAATTGTGTGGTATACCTCTGTCTCTTCCTCTCTCTCTCTCAGACAGCCCTTTCCTGCTGGGGATCGGGTCACCTTCAGTGGAAAGAACTGCCTCTGTCAGCGCTGTATCCGACCCGTGTCTCCTACTCCCAAAGATATCCGCCGTTCCAGCAGTAAGTGTACTCTTGTATGATTTACTCTGGACATCTAACCCGGTGTTCACATCAAAAATATGAATTAACGAAGCTTTAAAAATAGACCCAAGACTTTGATCCCATGCAGACATAATCAGACAGTGGATTATGCTTTGAACATTGTGCAGCTGTGGTCACAACACTGAGTTGACATTACCTTTAAAATCCAGTTATCCTCCTGGGATCCTGCCAGCTCAATGACTCAGTTCGGACTAAGAGATACAGCAGAACTCAACTTTCCATCTCAACGTGACCTTATCCACCTGACAACTATAGATAGGACAGGGATCAATAGAGGATCCAGACTCACAAAGCCTCTGGAGTTAAGAGTCTCTCTTTAAGACTGTACAGAAAGGGGCTGGTTTAAAAAAAGAATCCACAGGAATACAGCAACTCAAATCAGTTTATACATGTATATCCAGAAATAAGTAAGAAGAACGGAGGTACTGGAATTGATCTATCACCAGAGCAACTGGGCCCAACACATTTTGTGTAATATGAATTAAAAAATGTGAATATAGAGCCTATTCAGATGTTCAATGGTAACTCTTAATGAATATGTATATGTGTGTTTGTGTGTGTGTGTTCCCAGACTGCTCTGGCTGCGGTCGAGACATCAAGAACGGCCAGGCTCTGGTAGCACTGGGCGGCCAGTGGCACCTCGGCTGCTTCAAGTGTAAAGCCTGCCGGAAAGTGCTGAGCGGAGAATATATCAGCAAGTAAATACAAATTCATAATTCTTTCTTTCTCTACCTCCCCTCAATTGAGTGTATTTTTCCTAACAAGAAAAGGTTAGAATTAGAAATGATGTTAGCACCCTGCATCAAAACTAATACACAGAAATGAATATGTGTTTTAATGTCTGATCTTTCAGGGACGGCGTTCCCTATTGTGAGAGGGACTACCAGATTCAGTTTGGGATACAATGTGAAGCATGTCAGAAGTTTATAACTGGAAAAGTCCTAGAGGTGAGAAATCAGTGAAGAGTAAGCTCCTGGTTGTATCTGTATTGGCCTGACTTGTAATTTAAATACATTTTGTAACATGCCTTTTCTTAAAAGTTTTTTCCCCTCAAAATTGATAATAATATGACTTGACGGTCACTGGATCTGACACATTTCTCATGACAGGTGCAAAAACATGAATCTAATTATTCTATTTTAGATTTCGACAATTTATCATGACTGAATGTGTTTGTTGTTCCTCTCCAGTACTCTTCTTATTCTAACTTCACTTGGATGTTTGAGCTTCACCATGCAGAGTTTGTTTTCACATTCATCTGCTAAACAGGGAAAGTTTTTAAATCTCTGCAGTTTACAAGCATAGTATAATAAGATTATTTAAGATTAAGATTAAGATTATTTTGTTATGTCTTAAAACATGATTTGAGGAGATCTTTTGAAGCAGGTCCCCCACATCCAAAAAGGTTGAGAGTTAGTAGTAAGTAGTATTAAATGTTCACTTTTGTTCTAGGTAATAAAGTCTAACTCTGATGCTTTTGCCTCTCTCATCTGCTGTAGGCAGGGGAGAAACATTATCACCCCAGCTGTGCAAGATGCAGCCGATGTGACAAAATGTTCACAGAAGGTGAAGACATGTATCTGCAAGGTCAGTGTGAGATTTAGACTTGGATGAATACATACATTGAAAATGAAATGTTCACTGTGTAAACTTTGCTATTCTTTTGACATGCCATAATAATGTCGCTGCCTTCACAGGATCAACAGTTTGGCACCCGGACTGCAGAGACAACAGCAGAGCTGAGGACAGTTACATGGTAAGACCTCCTTAACTTAACACTCAACTTGTGTGACATGCAATTCAATGTGTTAGAGGCAGTATGCAAACTTAGATTTCTATCAAGGCATGACATGACACAATATGATATATATAACTTCTCAAAATACTTAGTTAAAGGGATAGTTTAGGTGTTTTTGAAGTGAGGTTGTATACTTAACCATAGTCAGTGTATTACCTACAGTAGATGACGGTCAGCACGCCCCCAGTTTGGAGAAACAGACAGGAGTTACTGCACGGAAGCAAAGCAATGTACTGCTGTGAACGGGGCCGGGAGCAAAATGTATTTTAGCACCTAAAATAAAGGCCTACCTAAAAAAAGCAGTACATTGCTTTGGTTCTGTGCGGTAACTCCTGTCTGCTTCTCCAAACTGGGGGCGTGTCGACCGTCATCTACTGTAGGTAATACACTGACTATAGATAAGTACCTCATACAACCCCACTTCAAAAACACCCGAACTATCCCTTTTATATCCAGCTGGTGTAATTGCTGTTACAAGGAGGATGCGAGTGTGATATCTGTGTAAAAATATATCTTCCTTCCCAGGTCAGCAGACCAAAAACACCAACTCTTGATTTCTTTTATCCCCGACATAAACTGAAGGTTAATATTGTGAGCGGGCGTGCTGTTTTCCATTGATGGCTTTCTAGAGTGAGCAGGCTGTAATCTCATGTTTTGAGATTAACCGCACTCGCTTGCTTGCGACACTTTGCTCACCAGGCTGGCCAATTAGATCTCATGTGCTTATTCACAGAGGCAAAAAGAAAACACTTTTGCTACATAGAATAAGATTCTGTCTTAGAAGTTTGATATTTGCATCAGAGAATGATTAAGAGGAGCTTTTCATTTGTAGAGCACCTATACAGTATTGTTGACCAGGATGCATGCTTGGTTGTGTTCTGTCATCCACTAGTGCCCGTACATTTTACAGTAATATACACAAAGTCTGACTGATATCATTGCTAGGTACAAATATGGAACACATACTGTACACTACTGCTTTTTGATTTCCATAGTGCTTGCTTTTACCCACATGATTGGCAGGGACCAGATATGAGGACCCAAATTGTGTGTGTGTAGTGATGAAGCATTGAAAGAAAACAATGGAAGCTGTCTACCAACATCTGGACGTTTCTCACCATCATATGAGTCAAACTAACAGCTGTATTTTTTTTTTCTTTAGCCCACTAGATCATCATCTGAGAGCTCCTGCTCCAGGCCGGGCTCATGCACACCGGGGAGTCCCAGTCGAACCATCTGTGTAAGTTCTGGTGACGACGTCTGCTCAACACCTTCCATGGTGCACAATTCACCGTGGCTTGTTTTAAATTTCGTTTATCCTTTATTTGTGCAGGGGAGTCGCATGGACAAAGTGTCTCTCAAGCGAGATCTTTCTTTTTGTAAATGAAGACAAACATTTTAGGAAAATAGCCAATGTGGAAAAAACATTAAAGAATCTTAATTACATTTTCCTGTAAACGTATATATTTTCAACTTTACCTTGACTGATCGGAATTAGATTTTATCTTGTGTGTGTGGCTGAATGATACATTTTCTCAAATCAACCACACATTGAACAGGAATTTAGATTTATTTGCTTAATCAATTTGAATTCATTGGCAATTCAGATTGAATTTGATTATAAAAACAACTTGGTGCTTTCGGTGTCCTTTTGTTTCCTCCATCCAGTCTGTTATGATCAATAGACTGTTGGTTTATTGTGTGAAATAAGCTTTACCCCCATCAAAACACCTCAAAATATGAGCCAAAAACTATTTACCTTTTCATACTTGAAAGAAATAATTTATATAGTGAAAAAGACACAGATTATAATGTTAATCTGTCCACTTTATGTGCCAAAGTCAGACCATTGTGGTGTTGTGGGATTAAAGATTCATTCGTCCTCCCTGAAGTCATGTAATAAGTGACCTTTGACCTTTGACGTGACGTAACCCGTACTGTCTGCTCCTTCCCTCCTCTTTGTCCCTCCTCTCCCCTCTCCTCCCTGTCCTGGTCCCAGGCAAAAGTAGATAACGAGATCATTGATTACCGAGACTTAGCGGCGATTCCCAGAGTCAAGGCTATATACGATATAGAGCATCCTGATATGATATCTTATAAGTGTGTGAACGACAACTCCTCTACTTTGGACAACAAAGGCAACAGACAGGACAGGCAAAGCCCTGCAGAGGTAACTGCATTCAACGCTCCGAGTTCTATCCGGCGACATGTTTGTGTATCATTGTTTAGGTGTTTTTTTCCTTGGTTTGATTTATGAGTCAAACCAAGTGTCTTGTTCTTCTGATATTTGACTGTGTCAAATATATATTATATATTTGATTGTGTTTGGCCCAAAAATGCAAAGACATTTATTTTGAAAAAATGGTCAGATGTGTCTTTAAGTGTGTTTTGGAGCAGCTTCTTCATTAATAAAACACTTTAAAGGACCAGTATGTAGGATTTAGGCGGACCTATTGGCAGAAATGGAATATAATATTCATAACTATGTTTTCATTAGTGTATAATCACCTCAAACTAAGAATCATTGTGTTTTTTGTTAGCTTAGAATGAGCCCTTCATATCTACATAGGGAGCAGGTCTACAGTAGCCCAGAACGGACAAACCAAACTCTAGAGAGAGCATTTCATGTTTTTACGTTACCTGAAGGCCACCGTAGTTCTCTAACACACTTGGAAAGGGAGGAGTGAGCGGAGGGGTATTCAGTTGGTTGCAATCTGCAACCTCACCACTAGATGCCACTAAATCCTACACACTGTCCCTTTAAATATCTAAGTCAAGATCTAGGCAGGCATACAGGATACTTACTCTCTACTTATGTTTTTAAGAATTTGGCCAATTGTCTTAAGCAGAGCAACTCACAATTTAATCATTGAATGTTTGCATACTTAATATTGAGTCAATTGCTATAAACTAAAAATGGTTAGTTGATATTTACTGTCATCGAGCATTCATTAATGATCTGTGCCAGGCTGCTTAGAATAATTGGCTGAAAGTTCCTTTATAATAAAATCCTTTTCACACGCCTGTCTTCATGTGAAAACTTCATAACTCCAGGTTTAATGATTTTTCAAATTCAGCTGAAGGATGACAGAGTTGAGACTATTGTACGTCTTCCTCTTATAAAACATTTTACATGATGCATAGAGGTTAGGATAAAGTTGTTTTTCTTTATCCATATCAGACAAGTTTGGAGATAGAAAGTTTTCACGTGAAGTGTCTACGGTGTATGTTGTGTTTCTTTCTGGTTCATACATTTATATTTCTTCTTCTGTCGTTTTGATTTATAGTCCCCAGGAAACGTATCTGAATCCACAGAGGTAAATATTAGTTTTATTAACTTTACTTAGTTTAGGTAGAGCACTTACTACTTACTACACACTATACTTACTACATGTAACATACAATATGTGCCAAATCCCAATTAAAATCATATTACTCATAGACAGGTTTTGTGTCTTTCTTCTTTCAAGGAGGGTTTTGATGACAGAAAGTGCATACCAAAATCTACGAGCCACGGATCTTTTGGAGTTCACACAAAGTACACTCGTCACAGCTACACTCCAAATGTGTCCAGATCGCCGCAGCACTTCCACCGGCCAGGTGAGAAAAACGCACAAAAGTTAAAATGATCTCAATCGTCTTATCACCTTTGTAAAGATATGAACCTCCCTCTGCTCACCTTTTCTCTGTTTTACCACCTTCCCTTATCTCCTCTACCTCCGCTACTCCTCCTCCCACTTCTTTCGTGGAATAACAAACAGGGTTGATGCTTTCTCCCTCTTTATTCTCTGACAACAAAGACACATGCCCCACTTCCCCTTTATGTCACCACTCTCTCCCTCACGCCAAAGGTAAGAACCCCTGCTCTTTTGCATCCCTTTTCTGCATCCCTCCCCCCCTCCCTCCTGGTAGTGCCTTACCTGCTGTTATCTTTTATATTTCCTAACAAACATTAATATTTAATAGCAAACCCACCGTTTTATGTTCTACACTACTAGGGACTGTGGTGAGTGCAATGGTAAAATAAGAATTTCAACACCCACATCACTAAAAACAAACTGGTTTAAGGGTCAGAGTTGTCATTTAGATGGTACAGAGATGTGACTCACTTTATAGTTAGAAACACTGAGCCATCTAGTGGTCAAAGTTCAGAGGCTGTCAGTCGCCCACACAGACTCTTTTCATATCATATCGTATCGTACAGTTTGTTCCCCAAACAGAAAACACACACCATGTACCAGTAAGCTTCTTCCTTCACATAATCCATTGATCTTCTCCTTTCTATTCCCATTTTGCATATTTTACATTTACACTTTTTCTTTCCTCTTGTTCTTCCGCCTCACCCACCACTCTCTAAATTCTCCCACTGAAAAAAAATAATCTCTTGTGTAAATCTACATCAAAGTATGGTATTTATAAAACTGGTTTGATTGATTAAATAAGTAAATATATCCTGTGCCTGATCCCAACTTCACTCACACATTCCTCTACAGCCGTGCCTATTTATAGCAGTGCTGTGTTTCTTCTGAAGCCTGTTTTATCATGTGTGTGTGACAAGCTCTGACCAGATAATCGCTGGCATGTGTTTTTGGTGGGAAGTGAAAATCTCTCACAACCCACTAACAACCCACAAAGCCCGGATTTCTGTATAGCGAGCGGTGCGTTACTTCATTTAGTCAAAGTCTTTATATTCACTCAATTCAAGATTCTTAAAATGGTCTCGATGAGCATCTCAGAAACTCCGCAATTACACAAAATGATACTGTATTTCAGAAAACATTTACTACACTTGCTTTTCTTTTGCAAATGTAAACTGTGGCATCACCTTTTTTCAGTGCTTGCCTGTTTGATTTTTGATAAGTGATGCGAGGTTCACTACAATTATTGTACACGTCACGAACCCAGTCTTTTTTCAGGGAAAATAACCAAAAAGAAAATAATTCAATTTTAATGCATGTTTTGAATGTAAAGTGCAACAGTTCCAGCAAAAACAGGGTATTAAGTTACTCCATATGAATAATATTTTGAAGAGGACCTATTATGCTTTTGTGCTTTTTCCCTTTCCTTCAGTGTGTTATAGAGTAATATTTGTGCATGTAAAAGGTCTGCAAAGTTACAAAGCCCAAAGTCCACGTCAAAGGGAGTTACTCTTCCTCACAGAAACACTGCTCCTAAACGGCCTGAAACACCTTGCTTGAAGTCCCGCCTTTTCTTCCGTAACGTGGTGATGTCACCAAGTAACACAATTGCATAATACCTGCCTAGCGGCTAGTTTGGCCCGCTGTCAAACAAAGCGGAGCTGGAGCGGGGTCTTGAGAGTTTGGTTCGGTTGACCAATGACAACAGAGTGGGCCAAGTATGCACCTGAAAATGAGCATAATAGGTCCTCTTTAAAACATTGAAAGGGAAAAAGGAGACACTACAGTAGGTTATTACTAACAATACATTATTTTGGTTCTGCTGATGACGCTGCATTCTTTTCTATCGGCAGACGAAGGCTTCAACATGTACAGGAGGCCTCCAATTTATAAACCGCAAGGTACGATATGACCTTTTCATCTTTCAAGCAACCTTTTATAAAGTTCATTTTAACGCTGCTTGAAGCAGTTAAATATTCTACTGACTGTTATCTCAGTTGTGTGTTTGTATTGATTTACATTGATTCATTCTCACTGAACTATGCTTACTTATGCAATTTTGTCGTAAATCTAAAAATAGAGCAGTACTGAGAAGTCGGTTTTACGGAACAATTAGCAAAAGGCTAAGTAAAGTACGTCTGATCTAATTTGGGCAAAGAGCTGCGTCCGACTGTACAGTAAGTCGCCTCATGATAAGCTAATCCGTCTGCTGTTTCACTTTCACACAGATCCAAATTCCCCCACATCCCAAACATCCTCTTTGCCTGCATATGGTCGCAATGGCCTCAATCCGGTAAGAGCAAAATCACTGATACCTAATTCTCTCTATAGCATTATTGAGTAAGGCTATTAAAGGAACAGTGTGTAACATTTAGGGGGATCTATTCACAGAAATGGAATTTAATATTGATAAGTATGTTTTCTTTAGGTGTATAATCACCTGAAAATACAATGTTTTCGTTGCCTTAGAATGAGCCGTTTATATCTACATACGGAGCGGGTACTCTTCATGGAGACGCCTGCCATGTTTCTACAGTAGCCCAGAACGGACAAACCAAACACTGGCTCTAGATAAAGCCATTCACGTTTTTGCATCGGACACCGTAGTTCTCCTACACGCTTGGCGCACGGGAGAAGTTTAAGTTGGTTGCAATGTGCAACCTCATTGCTAGATGCCGCCAGATACACACTGCACCTTTAAGTGACATTATTTTGATTCAGTCAGCTGAATTTAGCGCAAATATACATCTTTTTGAAGTAGATTATGACACAACTCATGACACACTACAAAAGAGTCACATGCTTTTTATTGCTTTATGTTTTTTATAGGATAGCTCGAGAATAACACTAAAGAAACTATATGAGGTTGAACAACTTACAGCACTCAATGAATAGAATTAATGTTTTCCTTCCTTTTCTTCTCATTAAGCCGCGGTCAGCTGATTTCTCCCATTACAGCACTGACAGATTCAGAGGTAGGTATGCAGACATCTTTATTGTCTTTCATGGATGTTGTTGATCACTTCAATGTGATGGATAATTCTTTAGAAATTAATTAGTGTTGCTTGTTCTTTATCTTTTCCCTTTCCTTTCAGACTTCAAGGTATGTGAGAAGAACTTTATGTGATCTTGAATCACTCGCTGGCCTCGCCTCACTGTCTGCATGAGCATGTTTTAGGAAGTTTACATTCAAATGCAGTTTCAATTCAAAGTGGTAGATACAGCTTGCAGATCTCTTCTTTAATATATATGTTGCACACATTACATAACTGACTCTTTAACTGCACATTTTCTAAATATACTTGCAGTAATTTGGCTTTGAAATGATTAATCCTGCCATGTTATTTTCCCATTGCATGTGTTTGCTTCATTCTGTAGCTCTTCCATGATGGTCAACATCCATTAACACGAATGGACAGAGGAGTGTCTATGCCTAATTTGTTTGATCCAAAAGCAAGTATTGTTTGTATATTCATGTGTACTGTAGAGGAGAGTTTTCACTGCAAAGACATGTCATGTTACAATAATACATGCAAATCAACCTCTCTTTATAATAGCAAAATGTGAGAATACTCTTAGGCACGGGTACTATAGACTACTATACTATGCATGACAACTGTGCAGTGGTTATACAAGATGCTTATTTGCATGGTACGTGATGATCTAACTCCATCTCGTATCTGAATATCTCATAGCATATTTGTACAAAAGTTTGTGTTTAGGTGTAGCATGTACGATAATCATTCTCAACCAGTCGTTGTTTTGTCCAGGTCTACCCGTATCAACTGCTCGCAGTTAGTAGTAGAGGACGCGGGAGGCTTCCCAATGATGTTGACAGGACACGACTCGAGGTACAGTAACGTGTGAGAAAAGCATTATTATTTACACGGCTGAACAGACTGCTTTGCATTATTTTTGTCTGTAATTGCCATTTGTTGAATAAAACGCAACACCTTCACTTCACACTGAAATTTGCCAAAAAGACAAGAGTTCTAGTGCAAAATGTCTTTTAAAGAGGACCTATTATGCTAATTTTCAGGTGCAAACGTGTATTTTGGGTTTCTACTAGAACATGTTTACATGCTTTAATGTTCAAAAAGCGCTTTATTTTTCATACAGTACCTTTTTTCACCCTGAAAACCTCTGTAACGCTCCTGCCCCCCTCCGCAAAAAAAGCCCAGTCTGTTCTGATTGGTCAGCTGGCCCTCTCTGTTGGTATTGGTCAACCTAACCAAACTCTTCGGACTCCGCTCCAGCTTGGTTCTAGCTAGCTTTGTTTGAGGGCGTGCGAAACTAGCCGCTAGGCAGGTATTATGCAAATGTGTTACTTGGTGACATCACCACGTTACGGGAAAAAAGGCGGGACTTCAATCAAGCCGTTTCAGGCAGTTCAGGAGCAGCGTTTATGTGTAACTCCCTTTTGCGTTGACTTTGGGCTTTGTAACTTTGCAGACCTTTTAAACTCACAAAAAAACTATATAACACAATAAAGGAAAGGGAAAAAGCATAATAGGTCCTCTTTAAATGTTATTTATAAAATAAATGCTAGTCCTTAAAATACTACACTTACCATGACTAAAACTTACTTGGTTGATAAATTCCTTACTGGTGGCATTATCTGATGAAAGGTTTTCCTTAAAAACAAGACGAGGACATATTTAGTTTCAGTCAAACCTACAGCGTGAGTTTTATTTTAGAATAAGAAATGCACCAAACAGATTATCTGTGGAGATATTCCGCAGTCTTTATTTTTTAATTCTTTCCTGCTTTCCTTTTCAGCGTCACCTGTCCCGGGATTCATTCTACGAGATCTTTGGCATGGATATTCAAGAGTTTGACATACTTCCACTGTGGAAACGTAATGACATGAAGAGGAGGGCAAATCTCTTCTAAATGCTGCCTAAATGCACGTTTTGACTCATTGTTAAAATGCAGTACATGTCAAGTTCTGATGGCACCTTATGTGTATTTCTTTGCATTTGACACACATTTTTTTGGACACCATATTGTGTTTCCCAGTTAGTTTCTGTAGGCTATTGTAATTAATAATGTTTAAATGTAAAATACCTCAAAGCAGATATGAACATGAGAACTCAACTCGCTATAGTCTTGGATTCCCTTATAGATAGCCATTATTATTAGCACCATCTCCCCAGAGATTATGTTCATATTGGACGATTCAGCTGTTTACAATTTATTTCCACTCATCATAAATGCAAAAGGTAATGTGACATTTTTGGGCCCAAAAGTGAAAAGTATAGAGAGCGTAACATGTTCATCTTTGATGTCAGAGACCAGACTGTTTCAAACCAACAATTCATGTTCTGCAAATGGCAACTACAAGATGGATACGGTTAGGCACATTTGGTTTAATGCATGAGAAAATGTATTTTTCTGCTTGCCTTCTGAAAATGAAAGAATTATTGAGAGGGGTTAGGGTATTTATGGGGTTTAAAGTCAGAGACATTCATGTCTAAAATGGTTGTGAAGCTACAGTAAAGTTAGCTTGTTCTATATTAAAAGGTCATTATTATTACCCTTTCGGGATAATAGATCATGATACCTGATGTATGGTTGTATGATGGTCCGTCAATGTTGTCATTGTTACTTATATTATATTTTTGTTATTTGGTTGATTCTCACTTTGTTGTCTCCTGGTTTTACAAACGTTTAAACACAAAACTGAAAAGAAAAGATTTTTATGTCACTATTTCATCTCACGATGTGCTTAATTAACTGTTAAAGGAATAATTAAGATGATTTCACACTTGTTTTTCTGTTTTCCCCTTACTTATCACTGTATATGTCACCTTGACACTGCTGTCGCAGCACACCACCTCAAGTTCCCAAAATAAAATCTTGCACTTTGTACAAGTTAGAGTTAATTAATGTCTCTTTATTAGGATAAGATAAGATATACTTTATTGTCCCACAGGGAAATTTGTTTTGGGCTCTAGGCCACTGCATCACACAACATACCAAAGTCACAATGTACAAACACACATAAAACATGGATCATACATACACTCATGCATGAACATGCTTAAATTCACATGTTGAGTGTGAGACAGTAGTTCTTTAAAATAATAAAAAGTAATGAAAGACAATAGTTTCTGATACTAAAACCAGTAGTTCTTTAAAATAATAAAAGGTTATAAAAGACAATAGTTAACCCTCCTATTGTCTTCCCGTCGACCGTGCAACTTGTGGTCTGGTTTGACGGTTTATAAAGCATAAACTATAAATTACCACCTAATTCTGTGTTACACCTTTTTAGCCAACTTCGTTCCAACTCATTACCACAAGTTTTACACTTTTTTGGGGGGAATTTATGGTTAATAAACATTATTTCCATGAAATTACACCTAATTTTTGAGTAAAAAAAGCTGAAATTTTTCATTATTTTGACTATAGTAAGTATCAGTGGAACATAATATTGATGGATTATCACAGGTGGGTATATGTCAAAGTTTAGTCAGAATATTATAAATATTATTATGTATAAAACATTTTCAATGCAGCACATAATGACACCTTTTTAGCTAACCTTATACTTTAACTCATTACCACACTTTTTTTCTGTAATTTATGGTCAATAAACTTCATTTACATGAAATTATACCTCCTTTTTGAGTATGAACCCCCACCCCCCCAGAAATTATGAATTACTTTTTGGGGCAATCAGATGAAAGAAACCCATATTTGTGATATGATGAAGTTTGGAAACGGGTCAAATTTGACTCGAGGACAACATGAAGGTTAAATACTAAGACCAGGTATAATCATACCAGATAATAAATAATCAATTTACAAAGAATTATTGCCAGAATGGCTGAAGTTGTGTATGTTTGACTAGGTGTCTGTTTTGAGGCAATATTTTTCCGCATAATTTCAGTTTTTTGGTGCATTCCCCAAGAGAATCTTACATCAACTTGGAAAATTAAAAAAAAATAAACTTCAATGAATCTGCCCATGACAACAGATATTCTTGATCTGGTTTTCTATACTCTGTAGAGACTCTCTCTGTACAGTACACATTTCTTCAGCATGCAAATATCAGTCAGAATCAGTAATGAATACAATATCATCTTTACCATGAAGTAGCTGAAATTCTAATTACTGCCCAACTTTCCTGTCTACCTGTCAGAATCAAGAGACAAAAGGCCCAGCTTAAGATAAACTGCTTTATTGAAGAACACAAGCAAGAGACAACCAAAGTACATCAATATTTCCACACTCACCCAAGTCTTCTATGACTATTGATAACATCTTGCAACATTTCCATAATCTTAATAATGTAATAAGATGGCGCCTATTGTTATGAAATAATCGTAGTAATTATGTTTTTTAGTGTGACTTGAGAAGGCAACAGGTGGTGTACCAGCACACTGCAAAGCATTACATTTTCATAACATCACAACATTAAGCAATACTTCATATTTTCACTCCTAAAACCAGCCACATGGTGGAAAAATTGCAAAATTCCCTGACTTAACTTCACCTGCTATCTATCACTCATACATTCCTGTTTGGTTTGGCTCTGACATATTTGTGCAACATGTTTTTCTTTTTCCTTTTCCGTCTCTAAACGTGCCAGAGAGCCATTGGAAATTTAACACCAACAGATGGTGCTCTGGAGCCTGGAATTAAAACACCACTTCAGGATTGCTTTCCATGTTTAAAATGAACATTTGCCAGGCTGAACAGTATATCTGAGACATTATTTTTCTTTACCTGCACCTATCAAAATGTCATGCAGTAGTAGTAGTAGTAGTAGTGTAAAAATAGGCTCCATCACAGTCCCTTCCTTTGTAACTTACTATAGCATCCCCAATAACAAGACAGATGGGTTAATGTGAGCAAATTAAATGATCATAAAGTGTATTACATTCATTCACCTTTATTACATTTTTATTTAAGTGTAATTTCCAAGAGTATAATGTTACAGAGTTTGGTGTCATGTTAACATAACATTTGACATATATGATGAAATTGCTGTAGTGTGCTTTTGTAGCCTACTCTCACTTGTTTAATAGTAGATCATGGAGGAACATCTCTGTGTAGTAGCTACTTATGGCTCGAGACTTTTGCATGCACACACACACACACACCATGAAATGTCAAATAATCAAAGTGTTATCATGTCTATAAGTATTATCTATAAGAAGGCCAGCTCTGTCCTGGGATGCCCCCTCGACACAGTGGAGGTGGTGGGAGAGAGAAGGATGATGGCTAAGCTGTCATCCATGATGTAGAATGACTCCCACCTCATGCAGGACACCATCTCAGCACTCGAGAGCTCCTTCAGCGACAGGCTGCTCCATCCAAAGTGTGTGAAGGAGCTCTATCGCAGGTCCTTCCTTCCTGCAGCTGTCAGACTCCACAACCAGCACTGCTCCCAGTAGACCACTTACACTTACACACAAAAAAACTGACAATAACCTGATATTTTCAGGTGGAATTTCATTTCATTCTCACTGTGCAATATCATTTTCCACTTGTGCAATTTTGTTAATAGTCTGTTTATTGTCAATACTGTATATACTGCTCCTATTTTTTTTTTATACTTCCTTCTATTTAAATGGTTCATAATTTATTACACTTTGTTTAGCTCTTTTTTTTTAACTTGTTTTTTGCACTATCCCCTTTGCTGCTTTACACTGGAAATTTTCCCCACTGCGGGACTAATAAAGGAATATCTTATCTTATCTTATCTTATCTTATTTTCATCTGAGGCAATACAATTTTGACTGTTTAGCAACCAAGTTTTCAATGTTGAAAAAAATAGAAATGTTTTGACAAAATGTTATTTTGTTTTTGGCCTTCCTGTCCTGTTGTTGTGGATTTTAAAGATTAGCACACCACACAAAAATAAAATAAATATCAGCTAAAGAAAAAAACTCTACTAACAATGAGGGTAACCTGAATAAATGTAGTCTGTCTTTTCAGTTAGGAATGATAAATATTAGCTCAGGCTAATATATAATAACATCACAGTTTTTTTTTTTTTTTTTTTACATAGAAGAGTTGTTTTTGTTATCATGGGCTCTTTAAATCCCACCAAGCTTGAGCGAAAGTAGTGGAGATTTTCCAGGCTTCCTATTGGCCAGTTAACACACAGGGCGTCAGTAGTAGGCGTGTTGTGATTGGTCGAGGCTGCTGTCACTCACCTACTACCACTCTCTCGGCCCAAACGAGGATTTTTCACGAAAACATCCACCGCAGACTGCGTACCGGAGACCAACAGAGCTATACGACGGAACCGGGACGTTATGGATCAAACAGCGTGACAGCGGGAGTCTATATGGCGTTTGTTAAAGTTGGATAACGGTGTGAGAGACGTTAGAGAACAGCGGAGTTAACGGTTATGAATGCGGTTGTTAGGCAGAGAGCCGTTGAGAGAGGAGCCGAAGAGGACTCCCTCCAACGGTAGAGCCGCTCCGCTCCGTACCGTACCGCTCCGGTCCGCCTTCATGGAGGCTGACGGGACCTTTAGCAGTGAGCTCACAGGCCCGGAGAGTCACCTGTGAGACGTCGACACCTCGTTGGACGTAATTAAAGGAGAAAAAACCGCGCACACCTGCCCGCAGTAGAACTTCTGAGCGAGTTAACGTTACAAAGTTAGCAGGTCGACGTCATGGCTGTCATAGATACCACTTAACGAGAGGTGGTTAATGCACCGCCTCAGGTAACACACACAGGACAGGTGAACGCTATTTAACGGACTTTCTTTCTTCTGACTGCTTTTTAGAAAGTTGTCCTGTTATATATTTCACCAACTTCATTTTGGTTGCAAGAATTTTTTTTTTTTTTTTCCTCATCAAAGTTTCACCTTCTCCAGTCAAACCATGTCATTCAAAGACAACCCTTGTAGGAAGTTTCAAGCCAACATTTTCAACAAGAGTAAATGTCAGAACTGCTTCAAGCCCAGAGAATCACATCTGCTGAACGACGAGGACTTAAATCAGGTGAACACATGCTTTTTTTTTTATTCATTGTAAACTCAGAAATAAAAGTTTGGAAATTTGTGTTTTGTAGATTATTTGCCAAAATTCTCTGCAGATGCTAAACAGTGTATTCTCCTGTTGGTATTGACTCTTGTTTGAGTTGTTTGGTGGATTGGATGATTAAACTCTCTATCAGTAACAAGAAACAAACAAGACATATTGGCAATTTTACACTTTGCACTTGAAAAAACAGAGAAATAATAACACAAATTTCTGAGTTTGTATTTCATGTGATATTGTCTTGGTAACCTACATGAAAGTGAAATCTCTCTGTTTGATGTGCACATTTCAAACGGTTTGTCATATGTCCAGACCATGCAAGTGCAAAGGTTAATTGGACATAATTAGTTTCCAACCCAATGGCACATATTGACCTCAATTCATGCACATATAGGCCTCAGATAATAATGCACACAGTGCACTTTCATTGACTAAGCTACTGGAGTTACCCTGCACTATACTCATTTTGAACAGTCTCTTCTGCACTATATTCACTTTTTTAATAGTCGTGTATCACAGCTGTTACCCTGCCCTATATTCAGTTTTAACAGATTTCTTCATCTCCTTTTATTTTTATATCTGGTATATTATTTTGTACTTTGCACTACTAACTTTTTTTACTAACATCTATCTATCTATCTATCTATCTATCTATCTATCAACCAGCCCCATGCCTTCCAGCACAGTAGCCCACTATCAACTGCTTTTGTTGTGAGACATTTAGATTAGTTATTAATGTGAAATCTTTTTTTTTAAGTTGCTATAATGTCACACTTCCTTTTGTTATTTGCCACACTGTTGTCAAGCTTACTTCTACAAGAATTGGAGACTGTTTTTTGCGATTACCATATGAAGATATTCCAACAATGCTTCCTACTGGATTGTTTGTTGATATTGGCACCATCGTGAACACTGAACTCGGTTGGCCTGTATCGTGATCATTCCTTTTGGTAAGCTGTTTAACAGGACGGGTTAAATGTCACCACCAGGCTGTTTATATGAACGACACCTCTGTGTCTGATGCTTCTTCGTACACCATCCATCATCATCCATCATCTGCATCCGCTTATCCCGTTAGGGGTCGCGAGGTCGCCAGACTATCACAGGGCTGACACATAGAGACAGACAACCATTCACACTCACATTCACACCTACGGGCAATTTAGAGTCAACAATTAACCTAACCGGCATGTCTTTGGACTGTGGGAGGAAACCGGAGTATCCGGAGAAAACCCACGCTAACATGGGGAAAACATGCAAGCTCCACACGGAAGAGTCTTCTTCATACACAATTTCCTGTAATTTCCTCTATCATGGTGACCAATGGCTCCTTTGTTGGGATAGAAATAGTCTTGAGGTTATTTGTCCATCTCAGTGGAATTTCTGACCGGCTGGCTATCAACCTCATCCTTTGATGACCCAGTGAAAGGTTATCATCAGCGGTCAGAAGCTGAAGACCCGGGACAGGCCGACCATGTTCATTGTTTGAGTCCTACTACAAGAAAGATACTGAGGGTCTGAGAATCTCATCCTCTGCATATTTCCATCCAGAACTTTAGTCATTCCTTTTGCCGCCCCACCGATTTACCACTGCAGTAGTCATTTATGATGTGGGGTAGTAAGACTTTGGGGGGGGGGCATTGCGAAATGAACACACGCATACACACTCAAATGGATCCGTTTAGCCACTGAACCATTGAAGGGTAAAACATGACCTAGATTCATCTCGTCTACTTCTCTCTCTTGGGAGGACTTGCCATTGCTGCTGTCAGGTCATGTGAGGAGAGATGGGACCCTCAGTCTCAGCGTTTCTCCCTGGGCTTTAGACTAAGGCAAGGAGGAAGCTTGTGTCCCAGTGTTAGTGCGTTTCCCTCTCAACACTTGCCTCTTAGTCTCATCTAGGGCTGGGACGATACACCTATCGATACTATCACGATACTTGGTTGCCGATTCGATATCTATTGCGATTGTACAAGTATTGTGATTTGATCGTACGAATGGAAAAAAGTTGAATCATACATTTCTAGGGATTTTTATTTTAGAAAATATCAAAATGAATACAGTAAAAATGTTTGATTTTCGGCATGTATGTAGTCGGATGTCCTGAAGTCAAATATATCAGTCATTGTCAGGCATTATTTATTAATTAATACATTTCCCTCACAAATTAGGGGTATTTTCTTTTTAATTTATAAGGAACATGTATTGTTTTAAACTACTGGTGAATATAATCCATCCATCTTATTTCCATATATGTATTTTGTATGTACAGTTTTGTTAACACTTTATTTTGAAAACCGGACGTAGTCACACGTGTGTATACTTCCGCTAACTTTGCCAAGTCCGTCGCTAGCTCTCCCCTTTAGCTCCGTTCTCTTTAAACATCCATAGTCAGCTCCATCGGGGCTGTATGTATTTCACATAAATGTCAGTATATGGGTGCTCTACAGTAGCCTCGGCCGATTTGACCACGGAGACGTGAGTTACAGCTGGCTTGACCGCACGTTACCGCAATACGATAACGTTTCCTGTTTATGA
This sequence comes from Sebastes umbrosus, assembly GCF_015220745.1. Lineage (NCBI taxonomy): Eukaryota > Metazoa > Chordata > Actinopteri > Perciformes > Sebastidae > Sebastes > Sebastes umbrosus. Next base: position 12,176,702 of record NC_051288.1, on the reverse strand, counting down.
CAGAGTTGGCATGCAGCTTTAGCCACGATGTGTAGCTCTGCTGTTCCTGGCAATGTGTGAAACCCAAAGTGTTTCCACACTTTGCTGTATGTGTAGTGTTTACAACGTTGGATTTCAAATGTGAGAGTGGAGGTCTAAGCCACGCAGAACCTCCACCGTTTCATAATTTGTCGTTTCGGCTCACTGTGGCCGGCTGCAGTTTGTTTTGGTGACGGATACAGAACGGATATGATGTCATGTTACTCAAACTACAACAATAAAAGCGATAACTTGCGTCTATTTCTGTATAGACTCAAATGAAGCAAATATATAAATTCTGGCATTAAAAAATCAATTTCAAAATTGTGGGGAAAAAAATCGCGATACGTAGGTGAATCAGTTTTTTTCCCACCCCTAGTCTCATCTGTAAAGTGCTTTTCCTATGTGTCACCTCTCAGGTTGTCTTTCAAAAGTCGGAAGTTGTTTCTCTTTCATGTCTGCACAAACTCTTGGCTGACTGTCCAAGGTTAAAGTTAGGACTTATGATTCCTATTATGTCATTTTGTTTACAAAATCACTCAACTGAGAAATATGCTGTACCACCTATAATCAAATGGAAAAGCGGATTTCATGGTGGATTATATTTGGCTTTACATGGGATGAAGTTATGACTGTAACCAAAACCACTGACAGAGGGACATAGAGGTGCCAGGCGGCTGTAAATGTCAGGGCTTTTCGACTTGATTTGTAGGCTGTTGTTGAGCAGACTTGGGATTGCTGTTGGATTACGTAAGGTACTTAATTTGTTAATCTCTTTAGGTGTAGGTAAGATTTGAGTGTAAACATATTTAGTAAACGTGTGCTCCTGTACAACCCTGCAGTGGTTATGCAGGGCTTTTTTCTTGGCCTGGCAAACAATTGCTGACTACTAGTATGGCTTGAGTTCAAGTACGCACCAGAACGATTTAAGAAAGACTGCCAGGCCAACTTGCATTTCTCAGTTTGAATTGCAAATCTGAGGCCATGAAAGCTCCCAGGCTCTGTGCTGCTTCTCTCTCCTGTTTCTCATCCACTGTTTTTCTTGCTAACTTCTGCCTCTCGCTGCTCCCTCCACCCACTAGTCCACCCACTTAGAGGATCAGAGGGAAAATCATGTGTGTGTTAGCCTTTCCTTTTTTTCCCAGGGCAGCATGGTGCTCTGGAATACAGCCAGATGGAGAATGTAGCCTGCAGTCAACTCGAGGCAGCTAGTGACTAATACACACCTTCCCAGAGTTGAACAAAAATGTGTGTGTGTGTGTGTGTTTAATCCTGTCTGATATTGGGGCGCAATTTGAGGCCTTAAGAGACTAGCCTCCAGTTGTGAATTAAAATGTGCACAATTGAACTGTTAATCGATATGTTAATGTGCCTGTTTGCTTTCAAGACTATAACTGTGTTTTTCTCCTCACCAGGCAAAACCGATATATGGAGGATGGCTGCTGCTGGCACCAGAGGGAACAAATTTTGACAATCCCTTACACAGATCTCGAGTAAGTGGTTCCTTTGCTGGACTTGAAGCTGATTATGTTCAGAACAGAGCATAGTTTGGCCTATTCACCTCTTTTTGACTTCCTTTTAATAAACATTTGGTGGAGCTTTATGAAAACAAAAGGGTAGTGTTTAAAGGGAACAACTTCATTTGAGCCTTTGTCTGTAGCTTCTGCTCATGCCGAGAGTCAATAGGTTCAATAGGTCGATTTTTGTGTTAAACAGCTTTGAGTGAGATGGGTAAAGTTTAGAGCTGCAACGATTAATCAGTTAGTTGACTATTAAATTAATCGCCAACTATTTTGAGTAGTTTTTTAAGAAAAAAAGTTAAACTTCTCTGATTCCAGCTTCTTAACTTCTGGTTTCTTTACTCCTCTGTGACAGTAAACTGAATATTTTTGAGTTGTAGACAAAACCAGATGTTTGAGGACATCATCTAGGGCTTTGGGAAACCCTGATCAAAATGTTTCACCATTTTCTGACATTTTGTCGACCAAACAACTAATCAATTAATCGAGAAAGTAATGGACAGATTAATGGACAGTGAAAATAATCGTTATTTGCAAGTTTAGTATATCGGGGCAGCTCTAAGGACCAGGAAAGTTGAGAAAAGGCAATTGATTTGCCTAGCCCTTCCTTTAATTTTGTTATCCGTTCTGCCACTCATTTGACATCTGCCAAACAGGAGGTCTGGTTATTGTGGCTCCTGTAGCTGTTTCATGGATTCGGCAGCATCCCGTGGGAGGCCTGGCCCTCTATCAGAAGAAGGCAATAATGAGCCTAATATTGACTTTATTTCACGAGTCCTGCTCTCCCCTAGCATCATGTAATGGGAGCGCCGCTTCCTTTATCAGCTCCCAGATTATACTGTGGCGGTGCATCCCAAAGAGGAGTAGAGGGAATGTGGGGGAGGAGAAGGAAAAGTCCCAGTTCTCACAGCCACACTGATGGCTTCCATATGGGTTTTTTGGGGAAAAGCACCTCTGGATCCTTCAACTCAACTACTGTCAACAGGCTGCTGCTGCAGCGCTGACATCACTAATGTGTTCTGCCTATTCTTACAATCAGCGTTTTATGTATAATTAGTGGCCTGTAGTGCTGAGGTGAGCAGGTTGGTCAGGTTTTCACTGACCAACAAACAAACAACAGGGAAAAAAAGCGCTTACTTGTTGGATGAGTCATGTTTTAGAACCTCTTTAGTCTGACAGGTTGTGGGTCTGTGGCTGTAACAACAACAACAACACTGCAAGCCACTTATCTATCACCTTTTTTAATGGATATGACTGCAGTGTCCCTCCTAACATCTCCTGTGAAGCTTATCAGCACCCCTATTGAGACCTTGCGATGCCTTTTAGGTTACAAAGCAGCACCTCTCAATATTTCATGAATCAGTTGGAATCGGAGCCCAGGATATTTAACACTGAGACAAAACGGTGCATTAAGATAAGAGGGGGGCAGCGAAGAGCTCATCAAGCCAATGAGGAAGGAGATCAATGGGAACTGTCACCATATCATTTCCACAAATATCGACAGAATTACCATTCTAACCAAGAGATCAAATTTGACCTTGCCGTTAATAAAATATGATAGGCTTCATCTTCCCCGGTAGATCCATTAAACTCGTACACTTAATGCGTTTTGGGCAAACACTGACATGATACTTTCAGATATCCGTTCAAGGTTGAATGCATTTAATATCCTGTAAGACAGACTCATTCAGCTGAGACATAAAAAAACAGGGTTTTACTATCTTTGTTCAGTGTTCTGTTTATTGTTTTTTTTTTCTCCTCGTGCATTTATAAAGAAAAACAATGTGGTTTCCAGCTAGCTTGAAAAGCTTGTGATGTGGTAAAAAAGCGTGCCAAGAACTGATACGCCACTGCAACTGTTTCCCAAAGGCTTGCTAGCCAGTTTGTATTACTGTTTGTATGTGCACCAGTGTAGCGGCCAATTTTGATTGGAACATTTACAGATTAATTCACTGATCCAATGAACATATTTGGCTTCATAAACTAAATATTTGTCCATACTTGTAACCGTATTTGTTAAACTTTCATGGCTAAAATTGACTAATAATATAATAAGCAACAGCTTTCAACCCCATGCTGAATCTTTGCACATTTTCACATGTGGCTTATTGTTGGGATTGTTATGATATCTATGATGTGACCATGTCAGTAATTCAGTAATTTTTCTCCTTTTTTTTAAATGTAGAAATGGCAGAGGAGGTTCTTCATCCTTTACGAGCATGGCTTACTTCGCTACGCTCTGGACGAAATGGTGAGTGAAAGCTTTCATCCTATCAGCTGCTGAGTTTTGTTTGCTTTGACTAAAAATGTCTAAATATGATAACAAAGGCTGATATTTGAAAAATGGCCCGGTATGAAATCCTAGCTGGTGGCGCGGTTTATTTGAGTAAATAAATGATGGCAATGATGGCTCACGTGGTAAATTCAGCATCACGTACTGTCCATTTACACAGCTCTCTTGAGGATTTAAAAAAAAAAAAAAATTCACCCACTAAACTTATGATTGATTCCTATGTGCTTTTCTTTCTCTGTGTTAATCTGCTATTAATGACACTCGGCACAATATCGATCCATGAAAGGGAAGTGAAGTATGCCTCTTTAACTCCTGGAAGTGTTTCAATGTGAAACTGATGGAGGAGGTGTTGAGTTTGCATTACCAACATACACTCACCGGCCACTTTATTAGGCACACCTGTTCAATTGCTTGTTAACACAAATAGCTAATCAGCTAATCACATGGCAGTGACTCAATGCATTTAGGCATCTAGAGGTGGTGAAGACGACTTGCTGAAGTTCAAACCGAGCATCAGAATGGGGAAGAAAGGGGATTTAAGTGACTTTGAACGTGGCATGGTTGTTGGTACCAGACGGGCTGGTCTGAGTATTTCAAAAAACTGCTGATCTACTGGGATTTTCACGCACAACCATCTCTAGGGTTTACAGAGAATGGTCCGAAAAAGAGAAAATATCCAGTGAGCAGCAGTTGTGTGGACAAAAATGCCTTGTTGTGATGTCAGAGGTCAGAGGAGAATGGGCAGAGTGGTTCGAGATGATAGAAAGGCAACAGTAACTCAAATAACCACTCGTTACAACCAAGGTATGCAGAATACCATCTCTGAACGCACAACACGTCCAACCTTGAAGCAGATGGGCTACAGCAGCAGAAGACCACCCGGTACTAGCACCGGCCACTTTATTAGGTACATCTTGTACCTAATAAAGTGGCCGGTGAGTGTATAGCAGCAACAGAAAGTTAACACACAAATAAGAACAGATCAAAAAAATAGGCTGGCTTAATACGGAAATATGAAGAAATAATAAACAGGGGAAATTAGATCTTTTTATTTAAATGATAGTGTGTCTCAAATAAAGGGCTGGCACTCTTTTTCAGTTGAGTTAAATAAAGGCCCTGACCACTATTTGATCATTTACAACAGGTTTTGTTGTTGCTTGATTTACTATATAATACATCCTGTGACAGTAAAGTGGCTCGTTAAGTAATTAAAAAAAAAAAAAAGGCTGATTTCTGCTTTTTTGTTTCATTTCCAATTTATTAAAAAAGTTGCTTTCAGTGAAATCTTTTCACATGAGCATGTTGCATTGAAAACAAGAGAAAATAATGAATTTACAGACTTTAAACATTGAAAATGTTTGATAGTATAGGTTGAAGTGTAGTTATGTCGTCACTAGCACTTTGGTGTTTGTCCGAGGAATACCTAGAGGGTGTGATGGGCTCACTGCCACTTGACCAGTCCGTCGCCTCCCTGTTAACACTAGCGCTTTCTATCATACAACAGAGTATTTAGTGAATGTGTTAAACACTAAGCCAACTAGCACAGCGGTGTTGAAAGAAATGACGTGACACATGTGGTGTTGATAATAAAAGTCATGTGCAGAGCTGTGTGTGTTTATTTAAGTGGCTAACACACTTATTGTGCAAGAGCCACATGATAACTTCCTGTTCTGAAAGAAAAACTGGAAAAAAAACAAACACTCAATGCCAAGAAGATGAATGTCTTTAGTGATCTTTATTGGTGCCAAAAGTCAAATATGTATCAATTATTATAAAATGAATATGTATGTCCTTTTGAGTTTATGTTTTTGTAGGTCACATGTTTGAATACTATAGTTTATATATGCACTGCAGCACGTGGGCACGCTGTATATTGATTGACCCAAAGCAGCGCTCAATCGTTTGTTCTAAACGTGGATGTGCTTTGAAATGAGGTGAAAGCAGAAGTAGTTGAAGCAGCACATGCTTTGTTGCTTTTGACCCTTTCATACTATATGTGGCATTCTCTGGCAGAGGAGAGAGATGCTGAGAGGGTTTATGTAATAGAAGCAGCAGGAGCTAGGATGCTGTGTTGTTGTTTTTTTCTTTACTGTGCCCTTCAGGGTCATTTCATTCCCCCTATAGAAATCTGTTACATGTTGAATGGAAAGGCTAATATTTGCATAGTGTGTTTTTTTTTTTTAAAACCAAGGTTTTTATTTTAGCAAACATGCCAAAAAATGTTGGCCTAAATGTCTTCTTCAAACTGGAGCTAATAAATTGCATTCGTGAGGCACTGGTGAAGAATGGTGACACCAGAAGAAGGATGGATGATGTGTTTACTGTAAGAGAGAGACAAAGGAAAGAGGCGCATGTCCTCCTTCCATTCATCGTTCTCTCTGGATGTCACTCTTCATCTTTTCATCTCCGCTCTGAATGCAGGATCAAAAGGAGCAGGGGTCTGGAGCTTGAAATATCAAGTGACACTAAATATAGAACCTCACTCGTTAAACCAAACTCATTAGAATAATTGTTTAGTATTGAATAAACAGCTGCACAAACTTGGCTAATTGGCATACATATCCGGCACTCGTTTTCTGTGGACAAAGAGGTAAGCTGAATATTTGGACTGTTAGAGTAGGGTTAGAATCTATGAGTGGCATTATAGGATTTCATAAATTGCAGTTTAATGCCTTTTTCACTTTTATAGACAGTATAGGAAAAATACATTTAGCGCTGAAACATCGTGTGAAGGTACAATAAATATTAATAACACCGGAGCAGTTTGAGTGTGTGACTCATTGTAAAGTGGTTGGTTTAGTCGCCAGTATTGTTTTGCCTTTTTTAAAGTGATTTCAACTTTATTATTGCAACATTTTGTGTGAGCAGTGATGCCAAAATTCAAAACGTTATTGCACCAATGATGTGCAGTTGGTTATTTGCCCATACTGTGGGTGATGGGTATGGTTTTGAACCTACTATACACAGTTATGTAGAATGCATATAACATGAACTTAAAATATTCAATGCAAAATGCTTCATATTGCTACAATCAACATTAAGCACAAGAAAGAGACCGACATTAAGATCAGTTTAAATGCTGTATTGTGAATGACATCGGGGTCAAATGTAAAGACTGGCAGCTTTCGCCAGTCTTACGTTACTCCAGACCACATCAGAGCCCCCATCTGAGAGCACTGGTTGGGGTTGTAGATGAGGAGGTGCCCCTCTGTTTTCCTCTCGGCCTAGTTTTATGGCTCCTATGTCTTGGCTTTAACCAAACCCAGATGGACTGCGGTCCCAACCTGCAGGATGTGGCACGGCTCTGGGGGAAAGGAATGGGTTAGCAGAGGCCTGGGAGAGATCACAGTTTTTGAAGCCATCGATTTGGGGTTGCCCACCTACGGTGAACACCCAACACGATGCACCACCGTCATAATTTTATGCTAAACGCAGCTGTGGCTTTGAAGAGCCGTTGTGTGCAAGAGACAAGTGGTAAAAAGAAGAAAATGTAGCTTGAGTAAGAGAAAAAGCATTTCTGATTGGAAAGATGAAGAGTGAATAGCTGAAAATGTTGGCCTGCATAGAACATGTGCTGCCATGCAAGGCTAATGTGTTCGTGGATCGTTCTTGGCATAGGCCTCCGAAGAAGGGAGTTGAAACTTGTTGCGTCCAAGATAGCTCACTGAATTTTAGCACTGTGTATTTTACGAGTTGTGAACATGGAAATGAGATAACTGTATTCACAAAGTCCACTGTCAGTTCAGTCTCCAGTATTTGCTGAATGTACAAGCTAGATTTTCCCAGAGCAACCCAACGCAGTCATTTCAGGGGAGCGTTGCCAAGGCAACATGTTTTGTCCCTTTGTCCAGCAACCGTTGACCACGGCATGTGTAACATGGGACAGAGTTATTCTCTGTTTTGTGGAGAGCTCTGGCTGTCTCTGTCCTGACTGTACAGGGATACAGGACAGAACAGTCTGGAAGCAAAGCACGAGTGTGTGGGCTTAGATCGTCTCTAGGCTGTGAGCTTTCTAAAGTAGCTGTAGAAAAAAAACATCAGACACAGCATTGAAACAAATGTGCAAGGCTGGATCGGACAGAGGTATAGTTTGTGCTGAGCTGCACATGTTGGTGTGTGTGTGGCTGAATGCACCTGGGACCGAGGGGTGCTCTACTGCAGAGGCTGTGTCAGGAACAGGTGTTGCAAGGTTTGAGAAACCCTCAGCTTTAGCCGTCTTGAATTAACACAGTTGAGAGAAAGTGGTCGTATAATCTAGGGATGCTAATTTATTTATTTTTTCTAACAGATAACTGACCCTTGTTAACCGGTTATTAACTGTTAACTGACAAGATTAGTGTGTTGCATGCAGTGGTGCTATTTTTATAAGCCGCCCAGCTGCAATGATAAGCCGATGCACAAACAGGTTAAATCCATCATTTATCGCCAGCTGCAGTGTATGCACAAAAGGGACAACTGAGTACCCAGTTCACCACACCGTTAGAGTTAGCTCCCGAGTTGTCAGTAGTGTATCGGCATCACGATAGCGAGTGTCCAACAGACCGCACGTGTGTTTGTGCTACGGTCGCAGCTGTAGCGTTGCTGGTGGCTTCGTGCTCGCCGTTGTCACACACGCATACAGTCTGTCAGCGCGGCGTAACGTCAGCAGGTTACTGACAGACCGTGTGTGTGTGTGTGTGGCGGCGATGAGTGTGGGGTTGTCGGTGGCGTTATAGCTGTGAACGTAGCAGTGCAGTGTGTGTACATTTTATTTGTTGGTGAATAAATGCTACAACTCCTCAGACCCAAGCCAAGCTCCCGTGTCTTGCAACACCGGCTCAGACTCACTTAAGGTGGGCTGTTAAGGTGGACCAGCTATTCTCCTTTAAGTGACAATTCGCTCCTTTGAGTTTTGCTCAGCTTTTTATTTAATTTTTTTATATTTCTTTCAAGTATAGTAGTATAATCATTTAGAGGTAAGGTAATGAACAACATGAACAGAGGCTTCCCAAAGACAACTGTGTGAATAAGCTGTTCAGGTTTTTAAGTGATGTGAGAAACACACATACACACCCAAAATCCATTATCGCCTCATGGTGAAGGGCAGGTACGTGGGTGTAAAGAACTCTCCAGCTCAACAAAGCCACTTTAATGACATCAGTGCAAGTTAAAATGATCAACACCCACACTCTAATAGCTGCTTTGCGATGCGGTCCTAAATACCCCACACAACACCTACCTCCCATTGACCTTGCCTTGACCTAATTGCAACCTTTTCTTGCTGACACACTCGCACACCCCTCATCATATGATCTAGAAATATTTTTTGTGCAATGCCTCAATCTCTGTTGCGGTCTCTGAGCTCACACTGAATCACACACAGCCTCAGTTTCATTTACCTGAAACTCTTTTTATTACTGTTGACCGTTGTGTACAATATTTCCACACTTTATTTTTGAGGCCACTGGAAAAGACGGTGTGTTCTCCTGCTTGTCAATGTAATGTAGATTGAACAACCGCAGTATACCTGTTAATAAAACGAGGCTACCTATTGAGTTGCACTGCACAAAAGGCCCATTCAGAGACGCTTGAATTGCATTTGCCTTTAGACTGTATTGACTACAGTTGACTGTCTGTACCACAGCCATATCCCTTGTTATTCAAAGGAGAACATGATGTTCTCATGACATTTCAGTTGTTGAAGTCATTCTCATTTCATCTTAGCTCAATTAATTTTCCTGTGTTTACTGGAATTGAAGTAGTGGACCCCTGCCCCGTAGCATAGTCCAAGAACCGAGAAGGTTTTGACAAAACTTCCCTCCATTTCCCACACATTTGTGCATTCTTTTAACTTGAGGCACACTATTCAGTTGCCTCTCTCCTGAATCTTCCAGACATGAGCATATACAACCAGTGAGCAATGTGTGCCCTCAGACTTTTAAGACCTTTTGACACGTTGAAACATGCATAAACTCTCTCCCTTCTCTAGCCCAGTGAAACATGAAATTCAGGGCTATTTTAAACCAATTTTGAGGACCTTTTGTCTTGTGTTGGTTTGGGAATGAGGAGAGTTTTCTAGGGAATGGATGAGTGGGCAGGGCCTCTGAGCCGCGTTGTTGCCTTCAGGCACTGTATGCGGGAATAAGTGGAGGCTGACCACCCCACCCCATCAAATTAGGGCTACTTATAGTGGAGCTTCAGTCTTCAACTCACAGCAAGCCTCGGGGAAACAGAGGGGAGAAAAAAAAGGCTGCCTGGAGTACACAAGTTTGTGTTACAGTACAAGATGGAAGGAAGGATTGGAGAGAGAAGCGGACAATTTAGAGGTAAAAGGGTAAAGAATAAATGAGATGTCGGTCACAGCTCGTGTTGATAACAGTGTAAGCCCTCCATATTGGATCATTGTGGGTTGTTTACTAAGTGTGTGTCCTGGGTGAGGCGTGTGTTGGTTTTATAGAGATATGGTGCGTGAGAGTCTTCTTTAACCCCTGCCCTTCCTTCCCCATGGTTCCAGTAGGAACTGATCTGCTGGAATGTAAACAGCCATGGATTACAGTGGGGTCACTGTTCCCATTGCACAAAAGCCACAAAACCATGGGAACAGCCATTCACACAGCTTGTAATCATCAGGGTCTACAACACTGTAACTGCCACTCAGCCCCACATCCCAAAGCTATCGCCCACTTTACTATATTTATAAAATTCCCTTGTTTTTGTTTTCATTCACAGAAATAGGGAATTTTTTTGTGGATTCTCGTCACTGTTTTATCCCAGGAATTCCCAAGCTGTCGGCTGGGGGAGGCTGACCGCAATGAGGGTGCAACACACAGGGCGTTATCCACTCCAGTTTTAGCAACCACTGTGCAGGTATCACGACCAACCAGTAGTAGAGTCGAAAGTTCAGCGACAAATGCATGAACCCTCACCAGCTTTCCCACCTGCAAACACCGTTGTTGTGAAACAAAATTATTATAAATATTTTGGTCAAACAAACCAAACTCTTGCTCTAATTGACTGTGTAATTCCATAACTTTAATTATTTGCGTAATTGTGCCAGACCACAACACAAAAGGTAAACTGGAAGAGGTAGCAACACTGTGAACACACTACATGTTACGCCATATCACTGACTACCAGGGTGGCAGTCTACATCCTCCCCTTGGCCACCAAGTGATTGGGACTGCTTTGCATTGGGAATTGGGAATAAAATGAGTGAAAGAAAATCCTCAAAAATTTGCCATTGGTGATGCTTTTTAAACCGCTTGTCTGGACTGATCCTCTGTACAATGATACACTATGCCCCCTCATGCCAACAAAAAATCCAGTGTGAACAAGTTTTAAAGATACTGTACCACACCCAATGCTTTCCTGTTTAAAATGGATTCTTTCCTCAGGAAAACAGGCACTGTAATGTGGAGGTGTCATCCTAAGCGTCATCAGAAAACACAATGCCTTAGCTTTTGTAGCAACTATAGTTACTTAAGACAGGATTATATTTAGTCTTTCTTTCTAGATGTCAAGGCAACATAGCACAGTCTTGTCTACACAAACCAAGCTCCATGTATAAGTCTCCCCGTCAGATCCAAGCCAAGATGTCCACATTACTCTGTTTGATCTCACGAGAAATGATCGACCTGACACGGCACCCAACAAACTTGACTACAGCTTCTAGAAAAATCAGACCAGAAGTAATTTGGTAGTCTGAAGGGATCGTACATCCCTGCTTAAGCAGAGGTTCTTAACCACCAGCTCACATTGATCGCTAATCAAGGGCCTTGCTGTCCTCCAAGTGACCCAATATGCCTGTCCACTTTCCAACTCAGTGCTTTGCTTTTCTGAAGAGACAAAAGTTTACCATTACCAGGAGAGTATGATTAAGCTGAATACAATGAAAGGTCTCATGGACGATGGGCTAGGTTGCCTTTTCACTTGATAAATGACCAATCTGGCTCTCTGTTGGGCTTTTGGTCTGATTTTCCAGAGTCTTTTTATCTGTGCTCTTTAGTTTTTGCCTTGGCTTTAGCCACTACATCATTCCGGATGTGGCCAAGATAAAAATCTTATCTCCTCCACTTGTTCCCTGTTTGAATACTTCAACTTCTTAGGTCAGAAGTACAGTAACCCTGTCTGGCTCAGGACCAAGTCTGCTTTCTAAACATTAAACTGCATTTAGCCTGGATGTGAGCCACTATTCTACATGGCACCACTTTGGTCACTTTTATTGTCTTTATCTTTAAAAGTGTCATTTAAAGCTGTTACTGTCATTAGCGTACAGACACACATGGCGAACTGCCCAGAAACAAGACCCCATCTGATTTGAAACCAAACATAATTGTGGTTTTGGTGTTGTTCTAATGGTTCATGCTTTCCAACTGACCTCCCCCTCACCAACTCCCGTTCTACATTTTGTGTGTGTGTGTATGTGTGTGTGTGTGTGCGTGTGTGCGTGCGTGCGCGTGCGTGCGTGTGTGTTCCACAGCCAAAAGACCTAATGAGTCTAAAAATAATGGCTTCAAATTACTTATTAAATTCAAATTACACTCAATAAAACAGCATTGTTCTCCAGTATGCACACTCAAACACACAGAAAATGGGGGGCTAAGCTGCCCCGCTTAGATTGGATGCGCAGAAAGTGCTCCCATTGAAAATGGGACCGAATTCATTGACATGTATTGACCTGGAAATGCAAAGACAAATTGGTGAAACTCAGACCACATCAATGAGTCGGCGTTTGTCTTCTCTTAACGTATCATAAATGAAAACTTTCATAATGTAACCACTGGTTATAAGGTTCTACTTAAACTTTGAGCTTTAACTAAGGTAGGCTGTAAGCAAGTGGAGACAGTCCTTGTGTTCAACTCTGTGGTCTATCATTATATTAGTGTTCACTGTTGCGTGAGCCTGCCAACAGGATCATTTAACACAGGGCACTAGGTCTATCAGCGCCATTGTAAAATAGTACTATATTGCTCATAGCAAATGGTTTCAGTTTTCTTTTGATGTGGGATCCAGTTGATGGTGAACTTTTTCTTGGTGAATATGATTGCCATGTTGGGCTGAGCCAAACGCTTGATGGCAGTCCACTGTTGTGCCATGGTGAGAAGTTCTTAAAGGCTCTTTTTTTTTCAGGATGTCTTTTTTACCATCCTCCTCTTTGTACCCCCTTCATTTTCTTGTTCTTTTTAATGATTTCCAGCTATTCATTATCCAGAGAAAGGCTGGCTCCAGGAGGCTTTGGCTAAACCAGTGTCCACTCTCGCTCGCACGGTCCCCACTTTTTACTTTCCCATTACTCAGTCCGATTCACTCTCCCGTCCTTTTTACCTCCTCACTTTCTCTCATTCTGCCACTCTCTCTCTCGCATCTCTGTCTTTCATTCCAGCTCTCTCTGGCCAATAAATCATTTGTGTTGGAGAGAGCAGCCAGCAGTATTGTGCAACTTCTCCCCCCCCCAAAACCCTCCCTTGTCTATAAAGCCAAACACGGCCTGACTGACTGCTCGCTCAGTTTGTTCTAAACACTAGACCAGGACACTGACAAAAGGTTTCATTTAAAGCATCAGGGTGAGAGGTTAGCCAGCTCTGAGACGGGCACTAATAAAACAGTGGGGTAGGTGTCTGCATATGCGATGGGTGGGGGTGTAGGGACCTTGGAAAGTGAAAATACTGCTATTGTGAATAACCCACAGATGGACACCACTGTAACCCACCAGTATATTGAGGTCATATTTGTGATTAAATAACATCTGGCTACACAATTTCTCATAAGCTATAGCTGTGTTTTAGGTTGTGTGGATGGATGACAAGAGTTGATGAGTTACATCACTGCAGTACAACGTCTCAGTTGGATGAAGTCCAGTCGTAAACTGGCCCCAGACCGAGTGTCTAATAGACTGCTGCCTTGTGATGGCCTGCAGTAGCCACAGCTGCAGTTGAATGTCTTTCCGAGATGCAACAGGTGCAGGTGCATTGGATGACCTTTAACCTTTCACTTCAGCTTGACGACCTGCCAATCCAACCACCTGTTGAGGTCGGAGCTTTGCAGCCAAGATATTTTTAGAAAAGAAAGCAAGAAAGTGCAGCCTTGGAGTTTGGTCTGGTAGACATATCTAGATGGAAATATTTGATATACAGGTGAAACTATCTCTTGAGTAAAAGCTCTTACTACCATTTCTGGGCATTGTTTCATCCGTAGGTCTTGCTTGTAAAATCCACATAGCCTGCAACGTAAGTATGTTGGCTTGTTGCTAATTGTTGTTGGGTGAGCCACTCGCTCGTTAATAACCCACTCCAGCTTCCTCAGGACCTGGCCCAAAATTCCCATCTCAAGCAGCCATGGACTGGCGTGCCTCCAGCCTCGGCACCTAATCAGCTTAGTGCTCTCTCCTCTGTGCTTTCTCTCGGCTTTAAAGAGAAAGCACCCAAAATGCCCCCGCTATATAAATAAACTCCAGTCCTTCTGAAATATCAACTACTGAATGAAAAAACGTCTGAAAACAGATTGATATGTAATAAAATCAAAAACAACACTGCAATATAATACAGATTTTTATTATAATACCATAAATAAATGCAGAAATTATGAAATGGGCCATCTTGTCTGTTTTCATCAACTTTGAGCTGTCCTTTCAACATATTGTGTTCAGTTAATACTTAGACATCTTTGACAAACTGATTATCTGATATATGCTAAAATATTAAGATGCCCAAACAAGAATACATACTGTAAATATTCTCAGTTGAATCAGATGGTTTGTTTTCATAATCACTTAACTTGGTATTGAACCTCAATACTTCTTGAGTGCTGACCAAATATTGTATGTAGCACTGATTAAAAAAAAAAAAAACCTGTCATGTGCCAATGGTTGGTCATTTTCTTAGTTTTGTTTAATTGTTGTTTGATAAAATAATGTCTGGTTTAACCACAAATTTGTTTTGTTACCTGAGGAATTTTCAAGCCTCTAAAGTTATCTGCCGTCAGCACTGTTTTGTGCAGGTTATCTGCTTACCACCAGTCCTGGGCTTGTAGGAAGCTGCTCTTCAGCCCTGTGGAAAACCAGCTAGCTCCAGAAACCGAGGAATTAGCTGAATTCCCAAAGGAACATTTTCCTATCCCTCCCCCATTTTCCCTTCTCTTCTGCCTGATGGGCTAATTTGCGTTGACTTAGGCTTTGGCAGATTTGCAGTCATTATCAAAGAGGTAGTTGAAGCCTGACTGCAGGTCTTATGTAATTTCTTCACAGTGCTGACTGAGTTGCAGAAAATGGCTTCTTGTCAACTGTGTTGAATGAGAGAAAGATATTTCTGTGCCTCTTGTATTTTGATAAGAATAGTTTTCATTGGGACCCTGCGACTTTACAACAGCAACAGCATATAATGGGTGCCTATTCACCTTGGCCTACTTTCCATAGTGCTGTGTCAGAGCACCGTATGGGACGCTGCAGTTATCCAGACACTGCTGTTTTGGGGCACACTGTGATCTTGGAACAACTGTTTTTTGCAGTGGAGACAAAACGCTGATCCTAGAGCTGCAACTCTAGGATTTACTGCTCTACACGTCAGTGAGTGAATGGCACTCTATTGGAGAGAACACTAATAGACTTGAAGAACATGGCTGGTTAATAGTGGTGTCCATCTCTCGCAGGTTATCCAGTAATCATTATTGGCCTTGTTGCAATGAGCTTATGTTAGTGCACGCTGTTAATGGAGGTGTTTTATTTAGGACCTAATTGTTTCATCAGTTTGACATGCATTTGCACATGCATAACCCACACTTTCCTGCATCCATGGTCCACTACCCTGTCTGGGATGTGTGACAAAAGTAAAATGTTTCACAACACCTAATTTAGAGATGGCAAATAGCAACAAATATGCTCACTGTTGAGAAAACTGATTTCACAATCTGTAGCTTAAATCATTTCACCCTATGGGTTCTGTGTCAATTTTGGTTGAATTATGGGGCAGTGTTTTCTTAACAAATCCAATGTACGTGTTTTAAATTTGCTACCGCTTCGATTCACGTCTCTGACTGACTGCTTCTCCATGGCAACAGTTGCCAAGGCTCATGGGGATTGTAGTATGTATAGCTGTCCAGCATGCCAAAATAACGGACAAAACATAATTTTACTGAAACAAAGTTGAAATAATTAAAACTGGTTGCCATAACATAAACCTGTAGGATGGAGACATCTGGGAGAGTTGTTTGTATGTTCAGTAACACTGAGGATATTTAGATTTAGAGAAAAATTGATATGGAATACAGATTTTGGGACACTTCTCCTCCCACTTCACAACTCACAGTAAAGTCACAGTTTAGGGGACTTCTGTGACTCAAGACAGGTAATGTAGCCAGCTATCATGTACATTACTCTTTGACTAAAAGTAACCTTTTCGTACACATTGAAATAATTGTTTTTTACACATCATGCAAAAACATTAATTGATCGAATTAATTTGATGTATCGTTAAGCGAGGGTAAAAACTGAACTGATAGGTGGAGCAAGCAGACATAACGGGTATCGTTCATCACAGATGAGGTATGAAGAAAACACCAATTAGAAGAAAGATGTTTACAAATGAAAACACAGTAATGAAATTGAGGACAGTCTACATGCATACGTGTGCAGAGAGGAAAGAAGCAGCTTGGCAAGTATTAGATGGAGTCGGATAGCAGAGAAAGGAAAAAGTTACCCGTCTGGAAAACCACACACACTCTCAATGATTCTACTAGTCTGAGTCTGAACAGCCAACGCTGCGCAACATGACACAACTCGATCGCAGCACCTGTTTCTCCACCCGGCCCATTTACTCTGTCACCACCCAGACATACACTGACTGATTTCTCACACTCTGCCAGTGTGTTTTACGACTTTACATGATTGATAACGTTTAATTTACAATGCTGTGTGTAGTAGAATAAGAAAATAATGTATCATATGGAAATTGTTCTCTTTTGTACCCACACACCCACACATGCTTTTGATTATGCTGGGCTTGCCACCACTGTGTGTTGCCAAAGATCTGTAGCTTCAGCACAGTTGCAACTGATTGACCGATCCTAGCATTTTCTATTTGAAAAGAATCCTGCTGTACTAGCCAGAGAAAATGGTCTTCATCCTCCAACTCTCTCCCTCGTCTTCCTCCTCCTCTTCATTTGTCGACTGCTGGCCTCCTAACACAGCATTAAACCACCCACATCCTCTCACAGTTCTCTATAAGAGGAGCAGAGCTGCTACCACCCACAGTCCTCTCTGAAATACCTGGTACAAATATGTGTGAAATGCGTGGTGTTTGGATTTATTTTCCTCCGAATATTGTGTCGATACAGTGAACTCCCAGTTAGCCTTCACTACGGTGCTGTTGCTGTGTAACCAGGCTTAAGACAGATGCATATATACTGTAGCAGTCGTGAATGCTACGTCTTGAATGCATACCAGTGGAGTGAGGTGTATCTGAGAATGCCTGGAGGACTGTACTTGGCCCCTACAACAGAGATGTCAGATATCCACCATATGGTTCAGTCTGATTTTATAGCACTATAGGTTTGTCTAAAGTACAGGCAGGGGGTTGGTATTATAGCTGAAGCTAAGGTAAATACCACGTGTGATTGTACCGGTTTAACGTCTCAATATAGGGGGGGAATTATAGGACAGTGAGGACTCTGAAAACAGTGATGATTGTAATTTTGTCCATGGCCAATCTGTCAGCTCTAGTTCCTGGCCTGATTGCAATGTATATCTGTGTTTGTATGATTATTGTGGACTTGAGAAGGAGAGCGAGAGACAGTGGTTTGATGTTCCTCTGTAGCAAGAGTAGAGGTGACTCCATCCGTCTGGCACCTGAGGACATATCCCCGCAGCTGGTTGTTGCTCACTGGTATCAAAAATGTGTGTTTACCTCTGTTGTCCTAAGTTGCTAAGGAAAGATTTATTGCATAATTGCTGTTATCGGTAATGAGCAGAGGATGTTGGACCCCGAAAAGACCTGATTCTAGGCCATGTCCATGAGTCAGGATGAAGCAGTGCCATCAGCTTTCCTTTGGCTCCCATGGCTTCAATGATCAAAGTCAAATGGCTTTGGATGCAGGGTGATGAACTTGAGGATCTTGCTGTTACATGTCCAAAGAAGAGTAATGTAACTTAATGAGTGACGTAGCTTTTGAATTTGTCACCACCAACGCTGGCAGACAACCTGGCACCTAGTACCAAATAACAGATGTTTCTGATCAACTTACAGGTGTTCATCACTAACTCGGACGTTGAGCAATATTTTAGCTGCATTCATACTGATGAGAAAATGAGGTGAAAGTATTTTTTAAAAAAGATGTTGCAATATGTGACTCAGTCACATGACTAAATGCCATTTCATTTCCTCATGCTCCTCTTAAATGAGTCAGTTTAACTGCACTTTTGCTTTCCATGACTAGAAATGAGTCTGTCAAACCCAAAAATGTTGCTGGCAGAGGAAGGGAATTTGCTTCTCAACCAAAATTGAGAGTCGACCATCAGCCAGCTGCCAAAAGAAGCAAATATTTCTCCCGCTGTGTCATAAGGGAGAATGGGATGTTTTGCTAAGCTGCGGAATGGCCAAGAGTGAAGGAAGCCAAGGGTGCAAAGGCATGCTAATTACCATTTTCTAAACAGAGAGTTGGTTCCTAATGAACACTGTTAGAATGATACACACCATCTGGACAGAGATCACAAGACGTATGAATACTATATGGTACAGAGAGAAGAGAGGCCTAAAATATGCAGTAGATCAGCTGTAGTTCCTGAGTGGGTAATCTGGGAATAGTGTCTCCATTCACTCGTATTGCACGGCAACATAGATTTTTTTTTTTTTTTACTTTGAGCGCTTAAAAAAAGTGTTTTAGATATGAAGCTTCTCGTGGATCTGTTTTGTAGTGTTAGAGCTGCTGTTTTGATTTTTTTCCATTTACAATTGTACGACCCTGAGGACGTGTCCACCAAAGCATTTTTTCCCCAGCTTAAAACGCCAGGCGCTCCTCTGAAAACACTCAGCTGGGAGCACTTGAGAGTGCTTTGGGGGCGCAGCGTTTTTTCAGCTGAGGCGCTTTGGTTGCGTCTGGTTGCTATGATACGGAATACCCGCCGAAGTAAACATGTGGGCACAAGGTAGAGTGCTTCCTCTGGATGAAGGAAAAGCCGAAGCACGTAGGGAGAGAGAACGGCCCCGCCGCTCTATGTGGGTTCATTAGATTTTGTGGGCGAGGAAACATCTCAGCGAGTACGACTATTCGGTTCAGATTCAGATCAACTTTTTTTTATCCCACATGGGGAAATTTGTTTGGTGCACTGCTCCAGACATGAGGACAACATAAAGTCCACAGTAAAAATTTTAAAATGATAGCATAACATACACAATAAGACCACAACATACTCATGATAACATTTGATCACGTCTTTGTGGTAGGCTATTTGTCCTGCCCCTCATTCACTGTGATTGGATGGCTGTTAAAAAGTGACAGTGACGAGCGTAGTGTCTTACCCAAAGTTTAACATTTTTCGAACTCTTGACGCTGCTGGCGTTTTTAACATAGCATAAATATGCAGCGCTCCTATTGCAAAGCATTAAAAAACACACAAAAAAAAACGCTTTGGTTGACATAGCCCCTAACACCTGTTGGCTAAAACAAAACAATAAAAATGTTATATTAATTAATAAATAAGTTTTATAATTAATCAATGAAATACTCATACAGTATACTGTATTTACTTGATGCAATGATTGACAATATTTCGATTTGATGTTTGCCATTGAAGCACAGTATTCTAGTAAAGACTAATACTGTATGACAGCTAAAATTGCACATCTGGCTGTTGCTTTCAGTTAATCTTTTCACAGACGCATATCCCAATAAATATTGATGCTGATGCGAAATGCCCTTCTGCTCCCTCCATTCATCACAGAGTGGCCTAGAGAAACAAAATCTCTTTCTGATTTGTCCTTGCCTCCCCTTGAGACTCACCCTCTCCCATCCAGACAGCATTCATATTATTGTCTGAACAACTTCAGAGACAAGAATAAGTTTATGCTGCCTTCATAATTTCCATGCTCTGATCACAAAAGGACACTTGTTCGGTCCTCTTGTCTCTCGGTCATTTCCTTGTTGAGGGTTAAGGGGAGGAGTGGCTCTGTGGACTGTGGCGGCTGACAATCCCACATTGTGTGAACTGCTGCTGCTTCACAAAGGGCCCTTTGTGGAGAGCGGTGGCCCAGGAAGAGGGGACCGGGTCTAGGCTAGGTGACAGAGAGGTGTGGGTTCGGGGGGCCTGGGTCTGGGGGCTAGAGCCGTGGTGGCGGGCCCACAGTAGGGGCGTGTATTGGTGCTCAGCTGACACAGCGCTGGGACATGGAGGGTGCACACGTGTGAGAGGAGTCCCGTGCTGCTTATATACATATACTGTACTCCTACACAACCTGCTTTATGTAAGCACTCAAATCACCCTCAGAGGTGAGCAGCTTTATGGAAATAGGTTTTTAATCAGAGCTGTTGTCAGTCTATGATTTATTTTCTGCATCCCAGAGAATCTGATGCTGTGATTATAAAACTGGGGGCTTAAGCTGCTTGTACAACTGTTCCCAGAATTTGAAATATTTTGCTGTTTATCCTCCTCTGACTCCAGCTCAAGGACAAGCCCACATGTGCGGCGTACTCTAGATTTGTTTACTCAGACAGATGGCCCAGCACTCCAAAGTCAGAGTCCACAAAACCCCTTTTTTTCTGCTGCACTGCTGTTCTCCTTGACCACCAGCTTGAGACTTAATCTCCCCTTTTTTTTCCACCCTCTGTCCCCAAACCTCCTTCCTCTTTCCATGTCTGAGAGTGACAGGGCTCTCAGGTCAAGCTGACGCCAGTCTCTCTGTCCAGTCTGAAGCAGGCCTAGGCCCTCGCCCAGCTGTCCTGACGTCTATTTGTTCGTCTCTCTGTCATTCCCGGCTGTTGCCCTGGCCTCTCACCTTAGTGTCAAGAGCCCTCTGTGATCTTAAAGCCACGAGTATAAGAAGTTGAACCAAAACATAATGGCCGACTTCCTCTATGGCACTCTCGTTTTACCGTGAGAAATTGCAAAGGTTATACTACCTGATACATGCTGCCTCCTATTTTTCTCTTACTCTTAGCCTAGTAAAACCAACCTACTCCCCTTGCTCCAGTTTGCTGTGCCAAATTTTGACTGTGCTCTCTGCTACACTTACACTATAGACCGTGGTAAAAGAGCTGAGAATGAAAGTGACATTTAACAGTAACGAAGTAAACAGAGCCTCTCATTTGCCCTCAGGGTTGGATCACCACAAGCTGTTAACTATTGACTTCTCCGTCCACATTAGAGGCTTCCATTGCTCTGTCTCTGACAGGCTATGGTTATGCCGCACAAATTGGGTCCTTGAGTCAGATTTATTTGGTCACCAGCAAACTTGAATTTGATGCCTTTTAATTTTGTTTCCAGCTCTATCTCCTAATATATTCCGATCCGCTGAGGGCTGTAATTTATCATCTGTGGTTACCTGGTACTTATAGCTCGGAACCACTGTGGCATTTTGGTGTCTATAATTCTGCCCGTATGTTCAGTGCAGTGAAGGTAGGGCCCGAAAGCTGTTCAAACAGCCACCCATGCCCAGTGTGCTTAGTTATGCAGTACTCCTTTACTTCAGTGAACAAATATAAATCCCTCAGTCAACATGAGATTATCAAGGCTTCTTTCATTGCTCGTGTAAGTCATTTGAAGGTCAGACTAAGCAGAAGTCAATTTGCTTAACTAGTAATATTTGTGGTAATGTTGCAAATGTTTGTCTTCTGTATGTACGTTCTTTCTAAGAATGCATCTGCACAAATACTTTGCACGTAGAAAAACACAATTTTACAAAGTCAGTACAACTACCACAACAGGTTCACTTGGAGCGATGCAGTGCAATGAACTCTAAATAGAATATCTTATCTGTTCCAAGTTGAGCTATCCATTCATTGTAAATGAGCCGTGCCTCCATACAAAGCCACTGTGTGTGCTTGCATAAACCTGCATCTAAGTCATGTACACAAAGTAGTATTATTGTGGAAGTCCTGCGGTCACGTTATTTATGGCTGACAGATGGCATCCATGTTGGTGTGCATATTTGGGTTTACACCTCACAGCTAGTAGGCATCAGACAGATTAAACTCAAAACCGCTCAGTGAACCCATGAACTTGCACTGTTTATAAATGGAACAGACGGGTCCTTTTCACAGGTCCTTTCAGGCTCTTTCTAGTGGTAAAATATGCAACACGGCTGTGTGTTTTGGCTGAACTACCAACACTGATGTACACAGGCTATATTCACATTGGAATGGATGCAATGGGAATAATCCTGAAGTAAAACCATCTAATTAATTTGCTAAATACTGTAAATTAGTCTGATTTTAAAGCTGCAGTTGGTAACTTTGAGCAAATATGATAAAAGTTATTTTTTATAAAACTCCTCTGCCTCCTTTTAGTGCTCATAATGGCATTTGCCATTTTTCACAGCACCCAAAGGAAAACAACCAGTCAGATCCTAGCAGTCTCTGAGCAGCTTTCAAGCTCACAAAACTTACCAACTCCCATCAAACTGTCACACTAGGCAGCGCTGATCAAATATGAATCAAGATTATGTTACTGTAATGCCTATTTCTCGCCTCAAATGTTTTCAGAAACATATTTTAGTGTACTGTTTAGCTGTAAAATGAGAAAATTTGCTCCGGGCGGTGCTTCGTTTCGGCTCAACTGTTTTCAACCGGGCAGCCGGGTCACAAAAAGTGCCTCATTATTACTGTATTGATTATGGACTTAAGCCTTGATTGAATGGCGACTATCAACCAAATACAATAATGTCATGCCAAGTCAATCAGAGTTACCTAATGTCCCTGTCTAAAATCCCCCTAATTATTGCCAGAGCAATACTTTCTTTTTACAAATGGAGCTAGTGAAGTAAAATGCTGCATATATGATGCAATTATGTAATTACTCTCTCTTTTAAATGCTGCAATACATATCGCAAGAAACAAATAAATCACAGCGAGCCCTAACAGGAACATTTTCCTTTGCACAGACTGTGATTATATCATTGTGTGTGGTTTGCCAAGCTTGGCAGGAAAATTGATGCTGGGGCGGATTGTGTGAGAAGACGCACCATGTGGAGGGATATGTGGGCACGTCTGTTCACTTCCCCACTTAACACTTTTTTTTTATCTATGTGTTTCCGTTGTGTCCTCCAGCCCAGCACTCTACCCCAGGGGACAATCAATATGAACCAGTGCTCCGACGTCATCGATGGGGAGTCCAGAACGGGTCAGAAGAACTCGCTGTGCATCCTGACACCTGAGAAAGAGAACTTCATACGGGCAGAGTGTAAAGAAATCATCAACGGGTAAGACATAAGAACCAGGAATGGACAATCTACCATTATATTTTCATATATTAGGTATGATGAATAACTGCCTCAGGTGGGCAGTGTTGTTTGTGTTGCTCTCTATATTGGTTTGTGTGGTTTAGGGATGACAGAGACTTGCACAACGGAGAATAGCTGTGTGCAGCTGCCTTTGCTGCCAAAACCGCTCTGCCCCCTGCTGTCTCCTTTGGGCTGTGTTTTTCAGAGACTTGCAATCCACACTGCAGTGACAGAGCACATTCTTGAACTGTTCCCTCTCCCGGTGCTCACAAACACCCCCATATGCCTGGACACAGATCACAACACACAAGCTTTAAGGCCTCATAATTCAGTTGCCTCTTGTGCCTGTCCTCCAATGCTGCACATTCAAAGTCTGTTTTATGCACCGCACTCTCCCTCCTTGGCCGTAGCATACATATTATGGCTATTCTTAGGGAACTGTGACTCACAACACCTACTCTCTCTGTTATGCTACCTGCTATCACTGTACACCTCCCACTCACCCATCATCTGGCTCCCATGTGTTGGTTCTGGGCTGTCACACAATCCTATTAGCCCACGCAAAGGTTGCCATTACCTGGCAGTGGTTTAACAACCAGGGTTTTTTGAAAATATGTATTATTTTTCATGTCTTTCCTGGTTATGTAAAGCTCCTTTACAAATGTTTGATTCATTATGTTCCAGTATAAAAACAGGGCTGTGTGGGCACTCATTCATTTATAACTGTGTCACATTGTGTGACAGTTAAATGACACTCCACACCAAAGCACTCCTTACAGAGTGGGTGGAATAGAAAAATATTTCATAATGCATGAGTGTTGTGTACCATTGTCGATGACTTGATTATGCTCATCATAAAAGAGCCAGTGGTTTCAGTATGAAGCACGCATGAGGTCGTATATTTTACAATTACATGAGGATTAGTGGTAATCTTGACGGCTAATTTCAGATTTTATTAGTTAGTCCTGAGATCAAAAGTCCAGGTGAGTTTAGTTATATTTTGTCCACTTCATCATTCTTACAGTTGGTCAGTTTTTAGTAGACTAAAACTCGGGACACTTTGTCTTAAACCATGATCATTTTAGTCTAGTTTTAGACCTTACCTTGCACGGCAGCTGGATTCTCGCGATATCACGAGATCACACGAAAATTCATCTTTTCAGGCTTCATGTAATGCATTAGTGCCAATCAACGTCCTGTGAGGAGCTACTGGCAGCTATAAGGGCGCGGTTTAGATGTGTTTGATGACACGGAGGCGACTGTTCGTTCAAAACAACAATGGCGGCTCCTGAAGAGGTTAAGATAGATGCTGCAATAGATACAGCTATATAAGAACTGGAGAGTATTTCTTCAGTGGAAGAAGAGCAAAGAACGTCACTGTAGGCTATTCTCGATGGAAAAGATGTTTTCACTCTTCTCCCTTCATATGGTGCGTTGATCTGATTGGTTGAAGTTAGCCTGAGGCTAGACAGATAGTTCATCCAATCACCTGCCAAGTATGTTTTGAAAGTGCCTGCCCTTTTCCAAACAGTTTCAAATCACGGCCTCTCAGATGGTTCTGTGAAACAAACCAAGTGTGGGAGTATTATTTGTGCTGTGTAGTAAATAATGTAGTCTATTTATGCTTTTCTGGCATAATACTTAACTAAATCCACCCAGGCTAATTAGATGATAGTGTTCTCATGAATTGCCTTTAGTTTAGAGCCCACACAGAGCAAAACAAACAAACATACATTATCAAGGAAAATATAACATACCAAGCTGAGGCTTTAAGATGCTTTGTGTTGCCACCTAGAGGATTAGACGGTGACTAAAGGTTCCCTTTTGCTGCATTAGCTCACTGTTTAGACAGTAGAGGGTGTTTGATTTATAATATAGTTGTATCTTTTTCTCTCTGTCAGTGGTATTAGGTCATGCACATGCTTGTCCTGGCAAGTATAATGGTTTATATTTTGCTACAGAGAACTTTGTCCCAGTCATATATTGATCCACCATGGGTGCAGAGTTTGTATAGTCTGCATTTAGTGTCCCAAGAACAACACTTTGACTATTTTCACTGTTCGTAGGTGGCAGGAGGCTCTGACTGTATACCCCAGGACCAACAAGCAGAACCAGAAGAAAAAAACGCAAGGTTGATCCACCCACTCACCAGGTAATGCACCTATTCACACACACACACACTCCATAGCCAAGTGCTAAGCAACCAAATTCAGATGAAGGTCATGTGATAGTTTTGCTTGATGATGATTTCTTTGTCTTTATTGTGTAGGGATGGGCTCTTGAATGCTTAGTAATCCTGGCACATTTAAACCAGGGGACTCCTGTGCACACATGAATATCAGAGAATAAGGAGAGGATGATGTTACAACTGTAGGGAGAACGCAGATGAACAAAAATTGAGATAATTAGGTTTAGGTGATTAAATGAATTTGGTCATATCTGTACCAAGCGCAGCAACAATTCTGAGGCATATCTTGTTTATTATATCTGCGTTGAACTGCGTTAGAACTGAAGTATTTTCAAATGACAGATTGGCTCCTAGTATGAGTATTCTTTTTATGTTTGAGATAAGGTGAGCATTATAAATGATTCGCATGTGACGATGGTGCCGTTGCTACGCAGAGAAAGATCAAACATATATTTAAGGACAACATGTACAGTGGAAGTATGCAGTATGAAGGCTTTTCATCGGGCTGCCAGGAACATGATGAACAGTTTATGCTATCCATATTTCCGTTCTTGAGTTACATGATGTGGCAGTCTCAATAGGTGAATAGACTGCATGCCACATACTCCTACATTTATTTATACTTATTACGTGGCTTTGTTGAATACTCAAATCTGATTGGTCAATCACAGCGTTCTAAAGTCTGTTATTTCTTTATAGCAGACCGTTGCTATGTATAACAGACTGTTGCTATGGGCGCAGTTCTGATGCTCTGGCAGACCTTTTTTTTTGGTCAAATTATTGATTTCTTAAGGAAGTAGCCGTGTAATAAGCGTGATAATGTACAGCTAGCGATTATGGTCCCATTTAGAGTCAAATAGATCATAAAACAGGGTATGTTTTAGGACGTGGCTAACTTGTGATTGACAGGTCGCTACCACGGCGTTGTCCGGTCTGGGAGTTGTCTGTGTTTTCGTCTTACAACTTTAACCCTTTCACAGTGTGTTCCAGTTCATGAAAGATAATTCTAACCTTTTTGGTCGCCTAAAAATGTCTCATTCAGCGTTCGGTTGTACTTAGCTCCACCCTCTCGTGTCACTTCTGGTTGCAAAGAAACAACATGGTGACGGCCAAATACCAAGATGGTGATGGCCAAAATGCCGAACTCGAGGCATCAAAATGGCTCGCCACAAACCAATGGGTGATGTCACGCTGACGATGTCCACCTCTTATACACAGTCTATGGTCTAGATTGATTACAGTGGTCACTGATTAAGACCAAAAATTACAATTTTACACATTGTGGGCTA
This sequence comes from Sebastes umbrosus, assembly GCF_015220745.1. NCBI lineage: Eukaryota > Metazoa > Chordata > Actinopteri > Perciformes > Sebastidae > Sebastes > Sebastes umbrosus. The sequence continues at coordinate 12,149,994 of NC_051288.1, read as the reverse complement.
TTATTCTGCAAGTCATGCTTGCATTATGTTTCCAACAATGTAGTTGTGTTCAGATGCAGAACAGATGACACACTTTTAATATATGTATAGTATCACCTGGTGAGAAGGACATCAAACATTAGTGAGCTATCAAAATTATTCCTGAGCAAACAATCAAGGATAATGATGACAGCCGCCTGCTAAAATAACATTCAGCAATGTGACCATGATCCTCTCGCTTGTTATGCTGCTGCACTCTGTTTCATGGTCCCGTCCAGCAGCTGCTGTCTCACCTGCCAGGCTTTTGCCTGTTCAGTCATTAACCTTGTGCACCTGGTCAAAACAGATTTTTTTTTTCTCCAAGTTAACGCTCAGTCAGATTCAGGACTTCATGTTATGTAAAAGTATCCTTGACCAACACAGTCTAAATCCCTGCCCTAAACCTTAAAAACTGAAATATCACAAATTTTAATTAACACAGCTATGGTGCCCTATGAAAGTATGGGAGTGCAAGAGCGTGCAACAGCTCAAAATGCTCATGAGGAATAGGGCAAAATCTTGTGAAATCACGTTACCTGAAGCAGAGACAACTCTACTACCATCATACCCTCATAGAAGATTTTTTTCTGATTTTCAAATGTTTTTAACATTATAGTGTTGTGAATTGTGAGTAAAATCCTTAAAATGTTCATGAAGGATCCTATAAATGTTTTCTAATTTCACACTCTGATAGCCCTGAGCCCTTGCAGACTTATGTACTGTACAATGCATGTCAAAGTCTGAGTCTGTAAAGGTGGACTTTGGGACCTGTCGTGCTGCTCATTAGCTAACTTTCCACATTGACCACGCTGTAGAGGAACCCAGAAAGAAAACTTCCCTTTGGAGAGCCATGTGTTTAGAAGGAATCTATAAAGAATCAAGTATATCCACACAAAGTTTAGCAACTAGGAAACAACAACGTCTGAGAGTAAGGTGAGCGCTGTGTGTGCCATCCATTAGAACTTTTCATGTCAGTGCAGTCAGATGTCTCCCTGGTAGGTAGAAATATAATAACAGGACAAGGTAAAGCTTTATTACCATAATAATGGTTTCAATAACAAGATGAAATACAGGCGCAAATCATAAAATATTGCACAGCCCACCCACCGTGGGATACAGCTTTCCCCCTTCCCTACCTCCGTTTTGATGTGAGGCCAAATTTGTGGCGAGTGCACACAAAATTCTCTCTGAAGTTCATTGTCTGGCTCCTCTAATGGCGGCGCCCCGAATCAGACTGTGACCTTGCTAGGCTGACACTAACAAGGCTCATTTGCAGAGGGACAGTGATGACACGGTGATGACCTTGACGGTGTCCCATCATGTGACCTCCATCATTTATGCCTGCTTTTCTGGTGTAGATGAGTTTAGCTGCTATAAACTATGATTGTATTTTATCTCAATAAGTTCCTGATATCTGCTTTTAACAATAATACTAGCTCAGAACCTGGTTGATGCTCTACAACAGGAATACATTTTTTTTTTCTTGCATGTGTGAAATGAGCAGCGCTTGAAATAACAGTCAAGCGGTCAAGGCTAAGCGACATAATTGAGGCTGATAATGTGTGAGGGTGATTACGCTTTCACTGCTTGTCTAATGTCAGTTTCTATAATTGTCTCATGGGCTGTTCAGCTGTTTTGGTTGGAAATGTGATATAGATTGTCACAGATAAGTATCCGCAGTTGTGTTAAGGCTCACATTTCCACCTGAAAGTTCTCCTCCCACTTTGACTTTTCTTACTGGAGGAGACGTATGCACGGAAACTGCTGTAAATATTTGAGCACTGTAACATGTTTGCCTTCTGGGTAGTGCCCTTAAATTGAAGCAGCTGACCTTGAGTACAAAGAAATATATGACAGGAAACTTATTTGTGTCTCATATTGCAACTGAAAGGAATTTTTACTTTCAGATTCTTGTGTTGGCTCTTAAAACACTTGTAATAATAGTGCTGTATGTCATAAATTTGCATGAATTTGGCCTAAATAAGAACAAAACTAAACACCACACTTCAAATAAAACAAAGTATGAAATCATCGAGACAGATTTTTGGGTCTACCTGTGTTGTTTATAAATCACCTCTACATAGCAAAGCATTAACATCAAAGGCTTTTTTGTGATTGGCAGGGTGGAGAAACTGCAAGCCAGTGTTTTTCCACTGAAGACATGAATGGACACCCAGTGAGTTCAGCTCGGCCAAACGTTTTATCCTGCTCCACCCTTAGTGGCTTCAAAAAATCCCCTGATAAATTCTTTTTATTATAATCCCAATCAATCCAGGTGAAGGGTGGAAAAAAAAAAGACATGCTTTTTGCTTCTCTGTGCGGTACTGAAAGAGTGATTCTTAGCACAACAGCATGTTTGTGGTGATTAAAATAGGCTGATTTTTGAAAGTCGCTTTGCTTTGGAAATCTTGCTTTCTCCTCTCATGAACTCAAATGAGTCTGCTGATTACCGAACACAACAGCAATGAGTGCTTAATTGATTTTGCTCTTTGTATTAATCAGATGAAGGTGATCCATATTATTTCTATCCTATAAATTATATTGCAATATATTCAGCCTCTATAGAATGTCTTTTTCAGTTTGTTTTTTCCTTTTAGTTTTCTTTGTATCAAATCTAAATAATACAGGTGCCAGGAATTAAGTTTTTGTTCTTTGTCAAGCTGTCAATCTTTCCCTTTCCACACATCCGCCTTCTCTCTTCCCAATTGTTTTCATTTTACCAATGATGAAGGCTGTATTCTTTTGCTTTGTCACTTTGATATTGGATTTAAATATTACATAAAAATCCAAGAAGTAAAAAAAAAAACAGACCAATGATGTGAAATCGTGTTCCACTTAACACCAAATCTCTTCAAACTAAAGCCACTGAATAGCCCAACTCTGAATGGGCCGCAAGCAGCTAATAAGTGAGATAACCTGGTTTAATGATACAGTAGTGCGAGTCGTGATTGGCTCATGATTGGACACCACTGTAGTTGAGAGTGGGCATACAGTTTTTACATTTACTTTTCAGTATTTGATTGTTCTTCCATCTTTTCCTTCTCGTATTCCTTGTTGTAGCCTCTCTGTGACCTTACCTCCCATTATGTCATTTCCTCTTCCCATCCACTCCTTCCAACCCCAACCCGCACCCAGGAGCCAGGCCCTGCCAAGGTGACGGTGACCAGCAGCGGCAGCGGAGGAAGCATCCCCTGCCTGCCCAGCAGCATCGCCAGTGCCGAGCGTGTCCCGATGAGCCGCGCCACTCTGTGGCAGGAGGAGAACCGCTGGAGCAGGGCCACCATCCCCTGCAGCCGCAGTGCCTCCTGTCTCAGCCAGCTGAGCCAGAGCCAACCAGACGCCAGTATCACTACTCAAGATGGTGAGGACTAAAACGATGCCATGCAAATTCCACAACATCTTGTATATATACTTATGCTATTGTTTCACTGTTAGATAAGGAAAACCATGTCAACAAAACATAAAGTCACTGTCACATGGCACATCTCACTTTTATTTAACTTCCTCATCTGAGGCTTAAGGATAAGATTGTTCAGGCACTTGGCCCACAGCCTTAACTGTTTGGGGACTTGGCTAACCATTTAGTCAAGCTATGTAATGTATGTTCACTACTTTAGCAACAGACTGTTTTGTGTGATTCATATCGGTGGCACTGTATCCTCGCTTCAGATGGCGGCACCATGAGCACTGGACGCAAGGTACGAGTGGAGAGTGGCTACTTTTCCCTGGAGAAGACCAAGTCGGAGCCTTTTCCACAGTCTCAGCCACCCCAGCCCCCCCAGCATCTGCCCCTGTCCTCTTCAGCATCTTCGTCCTCTTTAGGAGCTCTCAGTCCCAGGTACAACTCTGAGTCCGAATCCCAAACTTCCCCTTATCAACCCTCCCAAGATCCCCTCCCTTCTCCAGGTGCGCTTGTTTCCCCCAGCTACTCCACCATCAGCTCCTCCCAGAGCTCGCTGGACTCCGAGCCCAGCGGGACTACACCCTCCTGGGAGGCACGCAGTGGTGGTGGTGGTGGTGGTGGTGGTGGTAGTGGTGGAGGAAGTACCGGTAGTTTCGGGGGTGGAGGAGGCAGAGTGGGCCGGCCTGGCAGGGAGTACACATCGCTGTCTGATGTTCCACGGGCTCGCAGACTGAATTACCGCGAAGCCTTCCGCTCAGAAAAGAAGCGCCAAGAGCTGAGGGCACGGACACGGAGTCCCGGCAGAGAGGAGGTGGCTCGGATGTTTGGGGAGGAGCGCAGGTAAGAGGTTATGGATAAATGTCATGCTCGGCACACTGGAATTTTAAGACGCATGTCTCCATAGCAGAATTATACATTCAGATTCACTTGTGATTATAATGGCAGCCAAACATGATTAATAATCATTAATGAGCCACTGGTTGTTAGCCCTTGACATAGCTTTAAAACATATAGATAGCATGCCAAGTAATCAATTATGTGAAGCCCATGCATTGCTTAAAGCATCAGCATTTTAGCTTTTTAGCACCACCCTGTGGCGCTCCTGTATCTTAAGCATCTTTTGTTATTGCTGCCTCCCCTAGCCTACCAGTGGTTTGCCAGTATTGATTTTGGGGGGGATTGAAATGCATGTTTTACTTTCTTTTCTATTGATCTCTTACCTTTTTGCTCTTGCTACTTTGCTAGTTTGTTTTGTCGTTTCAATCTTTTCCAGGGTGCTACTGAACCGAGCTTCTCAGAGCTAATGCTCAACCAACCCTTCCACCCCTGTCCCAATGCTGTTCCCTGCTGGTCACCGCTGATTCCTGCTTTCTATCATTTCATCTCTGCACTGCCTGGGAGCACACACAAACACACTGTTTCATAAATACTTGATTTACTGTATATACATACTGGTGGTTGGTACTGATGGTGGGTTTACATACAGCTTGGTCTCTCCTCCTTTCTCGTGCAGACAAACACACACTGTACACACATATTAACAAGTGCAAACCTTAAGGTAACCCCGACTATATTACCATTGCTGCTACTTCTGCAATTTGTTTAATCCACCATCCTAGTCATTTTCCTTTTCTTCTAAAGATTAATTTCATCATATAACACCTAATCTTTATTCTTTGTATCTCTGTATTGTTCTCTTCGGGGATATTACCTCTACCTTGCACATTGTTGGCTATGAAAGGGACTTTGAGTCTAGAATGATGTCCTAAGTCAAACTTTCTACGTATTATGCAAATGTTGAACTGAAACGACTGTGTATTCTTTATGGACAAGTATTTTGGCTCAAAGTTTCTTTCATATCATGCTTTGGGCTTGTTTTTATTCCGATTCTGCCACCTTTTGAGGATGATGTGCTGCATTTTTAAGAGCAGTTTTTTTTTGTATGCTGCAAAATGTCATTTGTAAAGAATGGTTAAGATATTTAACTCATTGTCAGACAAGAATTTAAAATTGAGTGAAATACTATATGTGCTGTGTATCGAGTACATCTCGGAAAAGAACGGTCTTTTGTGTCTCTCAGGCGTTCTCAAATCATTGGCCGATATGAGGAGGGTCAGCCTGTAGAGCGCATGGACACAAGCAGCTCCACTGAGCCCTCTGCTAACACCACGCTAATCCAGAGACAAGGCCGCAGCGAGAGGCGCTATCTGGCTAACAAACATGTATGTTATTCTCTTTGTTAATCCTGAGCAACTAAATCTAAAAAAGTGAAAATTACTGGAATAATTCACTGAATGCTATATGTAATATACTGTACAATGAGAGTTAGACCTAATCTCCCAACTTTGATAAGGGATTACTTGTAATTTCTAATACTCATTTTATATTTATAGGAGATGTCACTGGATGCAGGAAAGGACCGTTCGGTCCCTGATGTGTCCAGCTCCACTTTCGCTAATTTAAGAAGAGCCAAGTCACTGGACCGCAGAGTCACCGAGTCCTCAATGACTGTGAGTAATGACAATATAGGGGCCATAACTACTACAAAATAATTTCAAGGTCCCATTTAAATGCCTTTGTGATTCAAGATTGAGATGCAAAGAAAAGGGTGTGATCCCTCACCACCTTCCCACCCATGAAAACTGCCAATTGTGATCAATAGAGCACTTCCAGAAGCGCTGCAGCATAGATTGAACCCATTATGCTGCAGTGGTGGTTTGTTTTATTGTTAGTTTTTTCTCCCTCTGCACCACTTGAACCAACTGTTTTTGCAATGTGCACTGCTCAGGAGAATGACAGTATGCCCTGGTCAGCGCGCATAATTGAACTTCAATTACGCATGCCCCCAAACACCATTACGACTCCACATGCTGCCGCATAGACAATCTTATATAAGCATTTGTTTTCTTCAGCTTTCACAAGTGAGATTAAAGTAGCCTTAAAGTTGCTCAAGGTTGCGCTGGTATCTTCCTGTCGTCTGACTCATACCAGTCTGACAAACTGCTACTGATCCGAGGTCCGTTCAGAGCTGCAGGGGTGATCCAGTCAGAGTGCGGTTGGTCTCTCTGGCCGAGCTGCAGCTGCCAGATCCCCCGCCCACTCAAACACACACCCACATTCATGTACACACCACTGCCGCCACCGCTACTGATGACTATAAATAGCCAGCACAGAAGCAGCCGCAGTCGTGTATATGTCCCCGGGATAGACGGAAAGAAACAGATTGTCAACATATGAAGTGAAGGCAGTTAGCCATCAGAATGACTCTCTGCCAGGCCGTGACACCACACCTGATGAAGCTCAACAAAAACAAGGTATTGTTGAGTGAGCAGAGGCCCGGTTTTGGACGGATGATTGACTTTAGAGTCTATAAACAGACTTGAGCTTGGTTTCAATGTGCAGCAGTTTGTGTTTCACAGGGAAAGTCCAGCTCCCGCCAGTCGGTCTATTTAGCTGGAGCCACGTATCTGCACTTATACTTCCTGAGCTGAGCTAGTGACCTAAATGTAAACAAATGCACATAAATGCAGTAGTGTTTAGGGAGATGTCAATTATATATTCTGATTACATCAGTGATGAATGCTCACTCAGTTTAGTAGTAGGACGTCTAATATAGTGATAAATTAGCACAAAATGTTTCTGCAAAATATTATTTGTTTTTTGGTTTTTATTAATGTGGTCGATGTTTAATTGAATTTCACTTCTAAGTGGTAGCTGAATTTCCTTTTATTGATTTTTAATGAGTTAATCTAATTGCATCATATAATATCACATTGCTCTAATCTGTTTTAATTGCAGCCAGATCTGCTGAACTTCAAAAAAGGATGGATGACAAAGCTGTATGAAGATGGAATGGTAATTTGCTTTTATTAGTGGGATTAAATGACATCTGTTTCTACTAAATACAATCATATTATACTCTTAGAGAACTGGTGAAATCTAAATAATGGTGTCTTTTTCCCCTTTTAGTGGAAGAAACACTGGTTTGTCCTGACAGATCAGAGTTTGAGGTACTACAAGGACTCGATAGCAGAGGAGGTAAAACTTGTCTTCAAAACGCTGTGTGGTTTTGACAGTTAATTTAAATGAATAGGCAATTAACAAGGACGTTTTTGTTGTTCGTTCTATTTTGGTTTGTTTTCTTTTACTCTTCAGGCTTCAGAAGTGGATGGTGAGATTGACCTCTCCACATGTTATGATGTCAAAGAGTTCCCGGTCCAGAGGAATTACGGCTTCCAAATCATGGTGAGTGTTGATTCTTCATGTCATTGATTGTCCCGCGTCGTTAATCACCAGCAAAGATGAATCTCATTGTCCACACACTTGAGCCCTGCTGTCTCCTGACAGTCTATAAACAGCCTTACACACCATGTGGTGAAACGTTAGGTATCAGGTTTTGTCTTTCTGGAACGATTCTTTGTCTGTCATGACGGATGTCACTTGACTTGTCATCTCTCTGCGTGAAGCTGACATCATCGTGCTCTAAATCTGCTCCAGCCGTCGCCAGCCCTCCTTTTCTCTCTGAACCCATCTGTCCCTCATCCTTCACAATATGTTTACCTACATGTAACCTCTTGCATTCAAAAGCCCTGTCCTTGTCCACGTTTAATCAAGGACACTCACGTTTTAAAAACAATTATGTTTACGGTAGTTTAACTCTGAACCATAATTGCACAACAGTTGTTGTGCACTTCTATGAATCCTGCAGGGAACCCAATGACAGAATGCTTTCGTCATATAATCCTTTGGCCATTAAACATTTTTAGCACTTGTTGCCGGCAAAATACTTACCAGACGCATATAGTTGCAATCCAGTTCAATCGTAATCCATCTGATGTCAGTGTGGGTTTTGCTCCTGCTACATATAGATTTAATCTTCCCATAATATTCCAATACGAGGAGAGCGGGGGCTACAAGGTCATTTCTTTTGTTTACATTAGGTTGATGCAGCTTCCACAGCTACTTTCTCTAGAGGAAGTCAGAAATAGAGAAGTCGAGGGGATCGTTGTCTCTTTGGCTGAGAACAACATGGGTTTGATGTCGAGAAATTAATAACTCCAGTATTTATGTCTACTCCCTCTGCTCCATGGTCAGACTGTAAGCGGCTGTTGTTCTGTCATTGCAGTTAAAGCAGTGGGATGACGTTTCAGTTTATTCAAAACAAAGTAAAGATACAAGTACATCATCATAATAATGATAATAATAATGGAGATATGTGAACTGAAACACCCTGATAAGCTATCTAAATCTTGAAAATATGGGACCAGACACTAAGCATAGTAAACATACATTAAATATTAACACATTGTCTAGATTTGGAAAAATTGCATGTATCATACAGTAACATTTTACAACCTACGAAACACCTAAGACTAAACCAAAGACCCTACAAAATAACCAACCTAACCCTAACTACTAAATGGTCCCAAAACATTTATTCCATCAGTCTTACAATAAATAGAGACATATGGCGAGTTAAGTTAAATATATTGCACACACAGTAAAGCTGAGTTACAAGGCCATTAAACGCAGGATGCCTCTGTTTAAAGGGAGATTTCTACTGCTCAGACAGTTTTCCAAAAATGTATATATTTTGCAATCTAGGGCTTTAAGAAGACAAAGCAACAGGGTCTAGTGCAATGGGTCTTCAGGGCAACAACAGCAATACACACATAAAATAAATGGTTTGACATAAGGTTTTTGTAAATGGTTGCCTCTGTTGGACTGTCAAAACTCTGCATTTTGCTATTACTTTGTAGCAAAAGGGGAGCAGCAATCATAGAGGACAAAATCTAGCAAATCACACCTACAGTAGCGGAGTGTTATATAGATTTGTTTACACAGTCAAGTTGAATGTATTGCACATAAAACGGAAACCTCCTCTGTTACTTGTGTTACTTTTCTTGAATGGTGTAGTGGCAGCCTAAAAATACACATCTTCTCTTCAGCTTTGCGTCAGTGTGATGCGTTATTGTTCTGCTTTTAAGAAAGCTTTCAAAGCTTGAGCTAAGTGCAGTTTAACAGCAGAGTAAAGCAAAGGAGAAGTGAGCCCATTTTCATTTCAAAGTTTTTTCAGCCATTATTCTACTGCTGATAAAACTGCAAAGTTGTTTTGCTCAAAATGTACTCCTCTTTGAGTTAGAAGCATTCTGCATTAAAGCTACTTTTACAAATACAATTATTTCAAAGAAGTTACTGAAGGGCATCGAATGTAGTAAACATGAATTGTCCACACACCTCTGGTTACAGTCATTGAAAGAAGAGCAACAAATGAGTCTGCCCACTGAAACAGGAAATGCCTTGCATTGTCTGCGTTATTCCACTGCTGAACATCTTAATTCTATTTTAGGCTCGTACAAAAACAAGTGCTTTGTTTTCTTAAAGTGTCAAAAAGGTATTTAAATCGACATGTTGTCTCATCCCTGTCAGTCATGTGAATGAAATGCCTTTCTGTTTTCAGTGTAAAGATGGAGCGTGCACCCTGTCAGCCATGACCTCCGGAATCCGTCGCAACTGGATTCAGGCCATCATGAAGAATGTGCGACCCACTATTGCCCCCGATGTCACGCGGTAATACCCAAAGAGGATTAACACTTTAACCACTGGCAGATATAACAGCTGCTTTTTCTCACATATTTTATTTTAATCCCCTCTCTCCTCCTCACTCTCTGCTTTCCTTCTTTCTCTTCCTCCCTCATCCGGTATTTTTCAACCTGCTTCCAGGAAAAACATCTCTCTGAAACTATCCGTTCTGAAGCCCAGGTTGGAGTGCTTGTGTGTTGAATATGTCCCCCCTTCCTCCGACAGTGATGTAATGGCTCGGCGATGTCAGCCCTAGCGTGTTTGTTGTCCCGCCCTATGTCATGTGATTGTCGAGTAATGTCTCCTCGTCAGTTGTGCCACTGTAGAGACACACACTGCAATCACATCAACATACTAGAATAACCTACCCGACCTTGTGTTGATCAACAGCAGAGAGTGATTTTAATGATCATAGTAGTGCGACTGTCCACTCAGGAACTTTTGGAAGTGATCACAGAACAACAACAAACTGCAGCACAGATGGAACAAAAACTTTGAGTGAATAGAGGGAAGAGCTGGAATATAAATATCTATTTTTTTGCTGTAACTGTTCGAAAACAACAGTTTTTTTGTGTTTTTAAAAGAGTATTGCTTTCAGATGGGTCATCACGCCTGATATTGTACACATGCTCTGACCCGCATGGACTGAGTCACACACTCTGCCAGTGTGTCTCTAAGGCAGCTCTCTCCAAGGGGAGAATGTGTGATATTTTTGGTATTTCTGCAAAGACGCCTCACAGACACCTCCTTTCTCATTCTCGAGCTCTGTCCCTTCTCATTTTCCCCTTACTCATACCTCCTGACACCTCCACACACAACGTGGTGAAAATAGATTATTCCGTCAGGTCACTCTTTTTAAAATGCTCTGCCCCTCAACACTGCCAAGTGCCAATCAAACACGTTTCTTCACATGAAGCTACTACACTATACAAATAGCATCAACATAGCAGCTAAAGGCAGGAGTCTGCCATCAGGCTTACCTCAGATCATGACTGTTGACAGCAAAGCCGCTTTCAGCCTAATGTAGTCTGCCATATAAGCATTTTGATGTGCTTTGACTTGAATGCATTTCACTGATTATCATGCTTTTACTGCACAGTTTAATGATGCTGCTCTGCTACAAATGTATGCATTGTTGTTTGTCCAGCTTTATGTAATAGTATTGTAGCTTCAGCTGATGTAAATGTAAAAATTCATCATCGCATCCTGTGAAAATCATCTTACATATCTTTCTTTTTTTGTGTTTTTGTTAACTCAGATCCCTCCCCGAGGAAAAAGCCCACGTGATGTTGGAGCCATGTCCACAGGCCGCCCCTGAGCCAAGCCCTGGTCCTGAGGCCCCCAAGTCTGTCGTCCACATACAGTCAGCTGGCAACAATGCCTCCGAGCCCCGCAAAAGCCGAGTTCGCGAGCGCAGACGAGAGGGTCGCTCCAAGACTTTTGACTGGTCTGAGTTCAAAATGGAACGAACGGAAAAGCCCGCGAATGAACGAGCGGACACAGTCGACCTCAGCTCGTCATTCTCCACGACGTCCTCATATTGCTCTCCCTCCTCGTCCCCTTCCTCATTAGCGTCCTCTCCCATCTCTACCTCCTCCATCCAAACCTCTTCTGTGTCAGGTGCTCACCCACCTTCCGTGACAGCAGAAAAGGAGAGTGTTAGGAGGGGTGTCCCTCCACACAGCACAACCAGTGCAACCCACATGCCAAATACTGTTACTGTTACCATGACCTCCACGCTACATACCACACCACCGGCACAGCCGTCGATACCTGAATGCCAAGAGCAAGGAAGGATGGAAGTAGACCACCCTACAGTCACGCATCCTGCTAGTGAACACAAGAAGGACAACAAAACCTCAGAAGTCCGAGAAGAGATTGAGCATCGATGGCATCAGGTGGAGACGACACCGTTAAGAGAAGAGAAGCAAGTGCCCATCAACACAGCTTCAAGAAACTCTGACAGATTGCCTGCACATGAGCTTGCTGCACTGCTAGACAAAGAGGTGCGTTTCCTCAGTGTGGTGATATACATAGAGATGTCACCATATCAGAAATTTTGTAGTTAATACCAATACCAGTGAAATTCCACGATTCGCGATACCAATTCAATACCACGGTCAAAAACTCAAAAGTCAGATATAGTCGTCTAGATGGGGCAGTAATATTATAAAAAGCTTTCAGAATAATAAACTCCATTATGCCCTTTGACAAAGATGTGGCGTGTATAACTATTTCAGCCTTCTGTCAGCTGCGTCCCCGACTCCGGTGGTGTGCAACAGACTTGAGAGCAAGTAAAAAAATAAATATAAAAACATGATTCAAAGTGTTAAGCACCCACAGCATACAGCCAGCTGTCCTTTCTGTAGTTGGGAGTTTAAACTGTGTTGCTTTTAGCCTGGATTATGTTTTAAACTTCTTTTGTATTTGTGTAATATTATCATACGATCTTCGCACCGAGCTCTGATTGGTCAGTAGGCGGTGCTTTTATACGAGTTGATCTCTTATCTTGAACATAGCCTGCTGCGGATCAGGTTAGGTGTCCAGCATAAGATACCTTGGCGATCTACCCCAGAAAGAAGTGAACCACCGTCATAGGTCTGAAAACCCAGGGTTAACCCTGAAGTTACATTGCTAACCGCAAATCCTGCTTCATAGTACAGGCCTCAAGACGCATTGATAGTGAGTTTACTGTGTCTTTTCGGATTTTAAACGCCGTTGGTACTCGTATTTCTATGAGACTGTCACATTTTCAGAATTTTGGCATCTTTTGGAAGTATCGGTTCTTGTGACATCCCCAGATATACATATATATGAGCATCTTGTGCAATTTATTATTCCTTCTCTTTCTTTCTTTGTTCAGTTGGGACAGAAGCAGCAGGAGCTGGACCGACTACAGAAGCAAAACAACGCTTTAAAAGAACAGTTGGAAAATGCTCTAGGGAGGGAGCAAAGTGCCAGAGAGGGCTATGTACTGCAGGTACTACACTCACCACCCACCGTGCAGGATTAGTATGGGTTTTTAAAATTGACAACATGTACAAATAGCAACATGAAATCTTGAGCATTAAAATGTTTATAATGGTTTTAAGGTTTGCAAGGTAGTATACATGTATTGGTCAAACGTGGTGCAGTAAATGCTATCAACTGTACCTAGATTGTATTTTTGTTATACAGTCTACTCGCTCATGATGGACCAGATTTATGTGTGGCTACTGTAACTTGTATAAGATTCTACTAACAGGTGTGGGTGCTTATTCTCTGAAACTGATACGCATGGTTGTGGTGTTCTTAGCATGAGTTTTCACTAACTGTTTTTACGGAGTTTCACATCTCCTGGGAAAATAATTGATTTGATCTGATATGCTCGAGGTAAGAAACTTGATCAAGAAGCCTTGCGCTGTGCTTTTTCTCTCTGTTCATTTGTGCTTTTCTCTGTGTGCCCTTTCCAAGCTTGATTTCTGCATGCTTTTTGGTGTTTCAGAATTGCATACTTTAACTAATTGCTTTTTTACATTGTGCATTTTTTAAGTCATACCGTGAACTTATCACAGAGCCAGAATGTCTTTTTTTGTATCACATCATATTTACTTTGCAAAAAGTCATTAGTTGGTTTGATTTTTATTTTTAAATCACAATAAGTTATTGTTTTTTTGTTTTGGTATTCATTTACACCTTTCAACTTCCAAGTCACCTCTGAAAAAGCACAGCGGAAGCTCGGGGAAAAAAAAACGTCAAAAGAGAGATTGATATCAAGAAAGGAGAAAACTTATTTTCCTGGTTACCCCCGAGATGTGGTTCTCCGTATATGGTAGGGGCGGTAAGGTGATGTCATTAATGAAACTGTCTCATCAATCTTTTTCAAGAATGCAACACCCCCTTCCTCCTCACCGCACAGAGTGCCATTGCAACGCCTGCACGAGCTTAATGAAGACTTGCAAGGCGAGTTGGAGACACAAAAGCGCAAGCAGGACCTTGCTCAGCAGCAGATTCGGACACTAAAGAGAAGCTACACAGAAGCCCAGGATGCTGTAGACCACCATGAGTCTGGCATTCAGGCTCTGCAGGCTAAACTAGCATCTGCAATGGCTGAAATCTTGGCCAGTGAACAGGCTGTGGCCAGAATGCGCAATGAGCTCAAGCTAGAGCAGGAGCGTTCAAAAGAGCAAGAAGAGGAGTATGGCCGCGGTGAGGCCACCCTACGAGCCCAGCTAAAGGACAGTGAAGATAGACTCCGTGATATAGAGGCCAGCCTCTTAGAGAGAAACCAGGCCCTCAGGCACCTGGAGCGCCAGCAGGCCCTGCAGCGAGACCACGCGAGAGAGATACAGAGGCTGCAGGAGAGGCTGCAAGAGGTGACTGCTCGGCTGGACGCTACTGAAGAGGGTCAGGCCCTGAAGGAGGAGCGCCTGAGGATGGAGCAGCATAGCATGCAAGAGAGTCATGAGAGGGAAAGACAGAATCTGTGTAGAAGATTAGCTGAGGCTGAAACTGCCCAGAAAGAGATGGAGAACCGAGTGTTGGAGGCTGAGCAGCAGGTGGAGGCTCTGTTAAGAGGGAGGCAGGCCTCTGGAGGAAAGGAAAGGGAGGAAATGTTGAAGTTGCAAGAGGAGCTGGCCCACAAGACCGACATGGTAGAGTCACTGAGGGAGAGCGTGCGTAGGCTAGAAGAAGAGAAAGGCCATGTCACTTGCCGCTGTCAGGAGCTTCTTAACCAGATTGCAGAAGCAGACCGTGAGGTGAATAAGCTCCGCAACCGTCTGGAAACAGAAGAGGCTGACTACTACACCCTGGAGCACTCGTACGAGAGGGCCACCCAAGAGTTTCAGAAAATGAGCCAGTTCCTTAGAGAGAAAGAGGAGGAGATCCGGCAGACTAAAGAGATGTATGAGAGGCTGGTGGAACGTAAAGAAGAGGACTTGAAAGAGGCCCTCGTTAAAATGGCTGCACTTGGCAACAGCTTGGAGGAAACGGAGCAGAAGTTGCAAGCTAAGGAGGAGCTTCTTTGTCAAATGAGTCAAAGTATTTTAAATAAGGTTGAGCCATGTAGTGCTGAGAAGGATCTGCAGGCCAAGCTCGTGGTTGCAGAGGACCGTATAGCGGAGCTAGAGCAGCATCTCAATGCCCTGCAGCTGGGCTACGCTGACCTACGAATGGAAAGGCAGCAGATCCCAGAACAGAGCAAGAAGGCGAGGCTTAAAACATCGGCCTCCTTAGCAGCAAACACAGAACACTTACTGTCATTTAACAATACATCCACAACAGAGAACTCCCCAGATGATAAGGAGTCTCAAGCTAAGAGACCAAGGATACGTTTTTCCAATATTCAGTGCCAAAAATACATGAATTTAGAGGGCCTGGACACTAGCCATGAGAGCACTACCTTTGCAGACATGACACAAAAAGTAAACCAGGACGTAGTCGAAGACATCCAACTAAGTGAAGGAAACATCTCTGATAACCCCTTCTCTTACAGTAGTGACCCAGAGAAGTTCATCTCTATTATTCATGCCCTAGAGACTAAACTGCTAGCCACTGAGGGAAAACTAAGAAACCTCACACTGAATCTAGAAGAACAGCGATCCGTCCAAGCAGAAGACATGTCCAAGATTGATCTAAAGATGACAGAAACAAAGCCTAACCCTGAGAAGTGTGGAAGTGGGATACAGAGTAGTGCTGCCAATAAGCATTATGCCAAGGCCCTGGTGTGCGTGGAAAACAGTCGAGAGAAAGTCAGGACTATTCTCAGTGGCTGTCATGAGACCCCTGATACACAGCTGCACTCATTGTCGGAGATAGAAAGCGATTTGTTCAATGCGTCGCTGTACATCCAACAAGGACAAAAGACGCTGGAAGAGCACTCACCAGTTGTCCATCAAAATCAAACCCCAGACACTCTAGATAAAGAGGCTTTGCACCTCTTCGCCAAAACGTTATCGTTTGAGGCAGTCGTTTTGAACAAGATGGCTTTGTTAATACAGACTTCAAAGTCTGACCTCCTGCAGTCTCTTGCCGAGATATGGGAAGACATGGAGAACGTTAAAAGGGGTGACAAAGATTGCATGGCTGTAGTTTATGCTGATGTCTTGACGAGGAAGTTGATGTTGGAGAGTTCGTTCTGGAAAGAATTGGAGAAAGCGGAGACGGATGTTGCTAAATCCAAAGAGGGCAGCGTTTCGGCTGATGTAGATGTTGATGCCACAGTTATCTTTAATACCGTCATTAAAGCAGAGCTTACCTACTCTATTCAAAACCTTAAACTTTGCTATGAAGACAAATTCAAAACACTGAAAAGGGAGTTGACTGAAGCCCATGATAACCTGCATCAAAGGGAACTGGCTCTGAAAGCAATTATTGAAGCTTCCAAAAGGCCTGATTTGAAAAATGTAATAAAAGAAGTCAAAAATAACTTTGGATTTAGTAAACAAAAGTTAGCAGACGTTCACCCCTCTGAACTTGCTCCCTACATGGAGCAGATTGAAATGGAAGAGGCTAGAGGCTTGGCCGAGCAAATCGTCGACAAGCACTTGGCTGGAGAAATGCCCTCTTGTGGTGTCGACTCTATTGAATCGCTGCAAAATGCACATGACAACCTGGCAAATGAACTTCAAAGACAAGCAGCGGTCCTCCATAAGTATGCTCAAGAGATAGAAAGTGGCGGAAACAATCCTGGACTGGCTCAAATGATCCACGCTCTTCTGGGCCACCAAACGTCACATAATTTCACAAGTACCTCTCTCTGTATGCGTGAAGCCCTAATCCAGGCCCAAGTGGCTTATGTGGCGTGCAGGTTACGGGCCATGCACGAACAAGACTTGGGCTGGTGTAAACAGACGGGTCAGAACATGCATGCTCTCGTCCAGCAGCACGCCCACAATGTCGGTGCAATCCAAGAGAAATATGAAGCATCCTTACAGGACGAGCGGCTGAACTTCACACAAACAGTGTCCACTCTCCAGAAGGAGAACCACACGTTAAAGAGTGAGATCAGCAAACGTGTGAACCAGCTCTCCCAGCAGCAGGAGCAACTGGCTCTCCTGGAGGAGCATTTCAAGAAGGAGACCGAAGAGATGAAGCAGAGGCACAAGCAAGAGCTGAGCCGAGCGGAGAAAGGCCGCGCCTCGACCGAGCTGGCCCTCATGGATACAACGGCCGACAGTCAGCGGAAGCTAGAAGTTCTGCTGGTGGACATGGACACGATGGAGGAGCGGCACGAGGGTCACGTGAGGAAACTGGAGGAGCAGTTTGAACAGCAGATCTGTGAGCTTGAGCAAATCCACAAACAGGAGATTGAAAAGTTACATTCTCAGTATATGGAAAACATTCAGTCCATCCAAAAGCTCCAACAGGACAAAAGAGGTCCCGAGGTTTCCTACTCGCCTCCTTGTGATGAGGCCGCTACACCGATGGAAGAGGAGGAGCAGGGGAAGGGGGAGGAAGCACAGGCCATGTCGGAGTTGGACTCCATGGTGGTTCTGAAGGACCGGATCCAGGAGCTGGAGGCTCAGATGAGCACCATGAGGGACGAACTGGAGAACAAGCACCTAGAAGGAGATGTGGCCAGCCTGAGAGAGAAATACCAGAGAGACTTTGAAAGTCTTAAGGTTTTTTGCTCTTTCATTTTACCTTAGTGATTTTTTTAAATAAGTGAGAGTACTAGATAAATAGTGAGATAGTTTAATAACAAGCTGCTTTTGTTCATCAGTCTACTAATATGCACAGAGTTTGGAGTTGGGAAATGGTGTGATTTGGGATTATTTGTAAATTTATGAACCTAGATTTCACCAGTTTGGTTGAAATATCTCAACAACTACTGGGTGATTGCCTTCGATGATTCTGACTTAAGATTTACAGCCGAGTTATAGCGAGTCAAATGTACCATCATTATCTTGTGAAATGTATCCACCTTTACCAGATGGATTGGCACGGAATTTGGCACAGACATTCATCGCTCCCAGGCCATGAATCCTTATGACCCTGAATTATTCTCTAGTCTTGCCAACTATTGGATGGATTGCTGTGACATTTGGTACACGCATTCATGTTCCCGACAAAATTAATTGTAGTACCTTTGGGGATTTTTCATCTAGAACCATTCAGGTCAAAATTTGAATTTGGAATTATATTATTACTTATTTTATGACCAAATACCTGCAAAACCAACTTGAAACTGCAGGCTACTGTGCACTCTGTGGTTCACAGAATTCTCGGAGAAAACACAGATCGAAAATGAATCAGAAATGTTATAGGCAATACCAAAAAAAATGCCAATCATATGGATAAAGTTGGGACATTCCTAGTGGTTTTACATAATCGAGCAAAGCAATCTGTTACAGGTTGTCATCACTCGAGAACATCCTAACAAAGTGTAGGATGACTCGCTTGCCACCAACATGTCTTCTTCATTTGGGCATTAACAGACACACCATTTCCCATATTCAATAATAGAAGGAAGTCCAGTCTATTAATGACAAAAATGCAACTCTGCTTGAATAGAATTTTACTGCTTTAACTCGCTCTCTTTCTAACATAGCTGGGCTACAAATCATAATAAGCTTGCATGGCTTCTATCACTGATTTTTGCATGACACTCCATGTAGCCTAGTGAACTAGATATTACACTGAATCTATAGTCACAAATTAGAATATAGGTTAAGTGCAAACTTAATTTTGTGATAACAAATTTTGGATTCTTTCTTTCCCCTAGGCCACGTGTGAACGTGGCTTTGCAGCAATGGAAGACACACACCAAAAGGTCGTACATGACATCCAGAGGCAGCACCAGAGGGAGATTTCCAAACTTATGGAAGAGCGAGAGAGACTATTGGCTGAGGAGACTGCTGCCACAATTGCTGGTAAAGAAATCCATATTACCACCTAAAATGTATATCCTTTAACACAAGACCAACATACTGTAATTAAATGTGTGTGTGTGTGTGATCTATCTTAAATGTAGCTATTGAGGCGATGAAGAATGCACACAAGGAGGATCTGGAGAAGACCCATCGTTCCCAACTGAGTGGACTCAACTCTGACATTGATGAGCTTCGCTTACAATACGAGTATGTTTTAAACTTTGCGAATGAGAAGCATAATATTTCCTGTTTTTTTTTCTTTTTAAATTAAAAGGTCGGAGCATGCAGAAGTAAAGCTCGACACTCAAACCCTGAAAATGCTATTAAGGTTTTAACTACCAGTCCTGAGGTTGAGGAAATGTTTGTCATTTAATAGAATGACCAGAGACTCCCTATTTAACTCTATGTTGCAGTAATGACTAGTGTAAGAACTCGGTCTTGTCAGCTCGTCTGTGGCTGATTTAACTGGAGCAACTTTTTTGGGAAAATCACTATCGCATGATGAAAGGCTCCACTCACTTCTAGGCTGGTTTAGTAAACATCAGATGAGAATTCAAGGTGATATTGTGGTGATCTGACTGTCCAGGGAGGAGCTGCAGTCCATCCACAGGGAATTGGAGGTGCTGTCAGAGCAGTACTCTCAGAAATGTCTGGAGAACGCTCACCTGGCTCAGGCACTGGAGGCCGAGAGGCAGGCCCTCAGGCAGTGTCAGAGAGAGAACCAGGAGCTGAACGCTCACAACCAGGTTTGAATGCACACACACACATGCTCATGTACATACAAAAACATTTCTTTCCACGGGTTGAAACATAACTTTATTCTGTCCAATAGGAATTAAATAACCGACTGACTACAGAGATCACCCGGATGCGCTCCTGTTGGAGTGGTGAAACAGCGCTGTCACCTCTTACGCAGGGCAAAGATGTGTATGAACTGGAGGTATGTGCAAGCAAACACACACACACACACACACACACACATTAAGCATTTGGTCTTAAATTTTACGAGTGTTTCACCCCATCTTGTAGGTGTTGCTACGAATTAAGGAGTCCGAGATCCAGTATCTTAAACAGGAAATCCACTCTTTGAAAGATGAACTGCAGTCTGCTTTAAGGGTAAGCAAAGCCAATCTTCATTAATTGCAAACCATTTATTGAACCTACATACATACATACAGACATTTCTTAACGTCTTATAACAACATTTGAAAAACTGAGAGTCATTGATTTCATTTCAACAGGACAAGAAATATGCCACAGACAAATATAAGGTCATCTATACGGAGCTCAGCATTGTAAAAGCGAAGGCCGACTGCGACATCGGCAAACTGAAGGAGAAGCTGCTCATTGCAACCGAAGCTTTAGGCGAGAGGACGGTCGACGGATCGGTCACATCTGGATACGGTAGATGTTCATTTAATCATTATTTACACCCAACATCTCTAAAGTTTTGTACGTAATGAAGCCAGTCAGGAGTCATACACTGTAATGACAACCAGTTTTGTCACTGTTGATCGGGAAATGTAAACCCCTTTTTAAAGTGTAAATTACAATGATATACATATTACAAACAGCTCGAGCTGGCTTGATAGCACTTTTTCATGTCTAATACAGATACCGTCTTTGCTCATCTCTTAAATATTTAATGTTTAATAAATGTAATAACTTTAGTTACTTTGCAGATTCAGATTATTAATACAAAATATAATCAACTAATACATTATGTATTATAGATTAAACTCAGCATATAAAGTAATTAAAATTAGCTCCACCTTTACCAGCTGCAACATTAAAGTGATGAACACATTAATGCATCAATTATTATAATCCACTAATATAATATATATTATTCTGAAATGGGCCATTCTGCATAACGAGTACTTTTACTTTTGGTACTTTAAGTATATGTTGATAGTTATACTTTTGTGCATTTACTAGAGTAATATTTTGAATGCAGGACTTTTACTTGTGACAGTATTTTACACTGTAGTATTACTACTTTTACTTAGTAAGTAGAGATTTGAGTACTTCTTCCACCACTGTATGTTAACATTAGTTTATTGAAATATTAAAAGGGTTTCATTTCACTCACACAATTTTCAGATACAGTTAATGCAGTTTAGTGCATGCACTGTTTACCTCCCCATCCTCTGCTGCTGTCTGTCCGTCTTTCTCTCTGTAAAGTGTTTTTGCGAGTTTTCACCTATAGTAAAAAGAGTCAGTTACTGTTTTAGTTCGTTTTGGACCAATGCCGTAACGTAAAGTCATGTGTAAAAATAAAAAAAACGGCACCCACAATTATGATGAAAACAAACGTATTGTGTATTATAAATCATACTACGTTGGTTAACTACTTACCCTTCCTTCCATCCTATCCGATTCAGTGATTTTGGCCAGTATGGGATCGGTACATCCCTATTGTTTACTGGATCAGAAATCTTTAACTTTACTACTTAACTATTATGCCACTTTGGGATAATGATAATAATGGCACAACTTTATTGTGTTTTTAGATATAATGAAATCAAAAAGTAATCCAGATTTCCTGAAAAAAGAACGATCATCAACCTCCAAGCTATCAAGAGGCCTAAGGTCAAAGGTGAGTGTCAAGTTTAATATTTTTTCTTTCCCTAATTACAGCATTTTGTCTCAAATTCAAACATACAGACGGAGTAAAATCTCTGCACTCTAAAGCTACCATCTCAGTTTGCCGTGTGATGTGATGTTGGAAGTTTTTGTCGTACAGACTTTATCACTGTTAATCATTGCAACTCAGCCATCACATACTGTAGAAGTGTGTTCCACAGTTGGTCGGTCGGGACGTTTTTACTGAAGGTCTATCGTCCTGTAAGTTTGTCATCTGTCTGTTCTGTCCGTCAGTCTGTCATTGAACAGGTCTCATGGGATAGCTGACACTCCCATTGTGGGGTGATTACCCCCCCGAACCCCCGCCCCAAGATGTGCTGTAGGTATAGCATGATGTAGAGCAAAGCATGCTCTTAACACCCTCGCATGATCCCACCAAAGCTGATTGTAGTGTCCAACCCTCAGTTAGATATCACAGGCGTGAACATTAGCAGTGCTTGGAAGCGATGATTTGCAAACTTTGTCTAAAAGCCTTTCTGGTTTCATTCCTCCCCTGTACATTGGACATTTTGGGAACAACACGTATTCACATTTTTGCCAAGTTTTAGATGAGGAAATTGATACCACTCTCACACCTGTACGGTAAATATGAGGCTACAGCTAGCAGGCGGTTAGCTTAGCATAGCATAAATACTGGAAAAAGGGAAGCAGCTGTAGCCAGGCTAAGTAAAAAAAAAAAATGTGCCCAACAGCCCCTCTAAAACTCACCAATTAACACGTTATCTATCAAAGTGTAAGAACGTGTTAATTAGTGAGCTTTAGAGGTGCAGGTAGGCAGACTTTGTTTTCTTTGGACAGAGCCGTGCTTGCTGTTCTTCAAAAACACCTAATGATGTAATGTTTCAGCGAACTCATATTTAATATTTAAAGGTGCAGTGTGTAGGATTTGGCAGCATCTAGCAGTAAGGTTGCATATTGCAACCAGTTGAAACTTCTCCCGTGTGTCAAGCGCGTTGGAGAACTACGGTGGCCGACGCGAAAATGCAAATTGCCCTTTCTAGAGCCGATGTTTGGTTTGTCCGTTCTGGGCTACTGTAGAAGGTTCTAAGGTAACGAAAACACTAAAGAACTTATTAATATTATATTCCATTTCTGCCAATAGATCCCCCAAAATGCTACACACTGTTCCTTTAACAATGTCACCCATGTATTGGCCCCCAAATTTACAATAAGCTGACATGCAGAACTGTAAGTAGTTTGGGTCTGCAATAGTAGCTTGTAAATATCAGTGTTGCTCATGAACGATCTCAGATCATTACATAGCGGAATGAGAACGCTCTTTTTTTTTTTTTAATGGAACATATCTCACATGTTCCAACATTGTTTTGCTGTGTTGATGTAAAAACCCTTTCTGTAAATGTCATGTTTTGTCTGATTGTGAGTTTTTAATTTGTCTGTGCGCTCACATACGTTCTCTTTATGTGGCATGATCATATTCCAGCATAACCATGTTTCTTGTAAATCTCACCTTGTCGTCCAGAGGAGACAAATTGTTCCTGTTTTGTGATGTGTGTGTTTTTGCTTTTCTAACACTCTTCTCTGCCTACATGTACCCTTATCATCTACGAACAATAAATGATTTTCTTTTTCTTTAACAGAGCCTGAAAGAGGGACTAACTGTGCAGGAGCGGATGAAGCTTTTTGAGGCAAAAGATTCCAAAAAGATTTGAATATCAAGAATCTGAAGTTTCTCTTTCGACGGGTTTTGGTCAGATTGCTACGGCCGTGCCAGCATCAGCTGAAGACTCTTATAGGAAATGGAAAAAAATCTATCAAGGTCAATTCTCAACCCCGACCTGCTGCTTCCATGCCTCAGATAAGTTGTCATATTTTTGTTAAATTTCTTTTTTAATTAATGGAAAAACATTTTACTGAATCAATCCTGTGTACGGTTTCTTTAAAAAAAAAATATCCATAGATGTATAATCTGTCCAATATGGAGATGTGTCAAATAAACTGCGAGAGGGATACACGACAGCATTTTTATTGATCCTCCAAAATGCCAAAACAGACAGCAATACACAGTATGAATAATATATATTTCCCAATATGAATTAAGTATCTGCTGTATTTTATTATTGTTACAGTTTCTATATCTAATAATTTTTAATGTGTTTATTGTCGCACCAGTTCTGTTGTACATAACTACTGGATATATGTACGAGTGTGGTTTGCTATTGATTGTTGGGGCATCTGCTGTACTATAACTACGGTTTGATTGATAGTGGAAAACAATGTGATGCTTAACTTGCTTACGTATGAGAGTTTTATAAAATGGAGTGTCTGTGTGTGAAGGGGGAAAAGAGGGGCGGGATTGCACTTATCACTTGACTACTTGAGGAAGCTTTTTTTTTTATTTGTCTCAAATTGGTGTAGTGACTTCAAGTCAATTATTGCAGTGCTACCAAACATCCTGACTTCTGTCAAATTTAGTGAACAATCGTGACTTGTTAGTGATACTGGATTTTCTTTTTTCTTTTTTTAAAGTTTCCTAAAACCTGGATTTGTGTTTGCTCAGTTTTGACTTTGGTGTGAGAATATCATCTCAGAAAAAAAACGGAACTATTTAGGACTTTGCATGACTGTACAGTATCATTTGAATTGCAAAATGATCATGTTGCCTCGTTTTCCTACTTTATGCTTTAGTGTGGAACTCTTAACACTAATAAGCTTTGCTTTGCAAGTCCTACTGTTTAGGTGTTGAGATTGAAATGTTTTACTGTAAGCCGCAGTCTTGAAGCACTTGGCCCAATCCCTGACCTCCCACTAAAATCTAGTCGTGCCTCAACTGAGTGAAGAATATAAACATCCATGAAACCTGTGCAGCTATGGATACACACTGTATAGTATTCAAACCACGCCTTGTATATATATATATGCCACACGGAAGACTTCTGTGTTTTGTTTTAAACTTGTACCTTGCTCACTAGCTCTATATGAAATATATATGAATATTTTTTATTTTCATTTGAATGTATATCGTCAAATAAATGAAGTGTTTGGAAATCTTGGAGTCTTTTTTTCCACACATCCATGTGTTAGTGAACCTTATTACACGGCTTTGTCGAATACTTATTTCTGATTGGTCAATCACGGCGTTCTACGTTCTGTTATTTCTTTATAGGCTGATCGTTGCTATGTATAACAGACCGTTGCTATGGGCGCAGTTCTGATGTCGGACTCTGGTGGACCGTTTTTGTGTCAAATTATTGATTTCTTAAGTAAGTAGTCCTGTAATAAGCGGGATAATGTACAGCAAGCTGGCCATTGTTGGGAAAGAATCCCCTTCAGGGCGATGCACGACACGCGGCATCGCTCTGTCGGGGTTTCTTTCACAACAATGACCGGCTCGCTGTACATTATCCCTTTCAAAGAGTATAGAAGCAAAGAGGGGAAACTCCAGGCCATTTCAGTAGAATATGACAATAGAATAAAATTAAACTGACATAAAAAGGCTAGGGTTAGGGTTGTAGTAGCTCATAAAACAGTGACCCATTAACCCATAATACAACATACTATGTTTTTCGACATGCTATGACCTTTTTTCATGCCATTTTTCGACATGCTATGACTTTTTTTCCATGACATTTTTCTCTACATACTATAATATTATTTATTTTTTTTCATGACATTTTTCGACAAACTATACTATGACCTTTTTATGACTTTTTCTTTTTTTTTTTTATGATAATTAAAGTGAGAGGCATTGCACTCTAACAAACGTACGAACAGGAATGCAGCACAGGAAAAGGGTGTCATTTAGGTTGTAGAACTTCAAGAGGCCATCATGTAGACCACATTCCTATTAATAGTGTCTACAGCATGCCTACTATACAATGACTCTTCCTTTTTTTTTGACATAGGCCACTATACTGTGGCTTTGTCATTACTTTTTTCCGACATATTCCATGCTTCTGCCTCAGCAGAGGTCTCAGGTTTGTCAGTCATGTTTGTTGTTGTTTGTTTATCTGCGTCTCATACTGCATTTCCTTTGCAGCACAAACAAATTCATTTACACTATGGCTACTCCTTCCACATTCAGCCCAGATCACCAGAACTTTACTTTGCATTTTCTTTAAACATTAATTATTCCAGTTGGGTTTTTTTCATCGAACATCTGACCCTCCATTAATATTGTATAAAATTCGTTAATTTACTCACGATCAGTCCAACCTGTCCGGTCCGGCTGTGTCTCTCTTCTCCGATGCAGTAAGTCACAGTTTGAGCTGGGTTGACGACACGCAATCCAAAAAAAATAAGCAATTAAGTGAATATAGGTAGTTTATTAACAAAAGCTTTTGACTAGAATCACTGAACATAACAAAAGCTTAACCTAATTAATATTTCAGCGGTATATTTTCTTACTTTGCGGTCTCCTGCTCCTCTCCTCGTCTCATCAGGTGTACACCAGGTGTCATCAATCTGCCTTAATTAATTAATTAAACAACCTGTTGCTGCAGCAGCGCTGAACCCACATGGACCATATACACGTTTACTTTCATACATTTATCACCTTTCTCCCAAGTTTTAACCATATACTAGCTCATAGTTCATTATGGCTCCAACACTACTATGACTTTTTACAACATACTATATTATGACTTTTTTTTTTGCCTACCATACTGTGACTTTATTCGTCATACTATACTATGAACTTTTTTCGACAAACTATATTATTACTTTTTTAATTTTTTCTGACATACAATACTCTGACATTTTGTATGATTTTTTATGATATACTATACAATGACATTTATGGCATACTAAATCCCATTTGTATGGCATACTATACTACTACTACTGCTATACTATTGGAGCAACGATCAGTCCAGACAAATAACCGCCAACTATTTTGATAATTGATTAATCTTTAAAGTAATTTTTCATGCAAAAATGCTGTTTTCAGCCTCTCAAATATGGAGATTTGCTGCTTTTCTGTTTTAAACCATATTAAACTGAATATCTTTGGGTTTTGGACTGACAAAACAAGACATTTAAAGACATCACCCTGGACTTTGAGAAACTGGGATGGACATTTTATAGACCAAATGATTAATCTAGAAAATAATTGGCAGATTTGTCGATAATGAAATCGTCGAAATCAATCAATCGAAAATAATCATTACTTTCAGCCCTACCAATAGCTTATTCTTGTCATTATCAATTCCTGTACTATAATTTCCAACTAAATTGATTCTACTTGGTTATTATTTCGTAATTTCTTAACTTTGCCAAGTTATTAAGAGCCTGCAAATTAAAACGTTACAGAAACAATGCACGATACAATTCACAGGCAGCGAAAAGATAATTGTGGGGTATGTTGACATAGTTAACATTTGGTCTAGCCAATTAGCCGTGCCAAGTCTTGTTCTCCACCTCTTCCTCCCTCCTCCTCCTCCTCCTCCTCCTCATTGTCCTTTAAAGCATCGATCAGTCTGACCCAGAAAGCGTCCTGCTCCTGTGGTTCAGGCCACATCAGGTAGGTCTTCTTGCGTACGATCTTGCGTAATCGTGTGTAGGGAGACAGACAGAGGTCAGGTATGTCCTCCAGGAACACCAGCAGCAGGACATCACTGCCATCGCAGAGAAGCCTCAGACTGGCCAGCTGAAACTCCAAGGAGCACCACTCGCTTCGCAGGAAGTGACGTGTCACCACGCAGATGGTGTGGCGAGAGCCGTAAATGGCGGCCTCGATGTTCTCCAGAACAGCAGCGCCGGGGCGAAAGTCTCTGTGGTGGAGGCACAGCCTGAGTCTCGGTGCACCGGCAGCAGGCCTCTCTAGATTGGGCACCAGCTGTTCCATCACCCAGGCCTCGTCCTTAGAGCTGTAGGAGACGAACGCGTCGTACTGGAATTTGGCTCCTGCTGCCCCCCTTCGTCCACGTAGTTTAGCCCTGAGGAGGAGCAGCAGGTAGCGCAGAGTGGGGCCCTGTGTGTGCCAGACCAGACACACGCATACAAACAACACGTCCACCACAGAGAAGGCGACGAAGAGAGTGAAGGAAACCTGTTCGTAGGAGCAGGCCTTATCGTCAAACTGCCACAGGTAGGGAGATCTCCTGTCGTTGTCACAATACAGGCTGTACAGGTAGGACACCTGGAGGGAATTTAAGACAGCTAGTTACTTTATAACATACATTAATACTTATCACAGTTTCTGCAGCTTCTATTACCTGTGTATGAGTGTCGTGGATGGCCCAGGACTTGAACCAGGCGTTATCACAGGTACAGGTAAGTGGGTTTTCTGTAATGTCCAAAACACGCAATCTGGAAACACAAATATACACCAAGGATTACGTAGAGGTAAAGTGGACACAGAAGCAGTACCTAAAGTCCAATATGCTGCTCATTCATATGTATGGCTAAACCCCTTACTGTATGTCTGTTTTTGAGTGGCTGTCATACTATTTTTTGGATGCAGATGTGTCCGTTTATTTGACAAGTAGGATATGAAAATCAAAATGTGTCTTCTCATCTAACTCTTGGCAACAAAGCAAAATAAGGGTATTTCACAAAATGTTAAACTATTCCTTTAAGAGCTGCTTGCTAGACATTTCAGTGTAGCTCCTCTACCTTGGCAGAGCGTCCAGCATCGCTTTGTCCACAGTGTGCAGATGGTTTGACTGGACTTTGAGAACCTCCAGTGTATTATCTGGAGGCATCAGGTTAGCAGGCAGAGCGTCAATGTCCGCCCTGTAAAGAGTCAGCTTCTTCAGACTTTTCAGAGGGGAGAACACTGCGCTCAGGTTGGTCGTTTTCATAAGCACTCCAGCTATGTACAGGAATTTCAATTTGACCAGAGGAACGAAGGCGTCGGCATGGAAGTCCACCTGGATGCTGTGCCCGATGGCGACTGAGGTAAGTTGACGTTGACCTTGGAAGAAACGCGGTCCAATGACACCAATGCCTTCACCTCCGGGCCCCTGGTAGTTCATCTCCAGATACTCCAAATTGGACATAGAAGATAGACAGATAAAAAGATAAACAGATTTATAAATACAGTGCATCACTCTTCTTAACAACTTACTCTAAAAATGTCATACCTCCAGAGAAGTAAGGTTGATGAAAGGAGATTCATAGGATCTAAAATGAAGGCGGTTGTTGTACAGAACAAACTGCCTCAAATTGGTCAGGCCAGACAGAATGTATGGTGTCAGCCTCTTGATCCGATTCCCACTCAAGTCCAGGTACCTAATGGACAGATGGATGTGTTAAATGAATGGACAGTGTGGAAAATTGAGGAAAGATGAGGCAGAGAATAGTCCATACGTGAGCCTTGTCAGGTCTTGGAAGGTGCCGTCTTCGATGAAATCAATGATGTTTAAGCTGAGGTTGAGCTTCTTTAGCCTCCGCAGCTTACTGAAGGGCTTCTTGCTGATGTATTTCAGCAGGTTGAACTGCAGGTAGAGCTGCTCGAGTCGAGTAAGGGCGCTGAATACCTTTGATGTCAACTCTGTGATTTCATTTTTCAGGAGAGACAGGCGAGTCAGCTTCTTCAGAGGGATGAACCAGTTGGGGTCAATGTCACGTATTTTGCTCCTGTCGAAGCTTATAAACTCGAGGTGGGTCAGGCCTTTGAACGCGTCCGGCTGAATGTCGAGCTTATTTTGATTCAGCTGCAGCACTTTCAGTCCTCGGTAACCGTCAAATGTGGTATGAGATATCTGCTTCAACCCACAGTTGATGAGATAGAGTCTGCTCGTATTGCCCCTCCCCAGCGACAACTGGGCGACATTCCCAAGTTTTGCATCCATAATAACAACCACAGGTGGAGTGTCGCAGTCCAGCAGGCTCGAGTTAGTCGGAGGTAACCTGGATCCTTTCAAGTCAACCTGTATCAAAATAAATGTACATAATATTTCTTTTAAAAGGGACAGTGTGTAAGATTTGGCGGCATCTAGTGGTGTGGTTGCAGATTGCAACCAACTGAGTACCCCTCCGCTCACTCCTCTCTTTCCAAGACTGCGGTAACGTGAGCCGCAGAGTGCAAAACCGTGGTAATGCCATTCCCTCGCTCAGAGGCCATCCTTACCATAATAACACTACTTTAGGAGCAACGTAAGTCTGACTTGGCGGTACCACGTTTTGCACTCTGTGGCTCACATTACCGCAGTTTCACAAGCTGTTGGAGAACTACGTTGGCCTTCAGGGAATGTAGAAATGCGAAAGGCTCTCTCCAGAGCCAGTGGTAGATTTGAAGGGCTCATTCTAAGCCAACGAAAACACAATAATTCTTAGTTCCAGCTTCTGCTAATAGATCGCCCAAACTGTTACACACTGTTCCTTTAAACACATTAAAAATAACATGGATTTTGCATAAGCAACAAGTGCACGTACCTCTACTTTCTCAAGCCGGTCCATTCCTTTTAGCAATCCGCAGATAGTCAATGGAGATTTCTCCACAAACAGAGAAAATGCCACCCGAGAGAGATTCTTCTTTGTCTCCGCCAAGAGTCCCACCAGCACTTCTGCTTTAACTCCCTGACAAAGCAGACTCGTCAGCCGGGGGTTGGAGGCAAAAACATCAGCCTGCAGCTCCAGTTTTGAGTTGTTGGACAGCCTGATGAACTCAAGGGCAGGGAAACCGCTCACATTAAACATCCTCTGGATGTTGTTTGCAAAAAGATCGAGCCGCCGAAGAGTGGAGGATCCACCAGAGTCCCCACAACTGAAGGCCTTGAGCATGTTCAGGGACAGATCGAGTTCTTGAATCGCTGGGAGGAAGTCAAAGATAATCGGAGTGATTGTCGCAAGTATGTTGTGGGTCAGAAGCAGGGTTTGTAGCCTGGTGAGCCCATCAAAGGCACTGGGGTGGATGTGTGAGATGTTGTTGCAGGTGAGGTTGAGACAATCCAGGACACCCAGGCCTCTGAATTCTCCTCCTTTAAGAGAGACCAGCTGGTTCTGGCTCAGGTCCAGGCGTTTGAGTCCAGGCACCTGACTGAATGATCCAGGTGGGATGACTCTGATCTTGTTCTTGGACAGGTTGAGCGTTGTTATGTTATCTGGGATCATGCTAACGACTTCAGAGAGGTTAGCGATGTTCTGGTTGAAGCACCACATGACGTCCGTCATGGGGAAGTTCCGAGTGCAGCCTTTAAAGCCAAAACCGCAGCAGGCCGAGGTGTTGAGCAGAAGCAGGAACAGGACCGATTGCGCCATCGTTACTTGACAGCACAGACCGCAGAGGTCAGACCAAAGAAATCTAAAAATATGTTGAGATAGATAAGCAAATGCATCATGGGGAAGTTAAAGTATAATCTCACAAGGTAGCCACACTGACATTTTCTTGAAGAGATAAAGCATTTAAACCTATAATAGCTGATTTTTTGGGGCCTTCTGTCAGCAAACATGTGCTGCCGGTGGCCTAATACTACGCTACGAGAGCGGTGAGAGTGAACCAACAGCGCAAAATTGCAGAAAAGTTAGTTGCAGATTCAGGTGATAATTGTAAAACTGTAAAACATAATGCACTCTTTAATGAATACAGCATGGAGATACAAGTAGACATGACTATGAGTGGAAGTAATCAATTACAATTCCTTAATTAAATCACAGTTTTTTGTGTAATTGCAAGTTTTTGGATTGTGTTTTGAGTCATTTTTTTAAATGAAAAAAATCCATTTCTATTAATTTTAAGCATGGTTCAATTAAACTACATGACTAAATTTTAAATAACACTACATAAATACTGCATCAATCGTATATTAGCAATATGAGGAGCCAGAGTTGTCAGTCAGACTACAAAGGAAATCTGACCTCGCTTTGTAACCATTGTTATTTTGATCAAGTAAAATGTTGGCAACTTTTACAGAGCTAAATATAAAATATAAATTTTCTTCTTTTACTTTAAATATTACTCTAAATATGTAAATTAACTTTGATTTTGTCTAAATTTGAATATTTTTAAAGCATGTTCCAACCTTTACAATTATAAAATATTACAACATACCCTTTAATGCTCCTCTTATGCTGCTTTAACATCCGCAACTGCACTTCCTTTAACTCAGTTATCTCTGCATGTCTACTTAAATCATAAGCTTTTTGAGGAAGGATGTTGTTTACGGCTCTGATGACTGAGAAAATGTGGCTTTAAATCATTTGTCCACATGAGGGAGCTACCGACTTGGATCCTGATTTTAGTGAAGCTACAACAGAGATAGTGCAATACTTACTTTCATGTCTAAAACATCTAAATTGGCATTTAGCAGAAACCTTAAAACGAGTCAGACATTATGTCAACATTTAGATTCTTTTTTTAGGGAGAGTCTGTTAGTGATACTAAACTGTTTGGTTGTTGGCTTTACACACAACTACTGTAAAACTCTACATGAATACTGCCAAAAATCAAATCATTTTAAAGCTCTACTTTAGTGAGAAAATCAAGCAATGAAAAATGTATTTTTTTGTGAGAAAACATGAATGCACAAGGTCAGGAGTTTTTTTTTCTTTTTGTAAATAAACAAATATTTGCTGTGGTGGTCTGATGTTTTCATCTGATGCTTTTAACATGTCTTAACACTGTATACGAATAACAGCTTTTTTTTGTTTTTAAAGAATGTATTGAGTTAAATTACAAATATGATTTTTGTAATAACCCAACACATTCAGCCAATATCAAATGTTAATTGAAAAAAAAAAAAAAGATCAGACTGGCATTTTGACCTCTCCAGTGTGAACATCCACTGTGGGCTCTTCTGGTCGTGGCAGCTGACCTTTGCCACCGTGTGTGTGTGTGTGAGTGTGAGGGTGGTGAAGGGGCCGGCGGACGTGGGGCAACCCAGCGCTTGGTGCCCGTCCTTGGAGGCGACAGGTAGTCCTACGTTTAGTCTACGTGATGCTCGGCCCCGGGGGCCCTGACCTTTGCAGGGAGGCCCCTCGATCCACGAGCACAGAGGCACAGGTGAACCCGCTGGTGGCGATTTAGCTTAAGGAGCTGCTTCACCTTTAGCACTGTGTCAGGGCAGATAGAGGAGAGTCAGGTGGTGCTGCCACTATGAGTCTGTTTGTCTCTTATTTAGACTTTAAATGATAGTGATGGCATTTCGCCTCATGGTCTTTACCATCGAGACTGAACAGTTCAAATGTTCAAATAATATACAAGTTTTTGACTTTACACTCCGTTCCCATTTCCCCTTTTATTATTCCACTTGCATAAAAAAGAAGGAAACTATGTTTTTTTACTCAGTTTATTCAAAGAAATACAGTGTGTATAATACAATTTATTGTCATCAAGTGAAATGATGCAGTCCAACATGACATCATCCCTATAAAACCATTTTTACCCTTTTAAACATTTTACTTACATTTATTGTAATTACAATATTTACAAATCCATTCAAAGGATTGTCTCTCAATATGATTTTTTTAATGGACTTAATTATTCAAATGATCCTGATGGAGTTTATTGTTAAGTGCTTATGTTACATTTTTAAATAATTTGTAGGAGAATCTTATTGTAACAATCAATGTCCGTAGTGCATTTGTAAGACCTTTTTTTTTTTTTTTTCAAATATTGTCATTCATTCCCTGTTTGTCTTATAAGGTGCAACATGTTTGAGGTTTTTGTGAAGTTGAAAGTTAAGAGTGAGAGTCCTCTTCCAGCCAGTGAAAATCAAAGGCATGCCAGTATTAATGAAGACAACTGCATCGGAACAACTGTACGGAGTCGGTTATATTACAGTCAGAAGAATAGTTTAATTGTCAGTAGCTGTCAAAGGGCTCGGAGGACACTGGGCTTCTAGTCGCTGTATGGACGGGGGTCTCTTTGGGGTTTTGGCAGAGGAGGGGATGTCGGTGAACACCACTGAGCGGCCGTCTGGGCAGAGCAGCACGCTGGAGTCCGCCTCGCACTTGGTGGTTCTGCTCGGCCACAAGGCCTCAGCAGAACTGGGCCTCATGCCGAGACCGCCTGGAGATAAAACCTCTGTGTTCACCACCGACGCCTGACTCATCTTGATCAGCATGTCCAACGACTGCTTACGGCTCTCCAACGAAGCCTTCATCGCCTTCCTCTCGTTCTCTTCTTCCTCCCTTTTCTCCTCCAGCTCCTCGTCCTCCTCCTCCGTCTCCGTCGCGTTGCCTTTAAGGCTGCCGTCCTCTCTCGCGCCGCGGTCACCGACCAAATCCGTCGAGTCCCTCTTGACTGACAGGTCGAGAGGCCCGTCGCTCTGGCGAGCCGTCCGCTCCAGCGCCTGGTGGATGTGGGAGAGCTCGCTGCGGATTTTGCCCAGGTGTTCCCAGAGGTGGCGCTGGGCGGGAAGGTCCTCCTTCTCCAGGTGGGAGATTTTGCGTTC
Organism: Sebastes umbrosus; assembly: GCF_015220745.1. Lineage (NCBI taxonomy): Eukaryota > Metazoa > Chordata > Actinopteri > Perciformes > Sebastidae > Sebastes > Sebastes umbrosus. The sequence goes on along the minus strand of NC_051288.1, from coordinate 12,116,194 downwards.
GGCCTCCTGGTACTCCTGTAAGGCCTTGGAGAGGTCACTGAGGAGAGCAGCCACTGACTCTGAAGCTCCCTCCCCCATTGTCCGGGCAGCAGTCGGGTCCTGGCTGTTAGGACCCCCACAGGTGGAAAGAGAGGATGTTTCACTGTTGGGACTGGTGAGAGGGTCATTGTACCACAGGTCAGTGGGCCGGGTCGGAAGCTGAGCATCCTGTAAACTGAGGATGGGAGAAATTTAGGGCTTTTTACTTGTAAATATATCATATGTGATACTACAGTATAACAAAATGACACATGATGGAAAAACAATAACTTGACATTTTATGGAAATCTTTACCTTCCATGGAAGAGAAGTTTGTCCGCTGCCATATTAAGAGTTGATGCAGTCTGAATATTCTTCAGAAGGTCCAAAGCGAAACCACCCACGGCCGGCTTCTTCTCCACAGGTGCCTCGTGGTTCCCCAGCGGAGCCCCCGTCCTCTTGAGGCCCCAGGTTGCTTTGCCTTCCTTGGCGGTAGCCTGCAGTTTATCTCCCAACCTGTAGCCCTGTTCTGGAGAGTCTCTCTGAGGTGACGCCCAGCCAGCAGGGGAAACGGTGGCGGTCCCCGGCCGCAAAGCAGGCACTTTCCACAGATTGACTTTAGGCTGGAAGCCGGACAGGGGATTCACCTCCAGACTGTTTGTGGACGTCTTGAGCGCTTTGCTGGCTTCGCTGTGACTGGAGGCCGCTCTGAACGTGTGCTCGCACAGGAACGGGTAGTAGAGGCGCGGGGGGAGGAGAGCTCTGTCTGTGTGGGCGCTGGAGGCCGGGTGCATCAGCTGAGCGGCCGACGCCAGGAAGGGAAGCTGGGCGAGCTGCGCGTGGGTCTGGGCGGAGATACCCGTGGTAGCGGTGGGAATAGCTGAGTTCATGTAGGAGAAGAGGCTGGGGCTGATGGGGTAGCCCACCCCGAGCACTGACAGGTTGAGTCCGGTCGGATCCTGGTAATCCACCAGGTTTGGCGGAGGAGGGTAACATGGGATTGAACTGCTCACTCGGGGCTGAGCACCCTCAGCTTTGGCCTTAGTGTGGCCGGACGCCAACAGCCGCCACTGCTCCGACAGCAGACTAGGAGCTGTCAGATACGTCTTGGACAGCTTGTAGTGTTTCAGCTGGGCCTCTACCTCTACTGAGCGTGCTCGTAGAAGCTGATCTTCCAGGGAGAGCATGTCAGCCATCAGAAGCTCTGACTCTGGCTGTTTGATTTTCCTGGTAACGCACTCTGCAGGGTCTCCTCTGTTGCGGTCTCTGGAGCTCTCTTTCGTGACCTCCAGCCCCTCTCCTCGTCCTCCCTCTTCTTCATCTTCCGGTCCTTGGCTTTCCCTCTCCTCACCATCCTCCTCCACGGCCCTTCGGTGCCTTTGTCCCTCCTCCGTCCGCGTCACCTGCTCCAGTCCGTCTTTCCCGGTAACTTGATGGCCGTGCGCCTGCTGAAAGGGTCGTAACTGTTCCGGGTGCAGGAGGTTGCCCTTTTTATACGGCCAGTCGGACTCTATGAGCAGAGAAAGGGAGTTCTTGCACAGGCTGTACTTCATGTGGTTGTACAGGTGGGACTTCTCCATGCAGGTGAAGGGGCACTGGAAGCACTTGTAGTTGTAGGGTTTGCCCCACGGCCGGGGAATATAGTGAGGCTTCTTCGGCTTGCGCTCCTTGTGTTTGCTGGCAGACGACACTTTACAAGCGTCGTCCTTGGACATGATTGATTCTTGATATTTATAAAGATTGTGTGATTAAAATGATGATAATTCAAGATTCAAATTCTTAGATTGTATATCTTTTGTGCCAGGGTTCATTTCATTGGTTTTTCCTCAGTTTGGTTCTGAAAAAGAGCATTTCTTGAACCTGTGAACACACAAGACAGTTTTGTAAGAATAACGTTTTTTTAAAACAGATGAGAAACAACAATTTACAGATTTTATATTTTTTACTTATATTTTTCAATTCCACTTTATTTGTTCTGAAAGTAGACAGCGTGCAGAAATGCAGCTCTGTAAGACCTCTAAATATAAAGTTCTGTGTGCACTGAAGGGTGCTATATATCATTATGCACATATGTGTATTAAGAGAGCCCATTTGTTGTCTGCCTAAGCCGAGGGTTGCCACTAACCTAACTGCAGGGAGGCCCACGCTGCTCTGTTCTCACTGTACCTGCCACTACTCATTAGTTCCAGTGCAGCACCGGGCGCTAGCAGGGTCCAGGGCTGGGGGGCAAACGGGGGTCGTCACAGGGGACTCTGCACCTGTGCAAGGGGGGGGCCCTCGCAACACTAACAGGCCTGCTTGCTCGCGCTTAGGGCCGGACCCTCGGAGGCCGGCTACAGGCGCAGCGCGGCCAGGCTGAGGGTTGCAGGTATGGAGGAGAGAGGAGTTGGGGGTTTGAGGCCTGGTTCCTAATGAGAGCCTGGCGTCATGCCTATAGGGCGTCATTAGTGCCAGGACTGGGATCTGGGTCAGGACATGATGCATAAGTTCAACTGCTCTCCTGAACTCTGTCTCGTCTTACTACTTCTGCATTTAGAGCTGGGTCATATTATAATACTCAATAAGCAATAATAGCATGTATTTTGACAGGTTATCTTTTAATTATAAGATGTATTGTATACAAAAAGGAATTTAAAAGGCTTTAATTATCGTGATTAATTTGATACTTGATGTATTTTATAAGAGAGGGCAAAAACCTCTCAGCACCAATTAATCTAATGACGGACATTTTGATTAATTTATTATTTTTAACATGATTTTATTATGTCTTTCTTCATCTATAAATGTGTAGCAAACAGCCGCAATTCAGAGATTTAAAGAGATCAATTTACACACTGTCCGATGTTTCTCTCTCTTATGTTTTTTTTATATTTCTATCCCTCCTCATCATCCATTGGCTTTAGTTTAATTAATACATCTCTCTTCTCTAATCCCCCTAAAATAAATTAAATACCCTACAATAAATGTTTTTTTTCATCTGTTAAATTACAGAAACTTTGTGATCTTTTTCTACTTTAAGCCAGGCCGTTGGGTGAACCCTGCGGTGAAAGAAGAAGATGTGAGGAGGAGTGTGCTCCTCAATTTAAAACACTCTGCTTTGAGGCTTTTTATTTTGTCTTTTTTTCCCCCCCAGGGTCATTCAAAGATGAAAGTCTGTGTGATGTTCAGCGTCCGAGGCTGAAGTAAAGATAAACTTCACCAACCAATCTTTTTCTGTCTTACACAGACGGCTCATGACAGAGTTTTTGATGTAAAGGCCAGCGAAGCAAAACACAGGTGATGGATGGCCGGTTATATTGAGAGACAGCAGACAACCTCATCTATAAAACCCACAGCGCGGAGAGTGATGATGAAAGACACAGTGAGTCTAACACAGGATGGCAGGCTGTTGCCGACTGCTCTCCCAATTGGACCCTAAGAATTGGCCCGTTTTGCGGCTGACCATTTGATTGGCTCTCTTGTCCGCCCCGGGGCTCTGACCTGAGCTTTGAGCTCATAATGGAACCTAACAGCTGCTGCTACGATCCAATCAATAAAAATCATTTTTACAGTAGTTTTTTTTTCCTCTTCTGGCCACTGCTATCCACTCGCCTCTCCACTGACTGTGCACTTTGGCCCCCCGCTGCCCCATATCCAAACCCTGCGGTCTTGTTTTAAGCTTTTAGGGGTGATGATCAAACAAGCCTAACCGCTTGAACATCTATTGTTCCAATTAAGGAGGTTCACCACACTAAAAGCTTTGACAAGTTACATGCAACAGCAACCACACCACTGACAGCCTATGGGACGGGCTGTTTGTACAGTAAGTAAATGCACACAACGACTGGAACTGAAAGTGTTTTATAAATTCATACTTTACCTATAAGATGGTTGTCAGGATGATGAGTTGGTTATCTGGAAAAGAAGAAAGATTACAAATTTATTGTCATTAGTCATCTTAATCTCTGTTTCATTTTCAACATAATAACAACTGTCCTTTTAACTCAATTTGATATTGCAACCAAAAAACATTTTTATACAAACAAAATAAATGTATTGTATGTATGAATTGACACATTATTTACTGGCATTTAAATTTGACAGACAAACATCACATGATGCTGCAGCTGATAGATTAATAAAAGCTTTTAGGGTTAAGGTTTAGGGGTTACTTGGGTTACAAGAAATGCATTAAAATCACATTTTATAATGCTATATCACATGTGTAAAATTAGTGGCAGTACAGTGTATAACTTTAACTTTAAAAGTATATATATGGCAATAAAAAAAAAATATTTTAGAACATTTTCTGACCACATTCAGTCTTACAAATTAACAATCATTGCATTAAAATTAAAATTGAAAACTTTTCATTTTATTTTTAAAAAACTACAAAAATAAAAGACAAATTAAATAAAAGCACAATGTACATCAGGCCTCTCCTTAAGTTCCTTTATAAAATAACACTTAACAAACTAACCTGCTTGCACACCACGAGCTACTTGAAAGTGGAGGAGAAATGTATTCATCCGTACCTAGAGAGCGTCCCGGTGAGGCTGGCTGTCACTCCTCTGCAGCGGCACAGAGAGGGCAGCGCGTCCCGCTCAAATAGGAGCGCAGGAGCGAGTGTGGAGATATATATTGACTGGGAGCATTGCCCGCAGGCACTACAATACAGCAGCTCCCCATCCCCACCTCCTCCTCCTCTCCTCCCTCTCACCCTCTCCTCCCTCTCTCCCCCTGGATTGTCAAATGTGGTCTCTACCTTGCAGCCAGGATGCAATATAACAACTTACACAATATTGGCAAAGGTTAGGTTGGTGATGGCTTCTTGTTAAAACGGACGGTGGAGATGACTTTATTGTCTGGGTCTCATTTTTAAAGGTAGATTCATGTTTGTTTTTATTGTTTTTAAACCAAATTTGCACTGAAAACTGAAACAATTACATATTTTTTTTAAGTGACATTATCTGTGTTTATCTGATTATTAGCAGCATCCAGGTGAGGAACAGAGGTTGTTGAAGTCTAGCGTTTGTTTTTAACCCTTTTGAAAGACTTTAAAAAAAAAAAAAGATTATACAAGAAACAGTGGAGACAAGAGGTAAGACTGAACAACCAGCTGAACTGGAACACCTGACCAATCACAGTTTAAATTTAAAAAAAAAGACCTGAAAAACAATTTCTTATCAATAATTTCTTGGTTTCAATCAACTTTCATTTGTCAAATGCAAATATTTCACGATGAAAATTACATGAATATCAGTAAATGCACATAGCAGGATGATTTCCAGCAGATATAAGTAGAATGGAAAGACATAACTGGCATTGTATGAACTTAGTTAAATTTGGAGCAATGTCACAGCCTTAGTTTTTAAGTTTTAATAATTTTATCCCTCTGGTTGTTTTTTTTTTATCTTATTGACTTTTATTTAATTTAACATTTTTTTGTTGTAATTTTCAATCTTGCAAAATTGTAGATATTGTTGCCCACTTTTTGTTGTTTTTGTTTTTTGTCTGCGTTGTTTCAATCTCATGTTTGTATGAGAAGTGCTATATATATAAAGTTGAGTTTAGTCCTCCAAGTGCTGCAAGAAAAAAAGGAAGGATTTGTTACAGATATCTTTACATATGAGAGAGCTTGCATCTCTCGCTTCTGCTGCTCTAAAATACGCAGTTAAGCATTTGAATACAGACTTTTGTCCCCTATTTCACCATTCATTTTTCCTCACCATATCTGTCTTTGTAATTTGCAATGCATTATATTAAGGGCTCACAAGATAGGCCTTTCAAATTTCTGTGATCGTGTGATTCTGTGATGTGATAAAGGTGTGTTTATCTGCTCTTGTGCACCTGTGTCTGCGTGCCTCTCTGTGACTGTCTAACACAGTATCTATGAGTGTGTTTTTGGAGTGGCTGGGGGTTCTTTCCACTTCACTTCACCTGCATCACCAACAACATGCAGACAGCCGGGCGTTGAGGGGTGTGTCAGGCATTTGGAGCAGCAGCCTCCCTCAGAAAGCAGTGATTAGTGGAGTGGTACGGGGCACTGGATGGGTTACTGGCAGGAGATCACATCCGATGACTGACATGTGTCCTCTGACAGTTCAGACTCTTTTCCCTTGAACTCCTCTTTGTTTGTCCTCTCCCACTTTATCTGCCCTTCTTATTTATCTCTTTGTCTCCCACTCACTCCTCATCTCCTATACCCCCTTCCTCTTCCTTTTCTCTTACCCCGTCTCCTAAATCGAAACCCAACCTCTCAATCTCCACTTTCTCTCCTCCTTCTTTCTTTATCCATCTGCTCTCTTAGCCTGTGGCGGGCTTTGGGTCAACTCCAGGTTTCTTCATTTCCCTCCTCTGGCTGGGTGGGAAGCGCGCATGCGAGCCCCCTTTGAGAAATGTCAGTGTCCGTGTGCTGGGAAAGTCGGGGGCCCTTCACGAGCCATCAGACCCGCTGTCACACCGAGGCGGCCAAATGGAGACTGACAGGCCACTCCATAGAGCCTAACCATCTGTACCAAATGTGACAGCAGGGGAAAGAGGATGTCTGGTAAATCAGGAGGAACGACAGGAGCGCACTGTGACACGGAGGAGGAAGTAGAGAAGGAAGAGGAGCAAGATCCTCCACTTCTTAAAGCACGGGGCACATGGGAGGTGATGTCAGTTATTTGTCCAAGAGAGAGTAAGAGACTGTTTCTCTGCAACTACAGAGACACTTGGGAGACAGTGTCAGTTTCTCCTGTTAAGTGTAAGCGTGTTAAGTGAGGACTGACTCCTTCAGTGCTGCCACTTCCTTCAGCCTCTTTGTTGTCGGGAAAGATTGTTGGTATTGGAGATGCCAAATGTCTTAGCCTGCATAAAGTCTTGTTTTGAACAAACACTATCTATCGCTATGCTTTCTTTAAACTCCTACTAATTTTGTTTTAAATACTAAGAGCTAGAAGTTTCCATAGATAACAAATATGTCATGCAGAATAAAATATAAAAGAACCTCAGGATTGAAGGATTTGAAGGGTGTTTTTCCTCCTGAATCAAATGGGTGATCTTGAATAAAAATAGTATTGTATTGCTTATAATATATCCACAGAGCCAACAAGGGCATACTGGGTTGTAAACTCATTAGGTGGACACATTTAAAGTTATCATGAGACTTGCATCCTCCCCTGGAATAAACACTACGTTAAGGAGTCATAAAAAGGCATACAGATGTGAAAATCATCAGTAAAATGTGTGCCAGAGAGGTCATTGCCTTTGATGCAACATCCTAATACATACACTATATTTAATGACACTAATAGACGTAAGAAGACGTATCTCATAATAAAACATCCTGCTGTGGAAACAGGTAAAGCAGCCCCCGATAGTTCAAAACAGGATGCTCAATCTGGCCACATGTAGTGTGATATAATGCCCTGCATCATTCAGCTTAAGAACTGCTCAAATAAATGTAAATGTTCTCGTTCCAAAAAAAACCCCACTTTTTTAAATACAGATCAAAATTATATTTCAACCAGTCAGAACATCTCATTACCAATGCCACCTCTTTCTGCTCCATAACTGCTATGGCAAAGGCAAAGTTTCTCTTATATATGACCTATTGGTCTCTTGGCTGATCAAAAGTTGTGTTCAAAAGATGATGACGTGATAATAATCTCCTCAGTCTACAATACACGCTTGGTATCGCTGTAAACTAGAAATTCTACCCTTTCTGACGCAACTAAAACGCAGCTCAACTCACAGACACAGCGGGTGAAACGAAGCTGTCAAACTTCACATTTTATGGTCACACTTATATAAATCTATGTTATGTTTGCCAAAAACTGCAGATTTGAGGTACTTACGGTTCTATAGTAAAGTTGTGGCTGATGGGAAGTCCGGGTGAGTCTCAGGCTGAAGACAAGCTGACCTCTTAGTCAAGTTTGTCTGACTTGCACTGCCGTTTTTTCCGAAGGATAGAGCTAAGGGACAACAGGGCAAAAAAAAATACTTTTTCAAAGAAAGTGTGGGGGCCGTTTTTACAATATATTGAAAATGGTGATTTGAATGATGTGCTTGCCTAGGTAGAAAAGAGACACAGGATAGATAGGTAGAATGTGATATGTATGCTTATTTTGATATGCTATAACACTACCAAGAGAAATGAGTATTGTCATCACTATGTGAAAACCAATAAACACATTGATTAAAAAAAAAAAAAAAGATAACTCACTCACAATAGTATCATCTCAACTGGTACGAGTCGAACCAACAGTCAAATGAGACATATCCCTACACTCATCTGCACTCTAAAAAAAACTATTTTATCAGACATCCACTAACAAATTATATGTTGAACATATTGATCCACAGTTTGATAGGAGTCTAAATGATTTTTAAAATCTATTGGTAGTTCATTGTGGCTAAGATGTTTTCCTCCTTTGGTACTCTGTTCAGATCTACGGACACAGAAACATTGCTTTGTATTTCCTTTATCAGTTTGTTTTATTTATTTTGAGTCCACAAAAGACTGTGTTTACTGTAACCTTCCAAATTTGGTTATGTATAAAGGATTGTTTTATGTATATATTTATTGTGGAAGGTCTTGAATCACTTTAGCCTGCATTTAGTGATTAAATTAATATTGTGACAAATAATTAATGTTTATTAATGAAGGAGGATATATGTTACACTATCATTTAGCCAAGCCTGTTTTCTTCATTTTTTTCTGGCTTTTTGTTTGCTTACTCCCAATACTCCTAAGTCTAAATGTAAACTGCGATGTTTTACCTTCAGCAGCAAAAGTATGGATGTGAAGAAAGCTGAGACTTGCAGTGTGAACACAGAACTCTCCTGGCGAGTTAAGAGAGTTGAGGGTCCTTATGGAGCGGCATCTGGGGAGGCTGACAGGAGCACTCTATTACCACTCAGAGAAAGGAACCGGAGGGCTGCAACAACACCGCTACCAGGGAGATCCAGCTGTGCGGATGCCTCCAAACACACACACACACACACACACACATACACAAAGACACACAACCAAACCCATGCAAATTAAGAAAAAATCTACATGCACCCACCATCAGACACAATGGATTATATGGAGTAATAGAAAGATACACAGATAGGAAGATGGATGACTTAACAGCGACCTCTAACCCAGGGTGGGTCTTTCCACTGCCTGAGTTTTAGGCCTGAGGTGGAATAGCTAACAGCTCCTCTCTTAGTCTGTGCTGCTGGGCACATTAACTAAACTCATATCGCTCTCAGCCACTATCAATTATTCACCCACCCCCTCCCTTCTTTCCCCTTTTCCCCTCGTTTTCAAAAGGAGAACAACTCCAACAGTCTTTCCCAGCTTTACTAACACACAGCCGCAGTGACTAAACAACCCTTGGTGACTTCCTTTGGTTTTCTTTAGCACCTAGTGTGTTTTATGACTTCAAATTATCATTATAATCTTAATATTCTTGCTAACAGCTGACTTACATCATTATTGCAATAATATAGTTTATATAGACTGCAGCTGCTTCGTGTATAATTGAGCTAATTTTTCACAATGTTGGAGCATAAATTGAAAAAAAAAAAAATCCTTCAAGGCACTTCAGCAGTAACGGAGCAAGTGGAGCTTCAGTGTTTTGCTCAAGGACACTTCAGCAGGATAGAGCCTCAACAACGAGGCTTGGATACAGTCTTTCAAACTGCTTGGCCTCTCTACAACTTTAATGATAATGAACCTTTTTTATAATGATTAGATGGTAGTGGTGTGCAAAATGCACAGTAAGTGATAGCTGTGCAACCTAAACCATCAAATTTCTTCGTCCTACGTATGTCACATATGCACCTAATCTCTATAAACAGATTCTACATTCATATGCATAGGCAACATGACAAGATTTTGGTATCTGGATCAAGATTTTGGTATCTGGATCAAGGTTTTGGTATCTGCTTTCCGTTTGTAGTCCGAGTAGTATTGACCAACATTCGAGCATGCTTTGGTTGCATGCAGGTAAACGTGTGGAGAGCAAAAGAAGCGGAAAGCATTATCTGAAATGCAACCTGGGAACCCACCGTCTATTGTCTGACGATGATTTAGCTTTCTATTGGTTTAAAATGAGCTTGTAAACTGGCTACTTGTGAAACAATCCGGTCATACGTGTTGTCTCTCAGCTCCCAACTGTCCGCTGGCTACACAAGTTGACACGTTACATCTCATTTGTTTAAATAGTACAGCAACAGAAGTAAAAGTGACAAGTTGTGGTTTTACTGAGGGGTTATTTGCAGGACTATTTCTTGGCCGGGAGCCAGAGTCTCTGCTGGTTGCCTGGCAACCTCCTGGTGATGACAAGGCTTCAGGAATTCGCCGCTCCCGCACATAACCAACATGTTAGTCAGTGAGTTTTTGAGGTGCTGGTAGGTGGATTTTGTTACCTCTGGACAGAGCCAGGCTAGCTGTTTCCCCCTGTTTCCAGTCTTAATGCTAAGATAAGCTAACCAGCTGCAGCTTCCTCTTTAAAGGCTCTGATACACCAAGCCAACGTTCCGCCGTCAGACAGTTTGCGGCCGTCGGTGAGCGTCTGTCGCCGTAGTTTTTGCGCTGTGTCCCGCATCGTTGGCTCTAGTCAGCCCGTGTTGGAAGTTTTTTGGCTGATTCAGCATGTTGAATCAGTGGCGGCGCTCGTCTTTGAGAGAAATCACTCTGATTGGCTGTTCAGCTTAAACGAATCGGTACAGGAGAAGAGAAACGGACGTGAGGAAAGTAAACCAACGAGTAAAGTCAAGAGGAAAAACACAGAAGGCTCTTCTCAGTTTTCATCTTCATCTCATCTGATCATTCCAATACTGAATATATATATATATATATATATATATATGTAATACAACGACATGGTCAACTGGAATGAAGCCAAGTGGTGACTGAGAGTGGTGTGAAGGTGGTCGGCAGACGCCGCTTTATTTGATGTACGTATCATAACAACGGCTTGTATATCCGCCATCGTAGGTCTTCCAGTTTCCCTTTTTGAATGACGTGTGTTTGAGTGCAACTTTTTGGCCAAGACGAAAGGCAATGTGAGGTGACCGCTTTGCTGTCGGATTTGGTGTGTCTGGGCCTTAACAGACAGACATGAGTGGTATCAATCTTCTCATCTAACTCTTGGCAAGAGAGCGAATAAGTGTCTTTCCGAAAACCCTTCCTATCAAAAGGTCACTGATGTCTTTTAAGCCATCAGACCCGCTTTCCACATCCAAAAGTCCTGACAAAACAGACACGTGTCCTTTTCAGAGGTGAACTGCCCCGACAGTATGTCAGGGAACAGCGCTGGGAGCGCACAATGAGACATTTTCCAGCTTCACACTTAAATGAACACACACAATTATACATAAGAGGGCTGGACGAACATTGGCTATTTTCCAAAGTGAAAACACAGCCGTCAATGTGAGCTGGGTTGATATCTGAAAAGGGCAAGATGTCAAGGTTCAGTCATGACTGGACACATGACTCGATGGTGATTTTTCTCTGCAGATATCTACGCCCTTCCTCTGAGTCTTTACATCTGATAAGGACGCAGTAGGTTGTTACTATCAGTCTGTCAGAGGCATCCATTTGGAATGACATTCACTGTTTATCAATCACGTTCAGTATATATATACTGTATGTGTGTGAGTGAGTGTGAGGAGAGGTGGAACTCACACTGCGCTGTGGATCGCTGACAGGAAGCAGCTGGTGCCTCGGCCTCCCGCTTTTTTTCGCTCATCGTCTCAGTCTCCGCCCTCCCGTATTCACCAGCTGCCCTCGAACGCACCCGCAGGAGGCGGGGTCTCTCTCGCCAAGGCACCTGTGGGTGTCACCTGATGGGGGAAAAGCAAGTGGAAATGAAAGGAAGCAGTCGAGTCTGTCAGAGCGCATCAGGACTGCTGTCCATCACGCCGCTGACCTTCAGGGTGTGTGTGCGGGCGTGTGCATGTGTAAGTCTATCAACAACTGACCCAGTGTGTGTAAGTATGTGCATATTAAGTCACTGACCCACAGGGAGTTTATGCGAGTGTGTGCATATGTTTGTTCATCAATGCAGGGTGTGTGAGACCATGTGTGTACATTAGCGCCTTGATCCCAGCGAGTGAGTGTGTCCGTAAACACATAGACCTTGAGGGTGTGTGTCTGAGTGTGTGAGTAACTGTCTATCTCAGTGCAGTGATCTGTACAAGATAGCTGCAGTAGCTGGTAGGTCGCTGACAACCCCTCCGCTCCTAAAAACCGAAGCTCCTGACCTCACTTAGTATCCTCACTCGGAGTTCTGACATATTCCCAGAGAAGAGAGTATCCGTTACCCGACAAACGTGTCCAAAATCGGAACGCTAATGCACAGCAAATGTCCATATGTGTTGAGACCACAGTACCAGCATGTCTTCATGCCGGGACCGGGGCTTTTTATTCCCTCAGCAACAGGGCTCACACTCTGGGGACCAGGGACAAGATGATGGTGTCAGTCAGTTTCCCAGCTGCAGCCAGAGCCCCCCCCCCCCTGCCCCTTGTACACCCCAAACCCCCTCTCTTCACCATCTCTGGGTTGGACTGAGGATGGGTGTGGGGGGTGTGGGCAGCAGCAGGGAGAGAGAGAGAGAGAGAGAGAGCGAGAGGCTGCTAACTCCTGGAGGACGGCTGTTCGGCTCTGGCTGTCCAAGCGGGAGGAATTGAGGGAGACAGGGACCAAAGCCCGTCAGCTCCATCCCTTAGGGTGCCTCGGCCTCCCAACTACAAGTCCATGTTTTAGCAAACCATATGTTCACCCTCTCCGCGACCCAACCCCCCCCCCCACCCAGTTAGCAAATAAACAAGTCAGGAAGCCATAGCTAGGGGGAAGTCTTGTTTCCCTCTCACTGGCTGTCGTTCTCGCATATTCTCACTGCCGCTTCCAGACTGTCTCCTCTCACATCCGACAACTTGCAGCTGTGATACACAGTGGATGGGTGATGGAGGACGGGTGATAACTTTTTGAGTCTTCTATTTTGAGTCCCTCCTTTTCTATGGATTTTTGCATTTTTTAGACTTATTTATTGTAATGCACTGTATGTTGGTCTCAACCAGTCCTCCCTTGCGCGCCTCCAACTTGTGCAAAATGCTGCTGCTCGCTTTTTAACTAACACTTTCAGACGTGAACACATCACCCCCGTACTTTACTCACTCCATTGGCTACGAGTTCGCTTTAGAATCGATTTGAAGCTCTTGATGTTTTGTTTTTAAAGCCATCAACGGCCTCGCCCCGCCTTATTTGTCCGAGATTATAACTCTACGCGAGCATTTTTTTTTTTTTTTAGAAGTCCCAAGGTCGAGGTATAAGCTGTGGGGTGATCGTGCTTTTGCTGTCGCTGCTCCTAAACTATGGAACAAGTGACCCCCTGATATACACACTGTCACTGACCTAGTACTTTTTAAATCTAAGCTCAAGACTTTTTTATTTAGATTGGCTTTTAATACCTAGTAGCGCTGTGTCATTTTCCCTGTGCTTTTTATGTACATTTTTGTGATATGTTGTGTTTTTATTCCTGTTATTTCTTCATGTTAATGTAAAGCACTTTGAGTACCTTTTGGTTATTGTAAAAGGCTATACAAATAAATGTTGATTGATTTTTGACACAGAAAGAGACTTTTTTCAGGCTTCATTTTTGGAAAATTTTTAAGCCCAGTCGCCTTAAGTGTTACGCCCATATTGTACAGTTCTGCACCTCATGATGTACATTCAATGTCAATGCATCAAGTAGTGTGCCCTTTATGTATCAAGGCAAAATCGGTTTACGTTATATTATGTAAATAATGTAAATATTGGTACCAAAACTCAGGTATCTTATCAGCACTATGCTAGTGACTCTGTGAGGCTGTACTAAGGCACAGCAGTGCTTTAAGCTACATGCTTAAATCAGTTACGTTCATGTTACGTTAGTGACGTTTGTCATGTGTTTATTAGTGACGTGTTTTCTGTACGTATTGTACTTAGTTTACGTACTTATTTTAAGCCCAACCATGACGTTTTTCCTTAGTGATTTTGTTGCCTAAACCTAACTGCGGATGTTACCATAGTTTTGTTGCGGGGCGTAAAAATGACACACAAAAAGCCTAAAATGCATCCTCATGACACGCGAATGTCTGTGTAATGTCGAGCTATTTATACGACTTCCTGTGAGGCTGTACATAATTTATTGGCAATCCATCCAATAGTTGTTGAGATATTTCAGTCTTGACTAAAGCGGTGAACTATCCCTAGTGCTACTGTCATACTGCTGACACGACTGAAAATGTTGAACTAAACCCAGCTCTAGAAGCATGTCCTCTTAAACTTGACATATACTGTACATACATCAGGCCTTTTTGCTTTTTGGAGGATAATAACGCTGATTTGAGAAGTGAACCATTGCTCTAAACCTCAATGACTCAACGTCAGTCATTTTTAATTCAAAATGAACCAAGTTGTCTGGTTCGGTTTTCCAGGGGGTGAATGAAAGACAGTCCCAAACAGATGGGCAGCTTGTGTACAAGGTCCGCGAAGCCAGTCAGTCCTCCCTTTGGGCAGAGAAATTGTCCAGAGATGGACAGCTGTGCCCAGGGCAGGGCATATAGGAAGTGAAATCACACACAGTGTTTATGGCCCCCTCGGGGTCTGGCGACTCACTGACCTGGCCATCCAGCAGCAGACAGGCAGGCAGACAGTTGGCTGCCCAAAGTTTTTCACAAGGTCAGCCCACCATCCATCACAGTTTTAGGTTACGAGATGAAATTAAAAGCATTGTTCTGTTTAACAGAACTGCACTTCTTGTTTCTCACGTCCTGTGCTGAACGTACGGTCTAAGACTCCCCATGCATCGCACCATTTCAGAAGAGAAGGAAAAGAAAGACGAGCACATGCACTAAAGACAAGCTATTCATTGCTTTTGTTCTGTGGACATACAGTAAAATAGCCCACCTATGTAACGTCACCTGATCAGTAATCCGAGAATGAGTTTGAATTAAAACAAGCCTGGAAGATCTTGTGGAATCTCTGACATCCCGATCACATCTTTCTTAGGGCTGTGAATCTGACAATACGATACGTATCATGATACAGGCGTTACGATTCAATATATCGCGATATATTGCAATACTGTAAGCAAGGCGATATATTGCAATTTTACAAAAACTGTCATAGTATTAAAAATCAATACAGTGTTTTTGAGTACCGATACAGTATCACAAAACAAAATATCGCGATACTCGATGTTGTCGATATTTTCTTACACCCCTACTGTTTATAGATTTTGTCCTCATTGATTTTGTCGGGGGCCTGGTAACTCGTATACACACACACACATACTGTATACACGTACACACAAACACACGCGTAGTGACATGACAGCCTGCCTCACTGACTGGTCCATTGAGTCATCAGTGACCTTCCGTGGGATTGGAGTTGCCAGGCCAATTGACCAAATCACTGATCTTTAAAAGCAGCTCTGCGGGCAGGAGGGGTTGTTGAGTAGCACCCCCTCTTCCTCTACTAAACACACTCACACACACACACACACTCCATCCACCTCGCTCTCTAATCAAGGAGCAGGCAGGCAGGACTCTGGGTCGCCACAGCGACACTAACAAGAGGCGACAGCTCCTCAGCGCTCGGGGCAACGACCAGCTCGGCTGTCGAGACCGCGGAGAGAGTCCGCCAGGCACGCACTGAGGCAAGGTTTGCTGTTTTGGGAGGAGGAGGAGGAGGAGGAGGAGAGATGGAGGAGGGGAGTGTGGAAGACAGGGAGCGAGCTGGTGGTGTAAGATGCGCGGGGAGTTAATGAGGAAGCATGGATCTGAGGAATGATACACGCCGACTTCCTCTTTTGATCCAGTCACTCACTCACTCACTGTCTTCATTTTATACTTCAATCTTGAGAGACAACACGCAAACACAAGCAGGAGCAACAGCACAAGCGCACAATCTGAACTGACGCGCACCCGCACCAAGCCATCCAGCCCTGGGGCCTACTTGCAGAGTGCTGTTGCCCCCTCAACGCCACCCCCCATCTCCTCTGGAACACAGTTTAACTTCTGTCATTTAGATGAAGCAAGTGAGTCCGTCTAGGAGTGGCGAGAGGATGTGACAGGCCGGTAATGGACAGGACAAAGAGGAGATTTATGAAGTATTAGTAAACCTTAATAATTCACTACACGAAAGACCCCGGGAGTCCCCCAGCCGACCCCCTGTCTCTGGCTGTCATCCCAGCCCTGACATCCTCTGGATCTCTCTCTCTCTATCTATCACAGCGCCTGCTAACAGTCAAAATCAAAGACAAGACGAATCCAGAACGATCTTTTTTACTGATGGATCATTTAGGACATTTCTTCTGTAATCGTTTGAACCCTGCAATCGACGGCAACCCCCAGGAAGCCTAAAATGATAAATACTCAATTCAAAATTGACATTTAAAATGTCATTAATCATATTGATCTGATATGTAGTGAATCATGCCTCTCAATGAGTTCTGACAGTAGTTGAGAAAACAATCTCCCCACAAAGTGCATTGGTTTCCATTGATCTTATGTCTGCTAAGAAAACCCAACGTCCCATCCCTCTGCAGACACAACCAACTGACAGCAGCACAATAATAGTAAAGAGTTAAAAAAAAAATCTTTGAAAGAGTCATTAATGCAAGTCCTGAAAAGAGCAGAAAGCCTCATTCAGATGTTCAGATTAAATAAGACTTAAAGGTCCACAGCTACATTAGCGGCTCTGCAGGGACATACGTACAGTAACAGTTCTCATACACCATTCGTAGCTATACCGACGAAAAGTAATGCACTGCAATTCACATATATCCCACAAAATATAACAATCATGAACCGGGTAGTATAAAGAGTGACAAGGAGGTCGGAGTGGATGGATGGGACTTTCGCCCAGGAGACCGGCGTTCGTACCCCGGGTGAAGCCAGAAGTCAGCGTTGATTTATTTGTCACGTAACATCCATATCTAAGTTGCACCACTTCCAGAGTTATTTGAACCTAAACCATGATATTTTCCTAAACCTAACTAAGTCGTTTTGTTGCCTAAACATAACCAAGTTGTTTCCTGTGAAGCTGGAAGTATATTTTGATAAGACTGTATGCATCTAACGAGCGGAAATTGACACGTGTGCCACGTGTTGCTGGACATTCATAGGAAAACACACGAAAAACGAAGAATAACTTTTGATAAAATATCATACAAACTGTTACTGTGTACATTGACAGAAAATATCTGTACCAAATTTCACAGAAATTCATGCAATAGTTGTCTTGAGACCTTTCACTCCAAACCACAAATATCAACCTAGTGGTGGCATTAAAGGAAAAGTTAGGGGATCTCCAAAAATATGAGGCTTCATCTTCTGGGCACAATGAATATCTGTAACGAATTTCATAGAAATCCATTCGATGGTTTTTGAGATATTTCACTAAAAACTAAAAATGTCAACCTCATGGTGGCAATAGAGGAAAAGTCAGAGGATCAGCAAAGTCAGTAGGATTCATCCTCTGGTCGCCATGAATGTGTGTACAGATATTGATGGCAATCTATCTGATAGTTGTTGAGATATTCAATGTAATCTCATGTCACGGTTCATATGATATCTTACCTATCTTATCTTAAGTTATTCCTCATTTTTCTACAAATGTCCAGCAACATGTAACATTTTACGCTCGTTAGATGCATACAGTATTTTCTAAATAAACTTCCATCTTCACAGGATGGTTAGGTTTAGGCAACAAAATTACTTAGATATGTTTAGGAAAAGATTGTGGTTTTGGGTTAAACTAACTCTGGAAGGGGCGTTACTTAAGTACGGAAGTTACGTGACAAATAAATCAACGTTGACTTCTGGTTTCACACGGGACACAAACGCCATTATCCTGGGCGAAGGTCTAGTGATCTTTGACCCACTCATCCACCCCAACCTCCTCCATATGCGTGCTCTTTATACTTGCTGGTTCACAATTACTTTGATTACATCCAAATTGATTTTATGGGATATCCGAATTACAGTGCATTACTTTTCATAGGTATAGCTACAAACGGTTTATGAGAGCGACAGACCAACATCATGCCATCTGTGCCGCTAGCATCAGAGTCTGTTTAGGACTCCTCCCTCACCTGTCTCGGAAGCAAACAAAAGAAGAACAATAGCCATAACTGTCTCGGAATTTGGGGCACCTCCTTCCACCTCCACCACCACCACCACCGGCCACCAATTAACTATGATCAGAGTTTAGCAGGTCACAATCAGTCAGACAGGCGGCCTAAAGGGAAACACACACACACACACAGAAAAGCTTCCTCCGTCCCAGCTGCTCCACCACGGGTCCATCATCAAACAAACAGCGTGGAGTTAACTCCCTCTCTCAGCCGCCATCTCTGTGACGACTGCAGCCATGGCTGTGAGTGGCAGGCGCAGTCATTAGATCCCTAGATACGTCCTCTGGCTGCTCTTTTTGCCCTCTTTTGTGTGTGAGGGGGGGCTACAGAGGAGCAGTGACGGGTGTCAGTACTGAGGCCTGGTCCAGTCTGCTGTGGCCTGGTGTGACAGCGCTGCTGCCTGACCAGCCCACCCCTGACCCCCTCTCTCTCTCCTGCCTGCATCGCCCCGAGAGACGTGGAGGGTGATGGGGACTGGCACCGCAGGGGCCTCCCTGGCTGGTGCCTTTGCTGGTGGTCTCCGTGGCCTATTAGTGTCTTGCTATGGGCCTGTCAGACTGACAAAACAGGGGCCTGTCAAATTAAGTAGGGGCTGAATATCGGAGATATGTATTCAAACGCACCAAGGGGAGACGGTGGCGGGGAGGGGTGAAGAGAACCAGGATGAGGAAACCACCGGTGCTAATGTCGACGCTAAGTGAGAGTGACAGGTTGAGAGCTGATCGGAGGGAAGAGGACGGAGAGAGAGGAAGAGAGAGAGAGAGAGAGAGAGAGAGAGAAACAGTAGCAGTAGTTGATAATGGTGGCGTGGTTGTCCTGAGGAGACTTGTTAAGGGCCAGTCCAGACAGAGCCAGACAGCCACCATTCCCAAGGATCTGAACGCAGGTAAACTGCTCCAAGTTTGGCCCAAACAGCTTGGAGTTACAGCACTTCCTCTTAATGAGATCAGACTGATGAGCCCTGTACGCAGGTGTGTGTGTGTGTGTGTGTGTGTGTGTGTGTGTGCGCGCTGTGCTCCAATGAAGCATCCCAAACCACAAAAGTATTTACTGGAACAATAACTATTTCCTCTGTTTGCAAGCACATGTACCCAAGGCTCTGCAGACTTTTTTGTGTAAGAAATAAACAAGCATTTATGCGGGCACCGAAGGGATCTTGCTCAATCTTTTCTCATCGTTGCATCGGAACTTTTTCCTCTCGTCGTCACTGTTTGTGTTACTTCACCTCTGGAGACACGTACTCGCGCTTCAGGCCAGAAGCTGGCGTAAACCTGCATTAAATCTCGACAATATTGTCTGATTGCTGACGCGACAGCTCACCGCACATTGAGTTATCGAACTTCGGCGAGAGTCGGGACGCTTCAGCTCTGAGATCTCGTTGTGTGCTCTCAGAAGAAAGACGCTGAAACACGGGAGCGGGGGTGAAAGATCAGCAGCGGGATTAAGTGTTATGGCAGTTGTATGACAAAGCTCCCTGCGAGCATACATGTGTGTACGTCGCGAAGGGGAGCCGTGGCGGTGCCTGTGTGTTTCGGAGAGAGGGCTGCGACTCTCCCTCTCATGTCGCTGCGTGTTGCTGAGACTGAGAGGCTGATGCACAGTGGCAGCTCCCCCCTCGCAGCCACGGGCCTGCCCAGAGCCACTGCAGATGATAGTTTTAATTGCTTTCAATCTTTCAGGCTAGTCCCTGCCCAGTGGCGCAGAGTGCTTGTGTGTGTGTGTGTGTGTGTGTGTGTGTGTGTGTGTGTGTTTGTGCATGCGAGATGGTGTTTTTTCTGTGTGTGTGCACATGTGGTGTGTTGATGCTGAACAGTCATTGTCTGCGGATGCTGTACACATATGTGGTGTGTGTTTGATGGATGTGTTTGTCCATTATGAGAGGAAAATTAACAAGAGAATTAAGGCCTCGCAGTGATACATCTGATGCACACTTCTGCAGAAGAAGACCGAGAGAAACACATCAGACAGATATATATCTAACGTAAGAGCACGTCGCTCAATAAAAAGGTGAAAGAATAAGAGTGGATGATTAAATAAATCCCCCACCCCCCCACCCTTCTATAAAGGTTACGTGTGTTTATAAATAATAAAGTTCAGGGTTTTCATGCAAAGACCTCAAAACACGCACTCACGTCCTTAAAAGCATTTTAAACGCGGTGAAGTACAAAACCAACGCATCAATAATTCAGAGCCAATGTCGAGATGGCATAACAGAACACAGAAAACAGCCTGCAATTAAGATGACAGTCATTTGTTTCCATATGTGTGTGAATTAAATCATTTCTTTACTACGGCTAACACCTTCGGTCGAACAGAACGGATGTGGAGCAACACGATTTTTTTCATGGAGTCTGTGGTGGAGGGAGAATGAAGGTCGCTTAAAATGAGTCAGTCAGAACAACTCTGAAATCTTATCTTTGAAAATAGCTTTGAAGACAATCTAATTATTATTAAAATGCATTATATTTACAAATTCACATTATGATTGTGGTTTCACAAGCTGTATTGGAATTGTTGGAGACAGTGAATATGTTACGATATATGGCCTGTATGTATGTATGCACTCTATATACAACTAGGGATGCACCGATACCGATACCGGATCGGATATCGGGCCGATACTGACCTAAATAGCTGGATCGGGTATCGGTGACAATGGGGCCGATCTATTAAATTCAATTCTATGTTTATATACTATATACTGGAATTTTAATTATTGTTTAAGCTTTGACCAATTTGTTGCTGCATTAAAAAGGTTTACACTTGAATTGTAATTCCTGTTAATTTTGACATTTTAAGTTGCTGGTGTACAATTTATTATATTAATAATAAATAACAATTCAATAAATTTGTATCTATGTATTTATACATTTAATTAATTATTTAATTATACATAGGGATTAAGAATGATCCCTGTCACTTCCACACAGTGAGGCATACAGCTTATTAATTAAATACTGGTATCGGATCGGTACTCGGTATCGGCCGATACTAAAGCCCAGGTATCGCTATCGGGACTGAAAAAATCGGCTCGGTGCATCTTTATATATAACTTTCACTCAACAAAGCTTGAATTAACACTTTTTTTTACGTTAACATCTTATTGATCAATAGATTACTTTTGTTTGTGTAATTTTTAATTATATTTTTTTATTTACTTGTTGACCATTTATTCACGTATTTATTCCGTTGTGCAAACGTTTCACTGTCATTATTCTGATTTGTCATTTAAATTATAAACTCTAAAAAATTCTAATTATGTCAATGAAAAAAAATGTATAGCCATGACCCCGCTTGTTAGTATACAGGGTTCAAGTCTATACTGCTATGTAAGATTAGAATAAAAAGGTGATAAATTTCCGTCATCCCTGTCAAATACATAACAAGGTTTTAGCAATTGTCTTTCTCTGTCCATCTGTTTCGGTAAATGTTCAATAAACAATGTAAAACAACTATCCAACACACGCATAAATATGCAGAAACATTGAGAAACATGAGTCCTGAATGCACATATAGTACAAATTATATGTGCAAATTTGGATAATCCAAGTCTGTGACACAAAGTATTCATGCTCACTTCATAAATCTAGCTGTGCCTTCTCTCCTCTAGTTGTCATCACTGAGGCCAATACTCTACTTTAACAGCACAATAGACTCAATTCTTCTATTCAAATAAAATAAAAACATCAAAACTGAAAATAGAAATGGAAAGCTCACAGCTGACGTGTACTAAATACAGTTTTTGCCCGACTGAACAGGACTGATCATGTTAACGTGCTCACACCTCTGACCTGCTGCAGCACATTCCCCCCCATGAAACCGCAGCACATCCTCCACTGACCCACTCCAGGAAACATGCAATCCATTTACACTGGGGCACATGTACAACAACCCCTTCCCTCCCACTTTCCCTTTCATATCTACACACACACACACACACACTCTCATACACACACACATCTGGCCGGGGGGTAAATTAAGCCCTAACATTCCCACAGAGGCTAATCTCCATCCATTTAGAGGGCTGTAATATTTAATCAGGAGGCCCTGGACCGTCTCCCAGCGCCACACGCCGTGGCACGGTTCATATGTTCACAGGAGAGGCCAGCCCAGAGGCGACGGAGGGGAATCCACTGCTAAAAGCCACAATGCATTCAACCACAGCGCTCTCTTCTACTATCTGATGCCACGTTCGTTTTGAGGTGGGGGGGGGGGCGACAGGAGAGCACCAACTGGCACAGGAAGGATGTGAAGAGTTTGTTATTTTAGCTGGACATTGATATTGTTTTTGTCACATATTGTTTCATTGCTTCTCTGTTGTCAGACAATAATCTGCCACAACTGATTGGGTTGCTGTCTTATGAATATAACATGGACACTGTCCCTTTTTTTTTTAATAAATTAATCAAATCTACATCATAGGCTACTACGTCACATCGAAAATAACAGGTTCCTGCAGGGGATGGACAAAATAACACAAACAATTTCCCTTATAATTCAGCTAATGATCATATTTTGTAATATATTGTTTTTTATATTTAATTTTTTTTTTAAGTTACCAGAGCTCAAAGTGACACCTATGAATTGCTTGTTTTGTCTGACAAACTGTCAAAAAAATAAAAGAAATGTTATGTATAATGATAAAAATCGTAAAAATAAAAAGAAGCAAGTTTTGTAACACAGGCTTTCTGATAATAAATAAATAAATAAATAAAATAAGACATGAATCCAAGGCCTCCCAAACAGGTCAGAACACATGATCAGTGAGTTTTTCTGTTTATTTATTTATTTTTTTTGTTTGTGTGAGGTTATGATTATCCTAGAGGTCACCACAGGTCATTTCATACAGTGACATCAAGTTTCAAAAAATGGTCTCACTATATGAAATGGCTACTATGGGGTCTAACATCATCACACATGAATACAGTTGAACTCATTGGATCCACAAGAGTCTCAGCTTTACAGTGATACCCAATTTATGCAACTCCAAGACTGTTTAGGGACCCCAGTATGCAGAAATATTCAAACACATCATTTTTTAGTATAGGCATTCAAAAGAAACTGCATGCTTTTTGCCCAAAATTTGCCAAAATGTTGCCGAACTTTGGAGCGTTATTTAACCTCTTTCCCGACAAGCTAGTATGACATGGTTGGTACCAATGGATTCATTAGGTTTTCTAATTTCATATGATACCAGTAGCTTCAGGATATTTTCGCCAAAAAACGGCAAATATGAGTAACTTACCTGGGTCGACGGGAGGTCAGAGTGAAGAGACAGCAGCTATCTTAGTCAAGTTTGACTGACTTGCACTGGCAGGAGGTCTGTTCCTTCACTGCACCTCCATTTAACTCTGGGAAGGTAATAGAAATAGGTTAAATTACAATAGATTCATATTTCTTATAGCTTCTTATATTTCAAAGATCACCAGAAAATACAGTATGCATAAAGGCCTTATTGTTGAGCAGCTATACCTGATTAATTTATTTTAATTTATTCATTTTAGGACTTAACATATAGCCACATTTAATTAAAAACTGGCTACAAATAATAATGCATTATAACATTTAGATGCTGATTGATTCTGACATTTTTTTCATCAGAACATTTTAATTAATTTGTCCATCTCTATTGTGTGTGTGTGCAAGGGTGTCTTAGTAGGGGGGTAAAGTGGGACTCATAATCAAGGTCAATTAAAAGCAGGTTAAACCTGCAGTAGGCAGAATGTTTTTGCATCATTTGGCAAAAATTCCATAATAACCTTTCAGCATATTGTAATTCAAGTGTTCTGAGAGAAAACTAGACTTATGCACCTCCTCATGGTTCTGTTTTCAGGCTTTAAAAAAATCTAGCTGGTGACAGGAGACTTTGGACAATCACAGGTCATTACAGAGAGAGAGAGCGTTCCTATTGGCTGTTCATTCAACGGAGGCAGCTATCAATCACTCGCGAACTCCGATCAAACGGTCAAACAAGGCAGCGCTGATCAAATATTAATCAATATTCTGTTCCTGTAATGCCTGTTTCTCGCCTCAAATGTTTTCAGAAACATCTTGAAGTGTACTGTTTAGCTGTAAAATGAGAAAGTTTGCTCCGGCTGAATGATTGACAGCTGCTCAGAGACGGCAAGGCTCCAGCTCGGCTCTGATTGGTTGTTTTCCTCCGGTCTGTGAAATCTTGCAGATGCCATTAGGAGCACCGGAGGACACAGAGGCACATGATTTTTTTTTTTTCAGATTACCAGTCTCATGCACTCCTGTCAGGAAATAGTGACCGTTTCATAAAAATAACCTTTTTAAATAATATTTTCTCCAATTCTACGCACTGCAGCTTTAAGAAGCTATGTCGATGTTTGTATTTTTTTAGCACTGGAAGTGCTTTTAGGAAGCCTATACTGTCTGGACGTATCGCACTATAAAGAGCCAACTGCTCTCACACTACCACACAGTAAAGGTCAGGTCTCTCACCATCAGTGTGAAAAGCTGCAGTGAAAAGGGTATAGTCCATCTGCTTTTAACTATTCAGGACTGCTGATGCATCTGTACGTACAGTACACACACGGTATGTGCTTGACCTGACCTGCAGCAAAAAAAAAAAAGGCGTCTGCTGTGATTTTGTGTTTTATAAACATTATATTTGTGTTGCTAAGCGTCGAGTGATAAAAAATGTGTCATGTGCCCGGCCATTGTAACGCCTGCTCCCTGATTCAGACTGACTCTAATGGGAAGGCCTGGTGAATTTTTCATACAGCCCAGAGGGGGAGGACGAGCGGCCATACTGGCAGATTACAACCTCTAAGAGAGAGAGAGAGAGAGAGAGAGCGGTAGAGTGAAGGTGTAACCTGACATTCAGGTCGTAGCTTCAACCTCCATCCGGCTTTTGGTGCACATTTGCTGAGGAAAGATGAAGTGAATAGAAGTTAATGTCGCAAGATTTTTGAATCACGTCCCTTTGAAAGTGCAATTTCCACAAAATATTTTTTTCTGGAAAAGAAAAACAAGCTGCAACAAAACAATAAGACAAATATTTGAATCAGGAGACATCTTTTTGACCTCTAGTGTGGCCTATAGCAGATCAAAGATGATCATGAGCGAGCACACAACAGCCAGCGAACTGTAATCCTTCTGACAGGTTCACTTTTAAGGGTGAATTTGTGCTTTTTTTGCAGTCCAGTGGAGTTTCTGTGGTGATAGAAGTGTTTGCAGAAATGTTTTTTGACTCAATTTGAAGAAAAAAAGAGCACACAGTCTTCACTGCTCTGCTCTCTGTGCACATCATGGCTTTGTTAATGCATGGATTCCCAGAAGTTGATGTTTAAAACATGATTTTTCTGTTTTTTATTCATCTTATCATGCACTAAATCTGATAAACAAGAGCAACTTGATCTCGATGATTCTTTATGAGCTTCGTGAACAAAAGCAGGCTGACTAATGCCCGAGATCTCAATTTAATGGGCTTGAAATTTCTGCAAGAAAGCTCTAAAAAAATTATCCATCTGTTCAATGCACACATGCCACGGCTCACTCGGATAGCTCGTAGCACTGTCTTGCGTATGCAAATATGTTTTGCCTGGAAATCTATTTGGAGTTGCTCGAAGGAATCCAGAACGGCCCTCCTTCTGTCTCCCCCTCGCCGGCTCACGCGGGGCTCCCTCTTGCCGTCTATCTCCTCTCGCGTGGAAAACATTTTCACCAGCTCCACACGCATGGACATATACAGTCAGTGTGGCACCGCCTTGCCTCAGACAGCTTAAACCACCACGGGCCAATATGCAGATCTCAGAGGCACACACTGGCGGCCTTGTCCGCGAGCAGGACAAGGGGCCCTGCGACTGTTTGCTTAGTTGGATAATACATGCAACGGAGTGACACACAGGGAATAATTATCCACTCTGTGAAGAGGCACAGCCACTGATTTTTATCCTTCTGTTACACATTTAAAGTCCTTGTTTGGTGCAGAAAAAGTGGTGTGGCCCCAAAATATGAACATGTCTGCATGATATAAAAGAAATGTGTTGGTAAAAGTAAGGTAGTGATGTTTAATAATGATCTGTGTAGGGTATTCTGCACATTTTGAGAAGAGATGTTTTAAAAATGTAAATTACTGAAACACTAATGTATAAGTGGGATTTGTTTTGCATGTGTGTATATAAAGAATTAGTACCCCTCTTGGGCAGGGATGCAAAAAGAAGGAAATAACAGACCGTGTGTGTGTGTGTGTGTGTGTGTGTGTACCAGAGGGCTGAGAAGGCAGGCTTGGGCAGATGGTCCACAAAGGTGTTACCACACAGTGAGTGGGCACCGCGATTGATGCATTGCAACATCCAAGAAGGTGGAACATTTGGCTGCTGACCCGCAGTCAGAACTCGTTGGCCCTGCCTTCTCCTTATTTAGCTGCTGCGAGAGAGCCGACGGGTGATTTGGTCGGAATAAACACACACACACACACACACACACACACACACATGCAGAACGCAGCACTTTCCCACCCTCAAGGGAGCCTGCATGGGCTGCTGCGCGCTGGAAACTTCTTCTCCCCTCGTCTCTGCAAGGAGGTCACGATGGATGGCGGTGCAGGCAGGGAGGATGAGTGCACAGAGCTGTGGAGACAAACGGAGACGGCAACACTGGGACTCAGGGTTACTGTGTTACACTCGGATGGAGAAGATCTGACCTTGAGCTTATTCTGAGGGGGGTTTGTTAGTGAAGCAGCTCCATATGACTTGATTTCTGCTTTTAACCATCTTATTCTGTCTGAGGAACAATGGAGATATTATAAATATAGAGACAAAGGACTATAAGGAAGAGGTACATAGAGTTAAAAAATGGTCCTTTGAAAAATGACATTTTATCAATGGAGCACAAGCATTACAAAATCAATGAAAGTGGCAGTATGCATCCAAGAAACAGTTGGATAAAGTCAAATTCAATCAGTGATTTCTCAGTAAAAACTGATTGATGGTGTCCCTTCCTCTTCCAGCCGAATGAGTGAAATTATTTTTTTTAAATTCCTAAATAAATAATAAAAAATAAACACAAAAAAAATACGTTTAATAACTCCCCTGTTGGAATTATGTATACAAGTTATTATTCCTTTTAAAATGTGTCCCAAAAAAAAAGATGATTAAGAAAAGGAAGCTGCGAGAGTTCAAAGACGAAATATTCCCTTTAATTACAAACATTATTAGTTATGCACATGGCAAGATTTTTATTTCAGACCCAAAAGCGTTCTTACATCAGTCGAAAACATGGAAAATTCATGAGTGAGTACGCTAACCGAAGGCAACATCATGGCGATGGATATTAAACATGATAATTGCTATTTGTCTCTGAGTGCAGTTAAATCATTAAGTCCACAGTAGAAATAATGCATCTCCCAGTTTGCTGTTTTAATATCCCCCTTCACATTTTTATCATCACTTGCATTGGACAAACAAATGTGTATAATTGCATGCGTGATGAGATTTTTAGAAATATGCCTGCTTTTGTTACAACAATTCTGACAAAAGAGATATTTTTTAAATAATTTTTTTTAACTTTTTTTTTTTTTAATTTCTATGCATTGCTGTTGTCCATATAAATGCATATTATTAAAGGCTGTTGAAATTTGATATTAAATACATTATAAGACCAACATTTTAATCAGTTATTGGTGGCCTCGTTAATAATAACCTCAGTTCATAACTGTGCCAAATCACATTAGCGGATGCATGATAATGCTTCACTTGACACGAGTTTCTGTTTGATGTGAACTAGTGCAGAGTGCCACCCTATGGATACATCTGGCACATCAACACACTGTGATATTTACCTGTTTCAGGATGAAGCTTTGAGATACAAAGAAGACTAGTATAGAACAGTGATAACAGTATTGGAACAGTGATACTTATTCTAAACTGTTTAGCAAAAGGTTACTTGTGTAAAACAACTGACTTCGGTGCAAGTATTGCGTTTATTGCCAGGGCATTTTGCCGCTGAAAATAGTTACAGGTAACATATAGGAAGATCCTTTCTATTTTCTTTACCTAATCATCAAGAGGTTCTTTGTGCAATATTAAAACAGAGACTTGTGGACATGGACTGAAGGCTATGTAAGAAGTGGATGTAGTCACCGTGACGTCACCCATTGGTTTGTGGACTGACATTTTAAAGCCTCAAGTTCTGCATTTTGGCCGTCATGTCTAGAAGGTGAACCGCAAAATTGCGAAATCTGACAAAAACTTGCAAAAACTCCCGCGGTACTTGCTGCTTGACAACCTTTGCTATTCGAGGTCGATGCCTACCATTCAAGGTCAATGCCTAACTTTATTCATTATCTTGAATAATTAAGGTTAGGATAGGTTGTCGGGCAGCAAGTCCTGCAAGAGTTTTTGCAAGATTTTGCAGATTTCAGATCAGATTTTGCAAATTTACGGTTTACCTTCTAGACACAACCCATTTTGGTGACACGAGAGGGTGGAGCTAAGTACAACCGAACGCTGAATAAGACATTTTCAGGCGACCAAAACCTTACAATTAACTTTCATGAACTGAAAACACGCTGTGAAAGGTTTAAAGTTGTGAGACGAAAACACGGACAACACCCAGACCGGACAACGCCGTGGTAAAGACCTGTCAATCACAAGGTAGCCACGCCCTAAAGCATCCCCTGCTTTATCGTCTATTTGACTCTAAATGGGAAAATAATTTACTAAATGAACATCATGCTGTATTGAAGAAGACTTGAAACTAGCGATTGAGATCATAAAGTCATGTTCACAATGTTTACTGAGGTAATAAATCAAGTGTGAAGTAGGGTCATTTTCTCATAGACTTCTATTCAGGCTATTTAAGTTTAAGCCACTTCCGCATTGGCCGGGAGTTGCCCCCTGACGGTGGACTTTATGGAAGAACAGTTGAAAGGCCCTAACATAAAACACTGAATCTAAGAAAGAAAATCAGTATCAGTCCAACACAGCTCTCTAAAGCCTCAACCCTCTCTGCATTCGACTCTACGCCGAGTCAGTCATCATCCACCACCATCACGTTCCCGTTCAGCTCGTACTCCATCGTGCCCCAGTCAAAGACGTTGCCCTTGGGGACCTTGTGCCCGTAGTGCCAGGCCTGGATCATGCTCCTGGAGAGCACAAAATCCCACATATTCAGATCGGTCACCTCCCCTACGAAGCTCTGCACGGCCTCTAAACCCCCCAGGTGTTTGTCCTGATCCTGCCCCAGGAAGACGGTACCCTTTGGACGGATAGTGTGCCCGGGTTTGTAGACTTGGTAGGTGCTGCGTTTCCCTTCCACCCAGAAAGCAGCGAGGCCTGTGCGAGACTCCCAGGTCAGGCAGAGGCTGGTGCGGAAGGTGGTGAGGGGCGGCAGGTGAAAGAAGGTGCCGTCGCCGCTCATGTAGAAGGCTACGCGTCCGTCCCTCTCACGCCACACGTTGAGCTCGTCATAGTCGGGTGTGCGGTAGGCGAACAGGATGATCTGACGGTCCTCCGGCAGCTCAGTGGCCACACGCATGCAGAGAGTGAAGGCCCTCAGCCCCATCTCCTTCTGAGGGATCAGGGCCACGAAGCTGAAGTCTGTCTCATAGGGGAACACCAGGACTTTGTCACTCAGACCCACTGGAGCAACACAGATAGGGAAGATAAGAGTTAATAAGGCATCAAACCTCAGTGTTTTTTATATATATATATATATATATATATATAGTTTATTTATTTATTTATTATTATTTTTAATTACTTATTTTTCTGTTTTTTTTGGTCCTTTCCTTTTTTATTTATTTTTTTATTATAATTTTTTTTGTTTGTTGGTATATGTTTTATTTATGCTGCTATCAGATTTAATTCATTTATATGTATAAATGTAATTGTTTATGAAATTAACTCTGCTTATTTAATGGTGCAGTAATATTGTTATAGGGATTGTATTTTGTACAGAATACCAATAAAAATACTTTGAGCAAAAAAAAAAAAAACCTCAGTGTTTAAACAACATAATATGGTTTACATTTGAAAGTGAAGTAAAATTCCCATTTTTTTCTAATGAAATTCTGTTAAATTCATACCTTGGGTGGCTGAGGAGAGTGTCAGAGACCATCCAAAGACAACCACAGCAAACCTCACAGCGTTGATACTCTTTAAACACACACAAGACATCCATTAATATCCAAACATGAAGTCCTATCCATCTCTGAATACATCAGAGACCAAATTATGTTAAAAGTTATAAAAGAAAACAGCTTTTCTTACCATTTTGATGTTGTTTTGTTGTTCTTCGATGTTGTTTTAACTCAGTCCCACTTGTTAATGCCCCGTGCCCAGTCCTCTTCCCTCCTAGCACGGGCCATGACGTCAGCTCTTCAACGGATGCTCTGACAATAGGCCCGGTGTGTGAGGGCTGGGTGACACTGTCCTTTTACATGTGACTGATGTAAACACACGTCATTTCACCTATGAGTGTTGCACATTGGCAAGAACAATCTGTGACAGCAGATGTCAGCCATGACAGAGATTTCTGCAGTTTAGCCTGTTCCACATTTTTCTATGCATGCCTACAAACACATATTGTCTACAAAATAACCTTACCCTTCTTTAGTTCAATAAAGAGTTATTCCTGAAGTGATAATTCACAGAAAAGGAGAAAAGTCTATCTCATCATTGAGGCCGGGGTGTTTTGTTGCTTTTAGTTGTACGATCCAAAAAGTCTCTCGTTGGAGTAATCTTTTTAGGCGGTCGTCTCCACTGATGTCCTTTTCAACAACTTCTAACACTATGACTTTCAGGGTGTTAGGGTTGCCATGTCCCATTCGCTCATAATGTAATGCCATAGCATAATCAATGTGCAGATGAAACAATTATTACCATGGGGAAAAAAAGCATTTTAATTTTGTTCAAACTCTACCGTGTGTCTTAGATCATTTTGAAGGAGATTTGCATTCTGCACTTTTTTGAGAATATATTCCACCCATGCAATGAGCCCTTCACGAGATTAAATAAGAACATATTATTTCACTTACTGCTAGTGGTATCTAGCCATGCAGATACTTTTTTTTACTTGGATGTGCCAGTGTTTTGAGATGATTGAGAATAGAAATACCCAAATATTGAAACTTATAATAAACTTATAACAATATAAAAACTATTTAACAGTCAGAAGGGACTATGAGAAATAAATAAATATGCAAATGTGCATTATTTCATGAGCATGATGGGCTTTAAATATCTGCATTTGTTTAAATCAATGTCATATCTCAGGGCAACACATGTCTAACAGTGATAATTTAATCATGACAGAGTGGATCAAATAACAGAAACGCCAGCAATTGATTAACTATAAACAGTTCTCATCTGATGGTCCTTTCAAGGATACATCAGTTTTATGCTGTGCGACCCGACTGGCCCGAGATTTTTGAGGCAAAACTATTATGTTGATATTTATTTTTAAAATTCAATAATGACATATCAGTTGATATTTTAACATTAAAAAAAACAGAAAAGAAACGTGACGGAGATAAACCACTTTCTGTAATGGTGACTTATTTGTTGACATATAAACCAATAATGAAATATCTGCATATTAGCCAATGTACTGGCTTGGCTGATTCATCAGTCGAGCTGTGATACAGATGTCAGGCCTGCTTTCGTGAAGAATTGATTATGTGTTTTCAAGAAAACACATGGCGACTTAAAGAGGTATTAAGAGGCTAAACAGTTGCTGTATGAATTTCAAATCATTGGAAACGATTGGAAAAGTATGCAATACAGCAGAAAGAAAAAGAAACGTGAAACAATCCTTATGAAAACTGACTCAAAAACAGTTAATGGGACATTTTGTTTGTAACAAACTACACACTCAAAAATAGGCATCAAGTCAAAAAAACAAATATTAGCTTCACCAAATTAGCATTTATTGTAGGATTCATGTCATGGATTGTACTGCAAAGCTGTTATTGGAAAACCATTTGATTCCCATTCACGGGTTTCTAATGAGCAGCAGTACAGACGTCATCATACTTGGTATCTCTTTAATGATAATGTAGTGTCACAAAAACAACAAAACCAACTAAAAGTTCACGGTTTAATGGGGGACAAATGAAAACTTAACCAGGCATTTATGTTATCAACATATCTACATTTAATACAGTTTTTCTCAAGCTCTAGGATTTCTCAAGAAAAGAAAAGAAACCTATTTTGTCAAGAAATAAAATCTGAGATACACAAGCAAATTATTTACACCATGCCTGCACCCCGACATGAACCACCGACAGGCCTAATTCACCACAGACACACATTCGGCTGGAAAACCTGTAAACTAATAGCACTGAAATGAAAATGTTTTTTTGTTTTTTTTTTAGGGAGAATGCTAGTGAACCAGCACCCAAAAACTTGGACCGAGGTAATGGAGGAGATAAAGATGGTCGTTACTTTTCCAGCATTTCTAACGCGGAGGAGGTTGGTACAGTGATGCTAGCGAACCTCAAATCCCTGCAACAAGACACCTTAAACTCAGTCTCACACCGGTTCACATAAGCTGCAACCATTGTGCATAAAATGAACAGCAAAAAGGTGAGAATAATGACAACCATCATCTTGCCTTTGCAAAGGAAAAGAAAATTCACTTCATGCGTGATGTGAGCGTCCACTGCCATTCCAGGCAAACAGCACGAGCCAAACACAACGTCCAAGCACATTTTTTTGTTTTTATGAACGACACAGACAGCACAGACCGTTCTCCAAGCATTTTTTTTAGCATCAACTCGAACAGCTGATGTCCTCTATCAATATTCAAACATTTTCAATTAATATCCAGCAATGTGAAACCTTTTTTTTTTGTATGCAGCTGTCGTTTTTCATTCATTTTCTGCATCCAGTTCAAGGCCGCTTTTCATGAAAAACCTTTTATTTGTCCTGATAAAAAACATTTTGAATTACTGTAGGTCAAGCCTAAACCTAAAGAGTATATTATGCATACATTCAACTTATTTAAATTGTCTGTAATGGGCTGTGATTGATATGCAAAGAAAAAAAAAACCTCAAAATCTACTCAAAATCTTACAGTATGGTGACATGGGTGGGTTTGTTTGGAGCGCCACCTGGAGGTGGAGAAGGGACTTGATTTCCTACGACTATTTTTCAGTTATCATCATGTAAAACTTGCATACAAACTAGTAGTCACCCTCGTTGAGAAACAGGTTTTTGGCATTTTAGGTACCACTTCAGCTAATATACATTAAGAAGCAGGCTCCAATGTGTAATGAAAAAATGCCTAAGAAATACTGGAGTAAATGCCAAATAACAGGCCAATGTCTTAATGTATTCAACCACCGTGTGTAATATTTTTAATATTGGTGGTTTCTGTGAAACACTGGAGTGCAATGCTGATGCTTTCCAAGGATTGTGGCACTCAGAGAGAAAGAGAGGCAGAGTAGAGAGGGAGCAAAGAGAGACCTGAGAACGTGGCCCCTTATTTTTGAGTAAAGAAGGGAGAGACTTGATACAGCATGACAGAAAAGGAAGAGGAGAAAGAGCAGAATGAAAGGGGGTTTTTAAAGGGAGCAGCAGGCCATGAACGCCGAGCCTCAGAACGTAGGAGCGGGGAGTTTTACAGCAAAGATAAAATGTGGGGAGGGGAAGAGGCAGACCGAGATACATGGCTCCCATTTGGTAGTCCATATAGTGTGGCTTTTCCCGCTTGTGTAAAGTACTTATCCAGGCAAGGGGGTGATCTGTTCTCTACAGTCTTGTGTTGTCCAGGCTTTATGTGGAGTATTGGGGGGGGTATGATGGAGAGATGGGAGGGTCCATTCAGTAGTCCTCCACCCAGCCGTTCTCCTGGATAAAGGCGTCGATCACTTCCTTCATGGCCAGGTTCGGGATCAGCTGGTCCTGGGTCAGGGGACTCCTGGTGACTGGGTCAAAATGACCCACTCGCTGCACGGAGAGCAGGTTAAATGCTAGTGTTAGCATCTGTTGTTGAAGTTTATAAATAATATATGCAAATAAGAACATTTTATTTGGGGTACAACCAAGCCCCCAGGAAGAGCACCGGGCTGTGAAGCAAATTTTCGTTAAGGCCAAATGTTGGTATTACAATTTCTGTGTCCGTCACGTGACGCCATTGGGTCCAAAAAGACTTTTCCATAGACTTACATTGGGAAAGAGACGTCCGTAACTCAGCAGATAATAGGGCTGGGAGGCGGAGTTAAAAGAAAACGCTAGTGTGCTTGCTCTACGAGCCCAATGGATGCGGAAGATTGCCAAATGATGCGGGTATTTCATCACTCAGCAGTCGGGCCATTTTGGCTTCATGCACCACTGAGCAACTCTCATAGGAATGTACAGGAGCTTGCCTACAACACTGTATCCATTTCTCTTTATACATCGTACAACCACACCTACAATACAATGTTTCATTTACCCTCCACAAGTAACCAGTGAACCAGAGCTTGTAAACACATATCATACGGGCTCACAAAAATAGGGGGGGAAATAAAGATTTGAATCTTATCAGCAACTGAATACCTTATTTTGAAATCTAACCACTAGCACTGAAATATTTTATTTTGAAAAACACCGATATCAAAGTATGTTTAGTTTAGTTGTTAAAAATGTTCTAACTTCAAGTTGTGCATTTTCAAAACCAGGATCAAATGATCACACTACCTTGGAGGAAGCTAAACAATGTTGTCTTCAT
This sequence comes from Sebastes umbrosus, assembly GCF_015220745.1. NCBI lineage: Eukaryota > Metazoa > Chordata > Actinopteri > Perciformes > Sebastidae > Sebastes > Sebastes umbrosus. The sequence continues at coordinate 12,081,349 of NC_051288.1, read as the reverse complement.
TCCTATGGTTGTGTCTAACACTTGTTTCAGACTGTGGAGTCAGGAACATCTACAATGTCTTCATCTTATCTTAACCTCCAGACACTCAGAGACTCCTCACATAGGGCAAACCAAATGTGAAGGACTCTCAGGCCTTTTAAAATACCAAACAGAGGACAAAGAACAAATAATACATTCATGATGACGTTCAAATGGCTTCATGTCTGACAATTTCCCCAGATAGGTGGTTTTTCAAAGTAAAATACTTTGTTGGTATTTAAGGTTCAACTTTAAATATTCAGTTGTGATACATTTTCAAATTTAGGTATTCAGTTGACTCAAACCTTTATGGCCATTATTTGTTTCCATACGAGACATTTGTTAAATAGATAAACCTAAATAAAGACGTAGTCTAAATGCAGTTCATACAAACCACTTTGAATTAACTTTACTTCATGTCAGGGATGGAAATTAGCACTAGCCAAATGCTGGTAAAATATGCAAGTGGCTGCTAGATTTGCTTCATTCACCAGCAAAAAGAACAATGGTAATCTATTGAGTGGCAGGAGGACAAAAAAGTTACTAAATCAGTGGTTATAATAATAAAAAAAAAATAATAAAAAGTAAACTCTGCATGCAGCTGACGATGGTTTTACCTGTAGGTGCTCTTCAATGTCCTTGCGATCATATGTGATCCCACTGGGTGTGATGCAGGGCTCCCTCATCAGCTCAAAACTGATCTTCCCACACAGGTAATCTGGGATCTCCCGCTTCTGAACGGACGACAAAGTGCAGCAAGAGTCACGCTGATGTAATGCCAAGAGATGTATGAATATAATACCATAACAGTGCGATATAGCTTGGATCTTGACTTACGGGGTTCGTTATAGTTTAAAGACAAACTGCTGCTTGTGCAATACTATCCACATTAATGTCCTCTGAAACCACATCACCTAGTCCAACTATTAGATGAGATCTTATATGAACCAAAGCTCATACTAAAAATATCATCAAATTGTTGAAATGAAGGTAATATAAAAAGAAAATTCTTTCCTCAGGATTTCCCAGTTCTATACTGAACTAACCCCGGCCTTCACACCTTCTAACACATACAAGACAAACACCCTGTTGGCAGTGAGTGGTGTCATTTCAACTGACAATTACATGACAACTACCTCTGTTCAGTCAACAACTATCTATAGCAGCAAAGATAATTAAACACTACAAGCCCTGGCAAACAAATAGTGATGGTTACCATAGAAACAGCTTGGGCTGGAAATAAGACATAAACTGTCTGTCTTTAGTATAGGTGCATTTTTTTTTAGACACAAGCATTGATGGTAACAGATAATTTAATTATACAACGCAGGAAGACTGTCCACATGCTGAAAAACAACAAATCTGAAATGTAACTGCACACAGATCTGAAAGTGTGCTCGAGTCTATTTCTCTTGTTGCTATGTCAACGATCAAAGGAGAATGGTGTGAAGTAGGTGTGTACTGTTAGTAAAGATGCATTTGTGTGGGTGACTGTGATCAGTGCGTGCCTGTCTGTTTGTTAGCCCTGTAATGGAATGATGGTGACCTATCCAGGATGTTTCCCTGCTTTTTTCCCAAATGCATCCTAGTATAAACTCCATAAACTCCTCCTATAATTAGAATAAGTGGGTATATGGAAATGACTGACTGAATGAATGCAATTCTAATCTATTACATGCTCAATTGATAGTAATAACAATGACTTCATTTTCATACTCACTTTTCTTTTCTCATCCACTTGAGAGAAGAGCTCATCCATGTCCATTCGATACTTGTCCTAAGTAGGTCACATTTCCATGTTACCAGACATATTCACGATGGAATATATAATTACTATATTTGTTCATTAAAAGCATGATAAACAAATAAGTCCAAGACATATATAAAACGTACATGTTTTGATGCAATCTTGGCAGAATCCCCTCCATTCTGATTGTCGTCCTGTTTCTCTTTGTATTCTTCAAGTTCTCTGCATAAATACAAAGTTATTATAAAATAACACCTCCACTCAGAACAAAATAATAATGATACCCACATGACAGACTAGGGATTTGTGTGATAATCCAGTGATTATCCGGCTGGATATTTGACTGCCGCTCCACCGTCTCACCTTTCCTTCTCAGCCAGTATGAGTTTAGTCAGATAGGCGTGTAACTCGTTCTCCTGGTTGATGCGCTTCTCCTCGATGCTATTCCAACGTTTCTTCTTTGCGATGCGCAAGGCGCTGGGGATGTCATCTCCAAAATTCAGTCTCTGCTCTTTAGCCAGGTTATAAGCTGTAGAAAAACATCATGACATCAACCCTGGTTTACCACTTAAGTGTTTTCTTTCCTTCTGACATCTCTTGTTCCATAGACAACGTAGCAACGATTTAGATATATAAAACTCCCCATACCTTTCGCTGTTGAATATTATTGTTCCAATGATAGAAAACCCTGACAAAGCATACTGTAAGAAATCCCTGCAAACATATGCTGTGCCCATAAAGCGCCTCAGAGTAAAAGAGCTGATAAAAGAGCCACTAGAGTTTAAAAAGAAAGTCTTAAAGGTCCCATATAATGCTAATTTTCAGGTTCATATTTGTATTTTGTGTTTCTACTAAAACATGTTTACATGCTGTAATGTAAAAAAAAAAATCCTTTATTTTCCTCATACTGTCTGCCTGAATATACCTGTATTTACCCTCTGTCTGAAACGCTCCGTTTTAGCGGATTTTGACAGAATTGCAAAAGAATTGCAACAGAATTGCGTTGCTAGGCAACAGCTTGGGTCCATGTGTACTTCCTGTCAGCTGATGACATTCACATACACTGCAACCAGGAATAAACTGGGTCAATTTAGAATGTTTACGTTTAAAATTACGTCAAGGGTCTAAATATTGTATATTTGTGACATCACGAATGGGCAGAAATTCCTGACGGCTTGTTTTAAATGCAGAGTTTCTGAACACGGGCTGTGTGTATTTCCCTGTGGATTGAGTGTTGCGATACTTTCACAGTATTTATATAGGACTTAAACCTGCTTTATTATAAAAAAAAAACATGAAAATCTCACTTTTTTTATAATATGGGACCTTTAAATATAAATTAGGTAACACTGTGCAGTATAATGAGCAAGCTGCTTCCACACACCACCCGCAAAACGTTGCAAAACTTTCACCATCTTCCAGTAGTTTTGCGCTGACCTTTCTGCAGGTTGCCGATGGCCTCGTCGTAATTCTCCAGCTCCAGGTGACACTGACCCAGGAAAAAGTGGGCCTTTACTGACTGGCTGTCCAGCTCCAGCGCATGCTTACAATCTGCCAGAGCCTTGTCATGCTGCTGCAGCTTCACATGGCAGAGAGCCCTGTTGGTGTAGTACACTGCCACCGATGGATTACGGTTCTGGGAGAACACAACAGGACATACCAGACAATAAACATGCACTGTATAACATCATGGCACTGTAAGACTTTCACATCCACTCTTTAACAAAGGATGATGCTGTTTTAGATAGCCATTCTCACCATTAGTATTACAGTATAATAGTCATACATTATACTTATGACTAAAATACATACACGGGAAATTAAGTTTTGAATTGACTACTGAAAATTCAGACCACATAAATTCAGATAGGTGGTGATGACTTCAGGTCAGTCTTCACTTGGATGAATAATAGAACAAACTCGATGAGCCTCAAGTTTAATACAACATAAATCTGATATCAGAGAAGATCTTGGTACAGCATGCATAGACGCAGTCATACCAAAAACTTAAAGTAACATAGGAGTCACTCAGCCTTATACAGGATCTCCCACGTCAACCAGGATCACATGATCACACTACCTTGGAGGAAGCTAAACAATGTTGTGTTCATTTCTATGGTTGTGTCTAACACTTGGGTTCAGACTGTGGAGTCAGGAACTGCTACAATGTCTTCATCTTATCTTAACCTCTAGACACTCAGAGACTCCTCACATAAGGCATACCAAGTGTGAAGGACTCTGAGGCCTTTTAAAATACCAAACAGAGGACAATGAACAAATAATACATTCATGATGACGTTTAAATGTCTTCATGTCTGACAATTTCCCCAGACAGGGGGTTTTCAAAGTAAAATACTTTGGTGGTATTTAAGGTTTAACTTTAAATATTCAGTTGTCATACATTTTCAAATTTAGGTATTTAGTTGACTCAAACCTTTATGGCCATTATTTGTTTCCATACAATACATTTGTTAAATAGATAAACCTAAATAAAGACATAGTCTAAATGCAGTTCAAACAAACCACTTTGAATTAACTTTATGAGAAAATGACCGAATTGTGTTAAAATGAGAGCGAGATCGCAGGATTCTGTACAAGATATTGAGAGAAACCCAGAAAAAGCTTATCAAAAGCCGAAGTAAATACATAACAAGACAGCGTTTCTTGCTTAAATCGTGGCTAGTTATTGTTGTTCTTTGCTGTGAGTTTTCTGCACAGACTCATTTGGCCCACTACTGTACTCCTCATCATCCAAAGGGCTACCTAACTTGGTAGTTTAAAAGTCATGAATTTCAAATGTTCATGTCAGGGGATGGAAATTAGCACCAGCCAAGTGCTGATAAAATATGCAAGTGGCTGCTAGATTTGCTTCAACCAGGATCACATGATCACACTACCTTGGAGGAAGCTAAACAATGTTGCCTTCATTCCTGTGGTTGTGTCTAACACTTGGGTTCAGACTGTGGAGTCAGGAACATCTATCATCTTTATCTTTAACCTCCAGACACTCAGACACTCCTCACATAAAGCATACCAAGTGTGAAGGACTCTGAGGCCTTTTAAAATAAACAAAACAGAGGACAATGAACAGATAGACAATGACTGGTTACTCACAATAGCTTTGCTGTAACACGTAGCAGCCTCCTGGTACTTGCGGCAGAGGAACAGCCGGTTCCCCTGCTCCTTCAGCTCCTGCGCGGTAGAGCTCTTCTCCGGGCTGCCGGCCATCTTCTCCACCGGCTCCGCGGGGCCCGCCTCGCCCTGCTTCCCTATCCTGTTCCCCGTCTCTTCGGCTGGCTAAGACTGCTGACAGGTCCCAAGTATGCCCTGTCGTCGCCTCCTGGATCCTCACACGCTAGATCAGACAGTGCATTGTTAAAGTTAAAGTCACACACTCTGCAATGCACCTGCACTGCGCGTCTGTCTTTAGGAGGTGCAGTCCTTGATGTTGATGCAAAAAAAAAAAAAAAGCATCCGTTTAAATTCGCTGACTTTGCACACACAGCTCACATAAAATACAGTGAGGTGGCTAGACTGAGCCGGCGAATTAACTATTCATGTGACGAGGAGCATCACTGGTGACTAAATGAGGAGCACAGCTAGCTAGGCTAACCATTACACACTCACGGTGCTTCCCTGTCTCTCGCCTCAGAGACAGTTTTACCCTCAGACTGTACTGGACAGTAGCACTAAATGAATGCAGAGCTGTGGATTGTGTTATGGATGTTTTTTAAGGTTGTTTTATAATTTTATTCTCAGGGTATTGTCTTTATTTATTGTATTTATCAACTGTACTATTTATAGATTTTAATAATAATAAACTTTATTTGTATAGCACCTTTCCAAACATAGTTACAAAGTGCTTTGCATGAGTTATAATAGTGCAAACATCAAGATCAAAACAATACAGAATAAAAACATAGGCCAAAATAAAATGTTGAACATAAAGACTTATGTAGAAAAAGTCAACAGTAATGACATTTAAAACAAGGGATTGCTATAAAAAAGTCCTTCCTGTAAAGGTAGGTTTTGAGGCATGATTTAAAAGAAGAAACAGAGATTTAAGGGCTGAGAGAGAGAGAGAGAGAGCCAGGGTAAAAATGCATTTCATTGCATTTCACTGTACACTGTACTTTTAAATGCATATGACAAATAAACTTGAGACTTGAAACTTGTAGCACTAAATGAATGCAGAGCTGTGGATTGTTTTATGGATGTTTTATAATTTTATTCTCAGGTATTGTCTTATTTATTGTAGTATTTATCAACTGTACTATTTATATATTGTAAGGGCTGAGAGAGAGTAGGATAAAATGTATTTCACTGTACACTATACTTTTAAATGCAATGACAAATAAAACTTGAAACTTGTTAGTGCAAGGCTATTAAAGCTGTAACGTTACACCCAGCTGCTAGACACAATGCTAGTTAGAGGTTGTAAACAAAGGCCCACTAACATTTGAGATGTTGCAGTAGCAAGCATAGAGACAGAGTGACAATGTGGTTAACTTTTGGGTGATGAGCTTTTTCTGTTAAGGCCACAAAACAGTGGAACAGCCTGCCTGACGATGTGAGGAGCTGCAGCTCTATCAGATCTTTAAAAACCAACTTCTGTTGAAAGCTGCTCAGCTTTGTACTCTCTGATCTTTACTGCATGGTCTGCATGACTTGCTTTTACTTGACAAGTTGTGATGTGCTATTGTGTGTAGCTGTGTTTTGTATGTTCTTTCTTGTATGACTGTAGTATGTTTCTTTGTTTTGTATGTTCTCTTCTTGTATGACTGTAGTATGTGTCTTTGTTTTGTATGTTCTTTCTTGTATGACTGTAGTATGTGTCTTTGTTTTGTATGTTCTCTTCTTGTATGACTGTAGTATGTGTCTTTGTTTTGTATGTTCTTTCTTGTATGACTGTAGTATGTCTTTGTTTTGTATGTTCTCTTCTTGCATGACTGTAGTATGTTTCTTTGTTTTGTATGTTCTCTTCTTGCATGACTGTAGTATGTCTTTGTTTTGTATGTTCTCTTCTTGCATGACTGTAGTATGTTTCTTTGTTTTGTATGTTCTCTTCTTGCATGACTGTAGTATGTGTCTTTGTTTTGTATGTTCTCTTCTTGTATGACTGTAGTATGTGTCTTTGTTTTGTATGTTCTTTCTTGTATGACTGTAGTATGTGTCTTTGTTTTGTATGTTCTCTTCTTGTATGACTGTAGTATGTGTCTTTGTTTTGTATGTTCTTTCTTGTATGACTGTAGTATGTCTTTGTTTTGTATGTTCTTTCTTGCATGACTGTAGTATGTTTCTTTGTTTTGTATGTTCTCTTCTTGCATGACTGTAGTATGTTTCTTTGTTTTGTATGTTCTCTTCTTGCATGACTGTAGTGTGTGTCTTTGTTTTGTATGTTCTCTTCTTGCATGACTGTAGTATGTGTCTTTGTTTTGTATGTTCTCTTCTTGCATGACTGTAGTATGTGTCTTTGTTTTGTATGTTCTTTTCTTGTATGATTGTAGTATGTTTCTTTGTTTTGTATGTTCTTTTCTTGCATGACTGTAGTATGTGTCTTTGTTTTGTATGTTCTCTTCTTGTATGACTGTAGTATGTTCTCTTCTTGTATGACTGTAGTATGTCTTTGTTTTGTATGTTCTTTCTTGCATGACTGTAGTATGTGTCTTTGTTTTGTATGTTCTTTCTTGCATGACTGTAGTATGTTCTCTTCTTGCATGACTGTAGTATGTTCTCTTCTTGCATGACTGTAGTATGTTTCTTTGTTTTGTATGTTCTCTTCTTGCATGACTGTAGTATGTCTTTGTTTTGTATGTTCTCTTCTTGCATGACTGTAGTATGTCTTTGTTTTGTATGTTCTCTTCTTGCATGACTGTAGTATGTTCTTTCTTGCATGACTGTAGTATGTTTTGTTTTGTATGTTCTCTCTTGTATGACTGTTGTATGTTTCTTTGTTTTGTATGTTCTCTCTTGTATGACTGTTGTATGTTTCTTTGTTTTGTATGTTCTCTTCTTGCATGACTGTAGTATGTCTTTGTTTTGTATGTTCTTTCTTGCATGACTGTTGTATGTTTCTTTGTTTTGTATGTTCTCTTCTTAGTATGTTTCTTTGTCTTTTGACCTGCCAAGGGACTTACAGATGTGGATTATCTTAAAGCTATAATCTGGTACAGTGCATCAAATGGTGACATCTATGTTTTAAACTGTACATGGTCCCTTTTAAATAAAATAAATGAGCTTTAGTCAGCAGCAGAAACAGAGATCGGGGCTTAGCTTAGCTAGATGTTAGCTGGCTAAACTAGCATAGTGAGCTATGTTCCGGGTGTTTGGCTAATAAGAGGACAGTTCAGCACAGCTCTATCACCTGTAGTGACAAAAGTAATCATCAATTAATAGGACTATAGGTGTTATTATTAGATTTATCTCTTCAACCCTGATGAGCAAAACCTCAGAAAACAGACATTAGCATGGAGCTAGGTTAGCTTGTTTTTGCTCCACACAGCTTCTACATTTTTGCTACTTTACATGGAAGTTAGGGTTTGTTTTCTGAGATCTTTCCACAACTTACCTTATAGAAGGAATGTTACATCCAGGTGAAATGGATTTGATATGGTTTGATAGCTTAATCGATATTTTTTCACCCATAACGAGCTGTCATGTCAGGTTGTTGTTATGCTGACGTCAAAGGCGCTGACGTGATGACGTCGACGGAAGCCGAGAGGACGTTTTTTTCTCTCTCATCTATCTAACAATAAATAGATTCAAGATTCAAGATTCAAGTTTATTGTCATTGTAAGTACAACGAAATTAGATTGTGACACCACATGGGTGCTAAAAAAAAAGATAATACAATAAAAAAGAGATAGTGCAATATAAATATAAAAAAAAATTAAAAGATAATACAATATAAAATGTAAAAATACAATATGTATATTGATGAGATGACAGTCTTGCCAGATTATTGCACAAAGTGTCCGTCAGATAATTATATAATTATTGCACAGCATCATATAATTATTGCACAGAGTGATCAGCATGTTATTGCACATATCCATAACAGTAGATTTACAGTATTTACATTGTAACAAGTGACACAAAAGTGACCAACGTGTTATTGCACATTTGCATTGCACGTGTTCAACTCAGACAGAGGAGACGTCAGAGTTCAGGAGGTTTATGGCAGTTGGGAAAAATAGACACTAAATAGACATTAATAATAATAATAATATAATAATAATTATTATAATAATAGACACTAAAGCCTTCTTCTTAACAGCCTATGCACTAAACACACTTTAGTAGGCTACTCTATCAAAAAGCAAGCACAACTACAAGCCAAGTATACCTTTCTGTAGGCCTATAAGGCAAGAATACTTAATTATACTTTTCTTGAGTATATCTCAATTAAAAGATAAAGTACAAGTAGGCCCAGAACCCAAGTAGACTTTTCTGTATACTTGTCAGTATAAGCCAAGTATACTAAGACTTTTCTGTATACTTGTCAGTATGAGCCAAGTATACTTAGACTTTTCTGTATACTTGTCAGTATAAGCCAAGTATACTTACGTATACTTTTGATAAGTACATAAAAATTAACTGAATTAACTTATTTGAAGTTTAAAAGAAGTATACTAATAATAGCACACTTGAATAAACTTCTTTTGGTAAGGGAATTGGTGCCTACCACCTAGAATAATCTTTTCTCTCCGAGGAAATATAAATTAAGTGGACATAAAATGAATGTCAATGTCCTTGATTGAGCATAAAATGTGTAAAATGTTCCATTTTGATATACTGTAATGATGATGCTCCCATGTGAATAGACATCTTTAAAGGGAGGAGAGCACCACAACTAAGACCACAACACAAAGTAATCGCCAGCAGATGGCACTCTATAATCAAAGTTTTATCCAAACCTGAAAACTGACACAAGTGCAAAATGTTCACTGAAAAGCAGATAGATAGATAGATAGATAGATAGATAGATAGATAGATAGATAGATAGATAGACTAAGATTGTGACTCCTAATAAGTAAGGATAATGAAAGCAGTATGTGCATAAATATTGCAAATATTATATATGTCACAGATAACTTTTGGGGGGCCCTGTAAACTCTGACACTTCACGACAATGGTCTATTCATTTGTAGGAGGCATGCTCAGAAAATTGGTCAGATTATGATCAAGAATTTAGTATATATTACCAGGAACATCCCACCCACAGAGAGATTCAACCACACACACAGACACAGATCCATAGATGACCTTTATGGGCTTTTATAAAGAGAAGAACATTCAAGTTTAGCCATGGAGGAATTAGCAAGGTTGTGGCCATGGACGGGGGTCACTTTCATCCCAGCTTGTTGGGCCGCTGGGAAGGCTCCGCACGGAGACCAGCGTGTGAAGATTAGAGCACATCCCCTGAGCAAACACACTGATAAATGTGTGAAGGGGGCCGTTGAGCCGCAGAGCCACCAGAGCTGTGTGTCCCCAGCTGTGTTTACCTATCTCCGCCAGTCTGGTCCTCTGATCCCCCAGAACACCCACCTACCCAGCCAGCCCCCAGTCCCATCTCTGTAAAAGCGGGGTTTTAAACCAGAGACAGAGACTCACTAATGGTGTAAGTCTAGATTCAGGGATGTGAAGCTTTAATCAGTCAATTAATCACTTACTAGAGTATGGCATACAACCTGGGACATTTGTAGAGCATACAAATCTTTTTTTCGGTTATATTTGGTAGAGAAAATATTATCATGGAAAGACTAATTTGAGAAATAAATGTATTTGCATGTTTGCTATTATCCATAAGTGCACGATAATAACCTCGGTCACCCAGTTTTACTCAAATTTCTGCACCAAAACCTATGGACTCGCTCTTAAAAAAAAAACTGTTGCCAATTTCCCATCATGCAATCAGAATTGAGACACAATTATAATCCCACATATTATCATTTAGGGGACGTCATATTGGTTTGACTGACCCAAATCTTTGATTGACATCTCAATAGAGGTGTTGCTGAATAATATCTACATAACTTTTCATTATTGATATGAGTAAAGTTTACTCAGTATATGCCAGAATCGTTTTTTACATTACGTCTGCTTTGCTTGCTCAGAGTTAATGTGGTTATTTCTGATGCATTATTCCGTATTTACTCTATTATCTCTTAAGCTCGTGTTCCTAAGAGAAACAATATGTGAAAATCTGACTTTCATATAATGTCAGGGTATTTGTCTGCCATAAAAAGAGGTTATAGATTATACGAAATTATCCAACAAAATATTGTGTGAACAAACAAACGCCATAGCAGAAGCCGGGAGTAATTGGAGGGATTAGGTGACTGTTTGCGAAGGATTATAAACAGAATAGAAACTCCACATTGTGATGGTCCATATGAAAGCAGTCTGAAGTGTGTACATTTAAACTGCCTCACCGTCACTCACTAGCTTTCTGCCCACTGTCCAATATCCCAACCGTCATCCCCCCCGCCCCATCAAACCCAACTGCTGCCCGCTGCACCAGCTGGCTGAGCTTCCAGTCACCTTGGCAACGAGACCAGGAAGTTGCCCGGCTCCTCTGGCACAGCTGAAAAGCAGCCACTTCCTGATTGATTCTGGTCTTTCTTTCTGCCTGTGTAGTCGTTTTCCCATTTGGCAGTGGTCTCCGCTATTCAGCGCCAAAGCGTCTGAAAGGAGAAAAAGGGTGAACACGCTCTCCTTAGCGTTAAGGGAAACCTCAGGTTCAAATGGGTAAAACAAAAGCAGTATTTATCCACAATGGTGGCCCTTTGTTTGGTGGGTTTGCTCATTTCGGGAAGGGGAAAGGCTCATAGACTTAATGCAGTTTGTTCAAGTGGGCCTGAATGCAACATGCACACAAAAGTAAAAGAATAGTTCCACTGTCTTAACTGAAAGAAGATGGAAATGCAGGAAATTATTGTATCAATTTACATCTCAACTGATTAAACAGCGTCTTTTAATGTAATGAAAGGAAGGTCGCCAGTGCATTTTGATTATTGGAGTCAGACGTGTGCTTATATTGTCACACTGTCAGTATAAATCATTTCATGTTGGTTTATTAGTAAAAAAAAATGTTGTGTCTATACCCGTTTCACACTTTTTAAAATACGCCTGCCTACACACTGTAATTAACCATCAAACTGTGACACCAAAGAAAACTGCTCACTCAGACACTCACATGCAAACACTTGCCCCTATGTCAATCACAGCTTCCCTCTTTACATTCACTTACACAGCCCTGTAATCTACATTGTGCCAGAGTGCAGATACAAACTAAAACTTTAAAGCAGCAGTAGGTAGAATTGGAGCAAATATGATTTTAAAAAGTTTTTTTTTATAAAACGGTCACTATATCCTGACAGTAGTGTATGAGACAGGTAATCTGAAAAAAACAATGTGTCCACCGGTGCTCCTAATGGCATCTGCAAGATTTCACAGACAGGAGGAAAACAACCAATCAGAGCCGAGCTGGAGCTTGTCGTCTCTGAGCAGTTGTCAGTCACTCTCGAACTCTGATCAAACGATCAAACTAGGCAGCGCTGATCAAATATGAATCAATATTCTGTTACTGTAATGCCTATTTCTCACCTCAAATGTTTTCAGAAACATCTTGTAGTGTACTGTTTAGCTGTAAAATGAGAAAGTTTGTGACAGGGCAGCCATGCTGAGATCAGTTGAGGAAATACCAAGCACCGCCCACCAGCTGGAGCACAGCCAATAGGAATGCTCACTAGGAATGCTCTCTCTCTGAAATGACCTGTGATTGGCCAAAGTCTCCCGTCACGGGCTAGATTTGTTTAAGGCCTGAAAACAGAGCCATGATGAGGTGCAGAGGTCTAGTTTTCACTCAGAACACTTGCATTACAATATGCTGAAAGGTTATTATGGAATTTTTGCCCAATGATGCCAAAAACATTCTGCCTACTGCAACTTTAATGTCCATCAAGTAATCAAAGCTAATCTGTACTAATGCAGTAATGCAGGTTACACACAGGAGGATCTGAATGCACAATGGATTCCAAATAAAAAAATAATAATTTGACATGTACCTGAAGTTACTGAGTTACCTTATAGAATAGCGACATAGTTGGATGTGATCATAATGACCTCAGAAGGATGAGATAAATGTAATTTACAAAAATAAAGTGCACTAAATAACGGATTATTTTCTTTTCAAACTGATTATCAATTGCGAATTGCCCTACAGACATCCATTTTGCAATGCTCGTTAATAACAACAAGTTTACTTCCCAATAGAAGTTATTTCAACTCCAGCTTAAGTGCTGTTCTTCAGTTTTACTTAATTAAAATGACTGACTCTAAAATATAAAAGGTGCACAGAAAGGCTACTTGTTTACAGTAACAGGGATGAATGAAATGTTTGACTTGTAATCACTTTAGTTCGTTAGTGGTTAGAAGTTTTTGGCAATCATTTATAGTGACTGTGTAAAATGTACCTTCATGTATGCATGCTTTAACTCTGAACCACCGGTTGCTAAAGCTGACTCCTTAGGTTAAGAGTTAAATGAGGGATATCCTGATGCTAACGCAAAGGCAAGTAAGAGAAAGGCCAGAGATACCCAGGGGTCAAAGGTCCCCCACACACCTCTGCAGCCCTGATTAAGCTTCCTGACAAAGGGAGGGGGCGGAATAACTCATCTTATTCAGATCTTGCACACACACAAACAGGGAGCCAACAAAATGTGGATGTTAAGGAGAGGTGAATCTGATGCTCACATTTTAAATCGTAAAGTAAAAACTTGTATTTTAAGATGCAAATAAACAAAATCCTGTGCAAAGTATCACCGGATTTGAAGAGATATTGTTAGCAGCAACAACTAAAATTGCACATGTGCATTAAGTAACTTTATGCAGTCAATACATTAATCTTTTCCTCAGACTGGAAGCAAATGATCTTCAGTGTCTATCTCAACGTCTTGTTAGTTTGAGAGCTCAAGTAAACTGAAATCAAAGAGTTTGCTTTTGAAACTTGCAGTGTTTGTCCAAAAATCTTTTACACCCTGGGGGGTTAACAGCACGCTGGCTGAGACACCCCCACTTCCAAAACACACACACACACACACACACACACACACACACACACACACACACACACACCATGGATTGATGTGTGACGGCTGGGGGTGGTGGAGGCGGCTGCTGTGTAGCTTGTATAAATGACGGGGGAGAAGTTTTACAAAAGAGTTTTTGGAGGGAAATCAAAACTCTTGAGCCTGAGCAACTCAGATATGCGGAGGGAAATCCATCCTCCCATCCTCCCCTCCTCCATCCTCCCCTCCTCCATCCTCCGCTGCATTTATATACAAGTTAACCAATAATAGAACCGACAACTACCTCCAGATGGAAACAATATTTGTTTACTGATTGTCATTAATTGCAGGGCGCATAGACACAAAAGAGTGAGTTTCTTTTTAATTATAATGAGCTGTTTTTAGTTGTGCCCCATCACATTATCAATTCAAAAGCAACTGTTCTGGTAAAGCTCATGCGACTCCCTAGTGATGACTAATCAGTGTGTTTTTCACTTTAGAAAATCAATGGGGATCTTCACAGGAGTGAACACAACCAGCAGGGGCACCAAGAAGTAAGTTACTTTCCCTCCCTGGACGTCCACGTCCCATCCCCCTGTCCTCACTGCTATACCCCCTCCATAAGTCCCTTAATGTCCCCTTAGGTCATGCTCTCCGGGGTCACCGAACCCCTCCCTGCCCCAACCCCCACCCACCAACACAATCCAAAAGAGCTAAGGCAGACATAATGAGCTATGGGCTAATTGTGTGTGGGTGAGTGTGTGTGTGTGTGTGTGTGTGTGTGTTGGCCAGACAGAGGTTTGTTTTGGGGGTGGTGTGTGTGTGTGTGTGTGTGTGTGTGTGTGTGTGTGTGATCGTGCACAGTCCTTCAGGGCGGATCAGGAACTGGCGAGTGTTATATTTGACTGACGGGCTTTGCAGTAGATTTTCAGAGCAGTCAGACATGAGGACACATGAATAGTGACGCACACTGCTCCCCATATAGATATTTACATATTGGATACAGTCATATATACATACAGCAGGCACAGACCTACAAGTTACATGTTTTACTATAAATTTTGTTTGTTATTTGAGACATTTTTTGTTCAAAATAATAGGCAGTTATTAAACTCTAAAACCACACAATTTACGTCAAAGAAATCGCAGCAATCAATGGATTTATATACACGTACATTTTTAGCAGCAAGTTCTACTTTGACACATCAGAGATTCATAGAGAACTGACAGCTAACACTAGCTGACAGTTAGTGAGCTAGCTAGTTCGGAGAGCTTTTTTTTCCCCTCACTTCAGTTACTTCTTTTATTGAATGAAATGACATCCAATGCTGAGAACAAAAGGTTTAAATGCTAGGTTTGGATGCTGATACCATAGACTGTATATAAGAAGTGGACGTAGTCACTGTGACGTCACCCATTGGTTTGTGGATTGCCGTTTTGAAGCCTCGAGTTCGGCATTTTGGCCATCGCCATCTTGGTTATTTGCAACCGGATATAACACGAGGTTGGAGCTTAATACAACTGAACGCTGAATAATTGATTTTTAGGCAACCAAAAATGTTACAATTAAATTTCATGAACTGAAAACACACTGTGAAATGGTTAAAGTTGTAAGATGAAAACGCAGACAACACCCACTACATTGTTTTGCTCCACTCTCGACATTTTTGAATGCACCAAATTGTGAATACATTTTACAATTTGAATTTTCACATGCAAAATGGCTCTGGGCTGTGTTTTTGAAAACAGTCTTAGCAACTGTGTTGATTTGGCCCAATATAAATACTGGCATACTTGAATGATCAACACAGAGGATGTTCCCGTCTGGACGCTGTTAGTCATTAGATTTTGGACGGGATCAATGTGAGACAGTTTGGATGATTCATCCGATTATTCTCTTCCTCTGTTTTACATTATTGTCTTTGTTTTGTTGGCCTATGATTCAGTATGAAATATGACTACAGGGTGTTTTCTTGAACAGTTTAAGTACAAATCCTTTTTCTATTAGTTCCTACTTAGACGAAGACTGTATAGACATTAGTAGATACCAACGTTGGCGTCTATCTAAAGTCCATCTCTATCGCCTGAATGGAACAAAAACTCGTCCCTTTACTCTTCCCGCAACAATCCAGCTATTTGTTGTCATGTAAAGTTGCTGAAAGCAGCTTGTCTTGATCCTAGAAGTGTGTAGTCGGCGGATCCCAAATTGGACGGTAATCAGATCAGTGCGGCGAGTTTGACAAATGACCAATGACAAGCACTGGACCCTGGAGGATGGGAGGGGTTGCCGGAGGTCAAGGCTGGGGGTCGGAGGTTGGCTTTTCAAAACCGCTCAATCGAAGGGCCATTAAATCCCATCTTTGTGTGATTTCTCAGTGAGGCGCGGTGGTTCCATCGGATTCCTCCGATCTATGCACGCCCAGTAAAAGCTAGGCTCCAGTAGTGAAGGAATGACCGGGACGATCATGAGTGGAATAGTTTGTGTTTCCTTGGTTGATGCAGATAGCTGAAAATAGAGTAATATGAATTGTTTGACGCAAGGAAACTATGTTTTAAATAATTTACAATGTTAGAAAAAGTCAAATAAGAAAGTCATGCATTCTGCTGTGCAACTCACGTCAACATAAAGATGAGTTTTTGTGTATTTGTCTGTACAGATTCCCCTTAATGCTATTTCTAATCGTAGAACTTGGTGAAATGCTTTTCCTTTCCTCCCTCTCAGAATTAAATCTACAGACAAAATCTTTTCTAAATCCATCTATTCTCTCATAATTTCGTGAAAGTGCCTGCAAAGCTCTTTATCAGTAGTGCGAAAGGCTTTTTGATCCTATCCTTTTTTGTAACTCCTCAATGTGTGTTATCTCATGTGTAAAGTATGTCGTCTCTGGGGCGTCCTGTCTCTAGCTTTGTTTTCCTACGCCTGCCGTCCAAATTTCCATCACAAACATCTCACCCTGACTGACCCTTTGCTTTCTGTCTGTGGAGAGGCCCTGATTAGCCGGCATACATGTGCAGATAGGGCCCAAAATCCTCAAGTTGGGGCTATGTAGGAATGTGCGTTTTCATGTGTGTGCGTGTGTGTGTGTTTGTGCACGTATATAGAGAGGAAAAGTATGTGTGGGCGCAGGCAGCCATGCATATGTGTGCATGCATGAATGTGTCAGGCAATTCAGGACTATCCTCCATGCTCTAGTTAATCAGCAAGTTCCCTTTTCCTTTGCTTTCTCACTCGTCTGCACTTCTCTGCAGGACGACACAGTTCACTGCAGAAAAGAAACCACCTCTATAGAGTCACTCAGTCAGAGGACAGACTCCGTTTTGTCTCTCCCCTTTTTCCAACCTCCGTCAGCTTCCTCCGTTCATCAGTCGTGGGTCATGAAGAAAATAAAGCCAAAGAACCACACGGAGCTTTGGGATAAATATTTACTGCCTCTGGTATGCGTTGCAGAAAAACACAGAAACACAGGAGCTAATGGCCACTTCAACCAAAGTCTTGTTTAAAATGGAAGTGATGAAAACATAAACATTGTTAATCGTTCATTAAATCCAGTGTGTGTGATAAAAGATACTTAAAGCTGCTGTGGCAGAATCGGAGCAAATACGATTAAAAAGGTTATTTTGTTAAAATAATCACGTGCCTCTGTGTCCTCCGGTGCTCCTAACGGCAGCTGCAAGATTTCAAAGACCGGAGGAAAACAACCAACCAGAGCCGAGCTGTAGCCTTGCCGTCTCTGAGCAGCTGTCAATCACTCGCAAACTCCGATCAAATGGTGAAACTAGGCAGCGCTGATCAAATATGAATCAATATTCTGTGACTGTAATGCCTATTTATCGCGATTAAAATGTTTTCAGAAACGTCTTGTAGTGTACTGTTTAGCTGTAAAATGAGAAAGTTTGTGACCCGACAGCCATGTTGTGATAAGTTGAGGAAATACCAAGCACCGCCCACCAGCTGGAGCACAACCAATAGGAACGCTCTCTCGCTCTGAAATGACCTGTGATTTGCCAAAGTCTCCCGTCACGGGCTAGATTTTTTAAAGCCTGAAAACAGAGCCATGAGGAGGTGCAAAAGTCTAGTTTTCTCTCAGACAACACTTGAATTAGAATATGCTGAAAGGTTATTATGGATTTTTTGCCCAATGATGCCAAAAACATTGTGCCTACTGAAGCTTTAAGCGTTGCTTCATTAAAATGAAACCCGTATAGAAAACAATGTTAAAGTCAAGAAAACCGCCAAAAACTTCTCTTCCGGCATTCATCCCACCTGTTGTCTACATTCAAATACACCTGTTGTCATGAGAACATCCAGCCAGTATACCCCAAGGGATAGGTGATATGATACCCCTGAAGTAAGAGGTGTGTGTGTGCATGTGTGTGAGGAGTTGGGGGTTGGGGTTTACTCAATGATGGAGCCGGGGAGACACCAAATTTTGGCGGTGCCCTCGAGGGTTTCCCCCGCCAACAAAAGCTACCTCATTTGCAACAGATGTATACGTTTTTAAAAGACAGGTTCTATTGATGAGCCGGAGGACGCTGGAGTGCAGGTGCTGAGAGAGCAAAGGGGAAGGCAGCTCGTGTGCGATGGCATTTAAAAAAAAAAAAAAAAAAGATCAAAAGGGGCTCAAGGACGAGCTGCAGGTCAACACTGGAGTCTGAATGGAGTCGACGAAAGACGCTCTGGATTCAGATTTGGTGCGCAATTATGGCCCCTATTCAGAGATTTTAATTGTCATCTGGAGGCTGAGATGTGAAAGGTTCTTGGATTACTGCTAAGGCTGGACGAATGATCACTCAATCACTTCTTATCCTTGTACATTCACGGCCATTTAAAGCCTTAATCTTGTTTTTTTAGCCTCTCATTGTCACTTTGGTGCATTTTATCCATCATGTTATATAATTTTATTACTGTTTAGCACTTTGTAATATTGGCAAATTATTGCAAGAAGTGTTTCATGCAGCAGTTTTAAATGCTACTTGGAAAAGTATAAAGTGTTGGCCTCAGGTCATTGTTTTCAATGGTTTCTGGAGGTAAAGCTCAGCTCCATCTTTGGTTACAAACTTCACAGCATCCAGCTATGAAACCATAACACATTATTAACTTCATCACTTGAAACTTAATACGTCGAGGAGACGTCATGTGTAATCCCGACCACTGGCCAGATTTCGAACCTCCACAGGAACAGCTGAGATTTAGCACCTGTTAAGCTCAGTATTATTTCTATGATACGATGTGAAATGTGATAGGTAAAAAAGTAATCTTATCAGTCTCATTATTCTGCTGAGTGAGCAGGAGTGGGGGGGGCAGAGGGTTTTTAGGTTGAACAGGGAGTTTTTTGTGCACGGGGAGATAGCCGAGGGGGTCATAGTATTGGCATGTGTCTATTGTCTGAGAGGGCCATTGTATAGAGGGGGTTTAAAGTTTAAAGTCTGTGTGTGTGTGTGTGTAGGCAGGCTAATTATATTCTGCACAGCCAAGGATGACCTAGCCTGGCCAAACTTAATTCACAGAGCAGGATGCAGAGAAGGAGGAGGAGGAGGAGGAGGAGGAGGAGGAGGAGGAGGAGGAGATCGAGTGCAGTCAGGCAGCAACAGAAAAAAACTGACCATCCATTCTTTTTGTTTTGTAGCTTGTAGCATTTTACAAGTGGTAAATTCCTCATGTGTGTCTTCTAAAATGTGGTGTGTGTGATGGTTTTTAAGTATAACAAGCAATAGTTATTAATATATTAATAATATGTTATATAGTGTTTTTGATACATTCTATTAGGCTACATAAAATTGTCCATATAAGATGTTTTGTGGTGTGATGGCAACATTTGTGACCGCAGAATTATGAGGATTTATTTTTATTTATTTTTTTAATGTCTATTATGTGAGTGCATATAAAAGGAACAGTTCAACATTTTGGTAAATGCGCTTACTTGTGTTAGTGCTGAGAGTTAGATAGGTACATCAATACAACTCTCATATCCGTCAAGATATATTTAATATGAAGTTGGCGCCAGCTGCTAGTTAGCTTAGCTCAGCATAAAGACTGGAGGTGAAGCTCTATATTAACCGTTCAAATATTTGAAAGTGGTAACGATTTTCTCATCTAACTCTCAAAAAAGCAAATATTCATATTCAGGTCAAGTCGTATTTACCATGTCAAACTATCCCTTAAATGTCTTAATATTCTTTTAATAGTAATTTCTTTAATAGGGATTTTTTAGGCTCTTTAAAGCAAAAGCTCCATCCCCATTTAACTTAACGGATGTTGAACGTTTTCACACAAAAAAAGATCAATATCTCAGAACTGAAAGCAGTGAGAACCGTATACTTCTTAAATGACTGAGTTAAGCCATTTTCTCAACTATAAAACACATATTCAACTCAGTTGTAAAGGATGACGTTGCAGCGTAACCCATTTTCAAGATGAGAAAGACTTTAAGTCACTATGTTTGACAGGAAACCATCCTGTTTTCTATGTGACTGATGTTGACAACCAGATGTGACACAGATGTAGACATTGAGTACGTATTAAAATCAAAAAGTTGAATGGTCATTTGAATTAAAAGCCATACGCTCCACAGCATCGAAAGTCTATCGCAATGCGTCTTGGCCGCCAAAATTATGCATCTGCCTTGACCGCCAAAATATCTACCCTTTGTATTCTCTCCCATTGTATCCAAATAAGGGTATTCAAATGTGGATGTGCTCAAAAGCAAACATCTGTCTTTCCTGTGGACATATGTAAAACACTATACCTATTGTCAATTTTGGAGGGATCCTGCTTCTTGTTAAGTTTCCCTCCAAAATGATTCAGCCAATTAGAAGTTGTGTGGGGGGTGGGAGCGCAACACACAAGACAGACAGCAGTGAACCTCTGTCTGACCCCCAGCTGGGCTCCAACAACACACCGCCTATCAAACTCACCAGGCCTGAGGTATCACTGTAGCACCGCTGTGCTGCTGATAACAATACTCTCATCTGGATTTCTAATAGAGGGATTGGGAGATGCTCTGTTAATTGCCGGTAATGAGAGTCATAAACGTGAAGTGAAAGGGGCTGGAGGTGCCGTCTTCTAAAGGCCGACGACTTAAGTGTTTCCCTCCAAAAACAAGACATGCCGAACCACACACAGACCTGATTTTGCAAGTAAATGCCAGGCAATCATGACAAGCTCACCCACACACACTTCCTAATGCTCTAATGAGGAAACGCAGCGTCTATAAAGGAGCATGCTCGCTTCAATCTGGCTACAATCAAAAGCTGCGGTGCCGAGTGCTGATGCTTTGTAGTCTAAATATATCCTCAAACCTCACGTACCACAGGAAACTTCCTGTGCATTCTGCGGCGACCGAGATGTGTTTTCATTTGCCTTTTTTTTGCATCCCAGCCTGCTGCTCGTAATAAAGCACGGACTGTCAAGAGTAAAATCCTCTTGAGTTAGCGCTGGAGACACTATGTGAAGAACCACTTTAAAAAGAATCTGGCCTGTTTACCCTCCAGCTAAACTATTCCCTTGTGTGCTTTTGAACAATGAGGAATGTGAGAATCAACGTAGAGGACATCAAGGTTGGCTGCAGTATTGACGCTGGCCCTGTGTGAAGTCAGTTCAATGACACTTACTATCATGATCTGCTTACACTAAGATAAGGGACTGGATCTAGCCTCTCTGTCAAGATAAAGATGCATCAATATTAGGCTTTAAGGATAATCATTTTTCTACAACAACAGCACTTTCAGAGGAAAACTATTTAGAGGAGCTGTGAGGTTCATAAACAGAGGAAATGAATTCCTTGACCCTACCGTTACATTATCTAAATTTAAATGTTGTAGGAAATAAACAATATGCTCAAAGTTTGACAAGTGAACAAAGGAGAGCGAAAAAAAGCTTGAAGGGAAAATAAATGTCTGCAGATGTATCTGGAGTTAGCTGGCAGATATTGCAGTGAGGTTTACTGGCATCTTGAGCTCTCTGCTGTTTTAATCAGCACTTCAAGCTGCATTGATAAACAATTTCAGGGTTGAATCAGACCAGTGTTTGGTTCCATTTAGGAGCATAAAGTGGAAAGTAGCGGCGAGCACGGCTCCAAATCAAGCCTGGTAGTAGTAAGAACGGAAGAAACAAATCACCGGCACTCACAAATAAAGGGTCTTTCTTAGTTTATTCTATACAGACATCTTTTCAGATTGATGTCTCTGCCTCACCTGTATGTTTAAAACTGGCATTACTGCTTGAGTGATTACGCTGATGATGGCTTGTAGCTGAAACACGTTCCGCTTTTTGCCCAGAATAAACTAAGAAAGACCTTTTATCTGCGAGTGCCAGTGATTTGTTTCTTCCATTTAGGAGCAGTGGTGGAAAAAGTACTTAATTCTTTTACTAAAGTAAAAAAGCGATACAACAACATAAAAGTACTTAATTAAGTAAAAGTCCTGCATTCAAAATTTTATATAAGTAAAAGTACAGAAGTATTAACAGCTAAATTAACTTAAAATATGAACTGTAAAATCGCTCATTCTCATACAGAAAACTGTCCCCTGTGAGTTTATTATGTATTATATTTAAAGACCATTAATTCTGATGTCTTACTGCAATTGCAGTTACTGCAAATTAACTAATAACTGTAGCTGTCAAATGTAGAGAAAGTAGAACATTTCATCATAAAATGGTAAGAGTAAAGTACAAGTACTTCAAAATTGTAGCGTAGATGAGTAAGTGTACTTAAATTCCACCTCTGCAGAAAAAGAGTTTTGATATTCCTCAGTCAGGATTGGTAATACTGTTTCGTTAAATGTCAAAATGCTTATTCAACACAATGCATAATGCACAAACACTAAGCTTAAAATGACAAAAAAGTAGATTTATTATATGAAAAACTGATTAAAAAAGTAAACAACCCCGAAACCTAAAAGTTAAGTGTGATAAAGAACTTCCTAAATTTGGGCACAATAGATGGAGAGGTCCATTATAGGCACCTGCAGCCTCTTCGCTCCATTTTGCTACTGAAAAGTCCCCAGGGCACCCAGCTGTGACCCCTGACCCCAGACACTATAATTAGGTTATATTGGAGCTGCTGAACGCAAAAAAAGTGGATTGCCAATGTTGTGGAGCTACAAAGAAGTTTTAAGGGAACATCTTCAAAGCGCTTTTTAAAAGATGAATTTGTCACAAAGAGACACAAACACAGATGACAATGATGAATGAGATCAAGCAAGTACAATAAACTAAAACAAGACCATGTGAGGAGAGAGAGAGAGAGAGAGAGAGAGAGAGAGAGAGAGAGAGTGAGACAGAAAGGGGAGAGAGTTGCTGCAAATGTGTGAGACTGCTGCAGAAAATGTGTAAACTGAGACTCAATCCCAGCTGCCACAAACAAATCTCTTGTGATTTGTGTCATTCTGACTAAATCATCTGAATATAACTCGTGCAAAAGTTATGCGAGATCCCGATGGAGAAGATTAAAGCACACAAGGGCCGTATGAGAGTATTGAGACAGTGGAGCTAAGTGATCTATTACATGTTTAGAATAGCATTAGAGTGCATTCTCAGGGTGTCTCTGCGCGTTTCCAGCTGCGTTTGCTATCAACCCTCTCTGACACTGTTTATCTGTTATAGGGCCCTCTTGTATTCAGTTTCCCACTGGGCTTTACACTAACACGGTCACACAAGCCGAGATGAGAGGCACTAAGAGAAATTTACTGTCATACAAACAAACACATACACAATCGGGATCCTGAGAAAGTGCAATGAGAGAGCAGGTGTCAGTTTTCACATGGGGGCTCGGAGGGTAAATATCAGGGCGAGTTTTTTTTTTCCGAGCTCCCCCTGTAAGCATCGGTTGCTCTCGCAGCCTCTGGTCGCCATTCGACTCTCTGATGCAGAGCAGGAGTCCTTCACCTGCATGGAGAGGTGGGAAAACGCCAACTTCACCGCTCTCACTGACTCATCACAACACAAAACTCCAGTGGAGTTTAGGGATTATTAAAACAGCCTCTATCCTATTGCTAAATATGACACTATTAAGCTCACTTACAGCTAAAACTCTGATTTGATGTACAAAATATGCATTATTTGTATTTTTTACAAAAGCATGACTTGTTACAGCTTATAATACTTGAAAAAGAAATAATAGTCGTAACAGCGACAAAATCCAAATGCTTTTACTGCATGCTGTGAACAGAAATAATCCAAGTATGTACTTATCTTTTGCCCTATTTTCAGTTTGATAACTAAATACACTCACCCAGCAAGTGTTAAAATATGTGACTCTGGCATTCAGGGTATTAAGCTTTTTTCTCATTTGACCCCACAACAATTCAGAATACAATTGTGACCCTGATTCCACAGCCACTTCAACATTATTTCCCAGGACTAACCTCAAACTAACACAAGACTCAGCACAATCCTGTAGCGGGAAGGGCATATTTTCTGCCTATAGGCTGATTATCAGAGTATCCTGACAAGGTCTTAGATCTCATTACCAGCAGATAGATGTCTCTGTGCAGGAAAACAAACAGCGGCGATGTCAGATCAACCAGATTAGCACCGAGGTGCCATGGGAAGCTGCTGAAAAGTCTGGGAACGGGGACATCTCAACTTCTCAACTCGGAACAGGTTGTCCCTCTTGGTGTTTCAGCTGGGGCATTATAGATAGCATACTGCTGCTGCGCCATAATATACAACCTGTAGACCCCGTCGGCCTTCTATCTGGTGCAGCATGTCATATATAGAGGATGTGTTCACTCCCTTTTATGACAATAGACCAATACTGTGTGAGGCTTTGATCCAGCTACAGGATTGGGTTTCTAGATGTCAGCCATGTTGAACTTTTGTTGAGACAAAAGTGCGACAAATTTTACTTTTCACACTCAAATTAGCACATTAAATATTCCTGGATTACACACACGTTACCCTGTGTGGGCTATAGGGAATTCCAGCGTTCATGGTAGATAAAGATGTTTGAAAAGAGTCTGTGGCTGAGACAGCGAGAACAGACAGCGAGAATGTCAAGGCCTCTTAAATGCCAGTGACACCACACCGTCACTACATCCTCCCGTGTTTGCCAACACACACACACACATAGAGGAATACAGTATACCGAGTAAATAGACACAGCGCTAACAGGTGCACGCAAACTCTCGTATGCGTACAGCGGCGCTGTTTGAAGACGCTCTCATTGGCGGGCCGGTGAGAATACAGTGAGTGGACACAGAGCAGAGAAGACTCTGCGGGAATGTGGTTCAGTGGTTAAAGTATGAGGACAAGCAGACAGTGTTTCGTTCGAGTGAAAGATGGCATTGTTCTGGGTGCAGAACGGAAACAAGCAGGTCTGATGGTTCACACACACTCAGACTGGCCCTTAATAGTAACTTAGATACTGTTGACAGAGCCAGGTTAGCTGTTTCCCCCTGTTTCCAGTCTTTATGCTAAGCTAAGATAAACGCCTGTTGGTTGTAGGACAGACATGAGAGTGCATTACTTTGGTACCAAGGCATCCACTTTGTGATTAAAATGTTACATACAGTACTTTGTGAAAGCATTAATGCATGTTTAAACTAAATTACAGGGATAGTTTGGGTGTTTTGAAGTGGGGTTATATGAGGTACTTATCCATAGTCAGTGTGTTACCTACAGTAGATGACGGTCGGCACGCCCCCAGTTTGGAGAAACAGACAGCCGGCAGCAAAACCGATTTTAGACACCTAAAAGAGAGGCCTGCTTAAAAAAAAACAAAAAAAACAATATCAGTTTAAGTGTACGCTATATTTAGAATATTTTTAGTTTTAGTTTATCTTGCTGTCAGACAGCTATATGGTCTTTGTTTCCAACGGGGGAACTGAAGCAGCTATCTATGCTCTTGCCAAAGCAACCAGACTCCATTGAAAAAAGTAGTAACTTTATCGTCTGCCGCTGCCTTGATCAGTTAGTTTGTGTTATTGTGTGACTTTGGTTAGTTCGAATTCACCAAAGTCACACAACAGCACAAATAAACTAACCGATCGAGGCAGCGGTATAGACAAGCAATCCTAGTGTTTTGCAAGGTCAAATTAGAGGTTTTCTCTATGGAGTCTGGTTGCTTTGGCGAGAGCATAGACGGATACAACGGTTCCCCGTCGGAAAGGGCTGCCTCACAGCAAGATAAAGCGGTAAAAATATTCTAAATATAGCATACACCAAAACTGATATTGATTTTTTTTAGGTGGACCTTTCTTTTAGGTGGCTAAAATACGTTTTACTGCCGGCCCCGTCCACAGCAGTACATTGCTTTGCTTCCGTGCGGTAACTCCTGACTGTTTCTCTAAGCTGGGGGCGAGCCAAGCATCATCTACTGTACAATACACTGACTATGGATAAGTACGTCATACAACCCCACTTCAAAACACCCAAACTATCCCTTTTAATGTCGTTTTCATGCAGTTTTTTTCTAAATCTCCAACCCATACCCCATGACTTTTTGGCTGATGAAAACTCCCAGTAACTAAGAGTAGGAATAAAATGTCTCGTTGTTATAGATCAGTCGATTACCACATCAAATGAGTTTTATCTGTTTGAACTGTAACAGTGCATTATACACACACACGCCACATGAAAGCAATGAATATGCTCCTGTAGTTCAGGTCGTACCAGGGTCACAAAAGCGTGTGTGTGCTATTGTTTTAATGGACACGTGCATGAACACACGCACACTGATGTGTTTGACAAAGTGTGTAAATCTGACTGTCCGTGTCTGAATACACTGTGCACACGTGGACGCTATGACACATTCGTGACGTCCATAACTAAGTTTAGGCATTAATGTATTCATTTTTCTTTGACTGGGACACCCCCCCCATCGCTCCGCACTTTAAACTCTGCTGCTTTGAAATGCCCTGCAGAAAACAAAGCTCCGTCCTGCCGCAAACAATAAAGCAGCTGGATTTCTGCACATGTGCCATTGTGTTGGTCTGAGGCCTTGTCATAACTCCATCGGCGGGGCCTAGACGTTCATCACGCACACACACATGCAATAACACACACACACGTACACGGAAAGTCAGTGGCTCGGGGAGATGGATGGCAGTGTTGGCACAAAAGAATATTTGATTTGGTTATAAATACCACAACATGAAAGAGAAGCCCAGCGGGGTAAAGGGCAGAGGGCACGACAACCAGAGGAGGCAAAACCTTCATCATCATCATCACCAACATCATATAGGCCTATGGTGGCGTCTGAAAATCAGGTTATTGAACTGTGACCAGTGCTTTATGTGTCCTCTTTTTCATTCGATTTAGTCTCATGAAGATTGAAGCAAATAAAGTATGCTACTGATCAAAACATCCACAAAAAGCTTTATTATAAACTCAGTGGATTTGGGATGTTAAAAAAGGCAATTAATTATAATTAAAACAAGGATTTTCTCTCAACAGAAAGTGGGTATGAAAGAAAAGTTATAGAATATCCTGAAAACCAAGATTTCTCTGCTATAAAATCTTGCATCATAAAGCATTTTATGGTGTACTTAAAGTCTCGCTCCACTCAAAAATGTGTTTTGCTTATTGTTACTTCACTTGGATGTTTGAGCTTCACAGGAAAGAGAGTTTGACAATGATCTGCAGAAGAATGGAAAGTTTCCCTGCGCTTGCTTACATCTTAGTTTTAACACGCATGCATACGAGTATGACTTTGTGACATCACAACTAGTTTGTAAGCCAATCGCGGTCCAATATGCAACTTACACAAACTCATCTTAATCACAACTGGGCAACTTAAAGCCTCTAAACTCTTGAAATGATTTGTACATTTGTAAAATCTGGATTTTTTTTAAGGAGGAGTAGGCTAGATGACATTTTAAGAATTTTATATTAGTTTATTTAACTTTTTTAGTGGAAAAAACATATCAGTAGGGCTGGGTGATATGGCCAAAATCTTCTATCATGATATAGGTAATTTCATATCTTGATAACGATATGTCACGCTATGGCATGTTTTCTGGTAAGCCAATAAATAAACACTCTATATTGTGTTGGTATGGTATGATAAGATAAGATGAGATAAGATATACTTTTATTGTCCCTGTGGGGAAATTTTTCCTGGACTCCGTCCAACTGCAGATACAAACACTAAATTAAAACAGCTTCAACAACAATAATAAACGATTCCACACAAGACAGGGAAACAGTTTCACAGAAACAGATGTTTCAACACATACACAGTCCACATACATAATGGCACATACTATCACACACACCATGGCAGGTATTGCACCCAGGTAGTGCACTGCACCGTCTACCATCTTGCCCATATTGCACAGACAATAGCCCAATATTACACAGATGCAACATATTGCACTGTCCCTATTTAACATATTGCACTGTCCCAATTTAACATATAGCACTGTCCCAATTTAACATATAGCACTGTCCCTATTTAACATATTGCACTGTCCCTATTTAACATATTGCACTGTCCCTATTTAACATATTGCACTGTCTCTATTTAACATATTGCGCTGTCCCTATTTATATTTGTATTTATTTAAAGCCTATTGTTTTATACTCCCGTGTGAATTAAATACTTGGCAAATGAAAAGTACGGAGTATTTTCTCATTTGAAGAACTTCCAAGATGAAAGTTTTAAGTGAAATTATAGAGAAAGTAATAAATATAGGCCTAGCTTATATCACAATAGAAAGGATATAGAAAAATATATATGATAGACATTTTTATATATCGTTTTGATGATATATCGCCATATTGCCCAGCCCTACATATCAGGTACATTATTATTATTAATACATTATTATTATTCAATGCACAGTATTTGTATTTGTCTTAAAACATATCTGGAGGGGGTCTTTAAATAATAATAATATAATAATCTTAATAATCTATTCATAGAGCACTATTCAAGTTACAAAGTGCTTCACACGAGGCAGCGAATTAAAAATAAAAAAAATATAAAATTATTACATTTAATAATAAAATAGATAAAAAAAACAATTCCATTAATGTAAGACAAAAAAATAAATAACAAAAAATTAAATGAATATTTCTTTAAACTCGCTCAGCATGTCAGTTAATTAGTATTTTCTCTGCAGACATGTCAAACACAATAGTGAATTGAGACTTGGTTTAACTGTTGCATATGCATAGTGTTACTGATCCTGCAGGTCAGACGTCCCTCCCCCTCCCCCGTGTGAGTGGTTTAAAGTTTCACTCCTCGGCCTCTGATTGGTCGGTGAAGTTTCTCTGAAGGGGAATAACTTCAGAGCTCTGCGTCTCTCTGACGCACTGCAGCCAGGAGAGTCCAGAGGAGAGAGAGTAGAGAGAGTTTAGAGGTATTCTCTTATCTTACACATCTGGGTAAGAGGATACTAAACTATGGAGGATACCACAGATAGAGGCATATTTGTTTTATAGGGGAACTTTATTCGCAGAGTTTGGAATAATCTTTTTTCTATTTTTTTCTTTTTTACTTTGCATCATCCAGTTGAAAAAATGCCTGCTTTCGGGGTTTGGATTAACGCAATTTGGATTTTACTTTTTCCCATTTTTGATGTGGCTTTTACAAGCTATTCTGAAGACCAGTGCAGCTGGAGAGGAAGGCAAGTACTTTTTATTATTTATATTTATTATATTATATGTGCATTTGCCGCTCAAAGATGCTACAGGTGTCTCTCTCTCTCTCTAGTAAAAAGGACAGTGTTTGTTTGGATGCAACATGTTGAGACTTGCACATCAGGGCGCAGAGAAAATGTTTCTTTAGTGCTCTGCTGTGATGGCGCCTCCGGGCTGTCTGCAGGAGGCATGGGGGGTCCAGACAGAGAGGAGACTGGAGGATTAATGCTGAGACTTGGGAGGAAAAAAAACCTGTTGTGCATGCACATGCTGCAGGGTAGTTTCATTATAGATCTACATTATAGATATGCTGTTCAAATATCATGCAGAAGTCAGAGTTTTTATATAAAAGTTTGGCCCTTAAGATGCCATGAGTGGCCCCTGCTACCACAGACTGCCAGTAGGCGGCGCCTTCTCTCAGTGTGTCTTGATCCACTAAAGTTTTACTTATATTTTAATGTCTTCTTCTGTTTCATTTCTCATGAAAAGTTTGGTTTAAGTTGCCTAAGTTTCCAGGGCTCACATAGCGGCATCATCTGCAAATCAGCACAGCTGTTTCAATAAAGTATCCACCGATGATGCTGATGTTAGTGACTCATGATTTAAGACCAACTCTTTGCCTGGAAAAACATCACAGAAACCTTTATGTAACCTTTTCCTCCCTCTTGTTTCCTCCTCCACAGTGGTTTGTCCCAGCAGCAGGGCAGCGTGGAGCAGATCTCTCTCCACTGCTCCGAGGGCACACTGGACTGGCTGTATCCCAAAGGGGCCCTGCGCCTCACCCTGTCACCCCGCCTGCCCTCGGTGGCGGTGGGACCCGGCGGCAGCAGCTCGGGCCTCATCACGGCCTGCGTCAAGCCCTCGGAGCAGTTCCACGGGGCCCAGCTGTACCTGGAGAGGGACGGGGTCCTGGAGCTCCTGGTGGGGGACCGCCTGGAGTCGTCCCCGCCGCCCAGGGTGCGCTGCTTCAGCCGGCTGCCCGGGGAGAAGGTGGCTCTCTTCCTGCAGGCTACGCCTCATCAGGACATCAGCAGGAGGATCGCCTCCTTTCGCTACGAGCTGAGGGGGGACTGGACCGCTCGCCTGTCGCTGGACTCCAACCCCATCAGCAGTGAAGGTGAGTCAGTGAGAGGCATTATGAGTCAGCAATGTTGGTTTGAGTGTGGCTACTTGAGGTCAAGTAAGGAGACACTATGAAATGTTATGAACTTTTGGCCAGTCCTTGCGACTGAAACTTAATTTTCAGCTCTCTCTATTTCAATCCATCAATGATCTTATCTCTGTCTCTCTTTATTGAAAGAATTTTAAACAAAACTGTGGTCAAAAAATTCCCTTTTCTTCCTTCCTGAAAAGTCTGGCGGATGCAAGGTTTTAACCACGCAAGTGATGATATTACACACCATCAAATCCTCCCCTGTAGATGATTCATAATTCATAACAGGCCTCTGTGGGCTGGTTGGACTTTCCACAGCAGAGTGCAAGAGAGGAGGAAGTGGCCAAACTTTCCCCAGAGGCGTGCTGGTTTGGAGTAGGAGAAGGGGAGCCGTGGAGTGGAGAGGAGAGGAGAGGAGGGGAGTGGGGAGGCGGGGGACAAAAGCACAGTATGTGGGGGCTTTCTCCAGAGTCCAGAGCCCTTTGAATGGGTGCCGCATGAGTATTCTGGGATTACTGCCGTCGCCTAGGCGACAGGGAGGCCTCTGCCCAGCTGAGATGCTCTCCGCTTTTGTTGAGCTGCCTCTCTGTGGGGAGACTTGTCTGTAGGAGTATACTCCCCCTCCCACACACACACACACACACACACACTGATTAGGCTTGGAAGGGGGTTTGCTGTGGACTAGAGAGGAAGGAATCTCATTTATCAAGAGGTTTTCACTGAGGAGGAGAATGTGTGGGGTGGGCAAAGGGGCCTCCAAAGAACCACAAGGAGAACTTTAAAAAATGCCAGGACTTTTTTTTTTTCTTTCTACCCACAGTTCAGTTCAGTCAATGCAGACAGACAGACAGAGCTTTGCTGGTTTGAATTTTTTTTTGTGGCCATCACAAATCCTGTTAAGTAAGGTGCACTGTATTTTTTTCTTTCCTTTTCAAGCAAAGTTGTCGGAAAGAAAGGAGAGTATTTTTTTGGGGAAGTGTGATTGTGCTCCTTTAAAAAAAAAAAAAAAAAAAATCTTTGAAGTCGACCCCCGCTCCCTCTCCTCGGCCCCTGTCTAGCAAGCTTTGATGAGGTGTGACTGTAGACACCCTGAAAGGCTTTAAGGGTGGGGACGTTTCATCTGGCCTTTAAATCGTCTGGGGTGGAAGAGCCTCGCACCTTAAAGCTCCACCGGTCCTCCTCTGCCAACTGTAAAAGTAGCAGCTGTCTGTTAGAACGCAGCGGTTGGTCTCTCCTTTGTTGCACAGAGGTTTAGGTCCGGATTCACATCTCGCATTCCTGTGCATGTGATCTGGAAATGCGGTCTTTGATTTCGGCTCAGTATAAGTATTTGCATATAGGTGTTTTCTAGTGTTACATGAGGTCACCAACTGACTCTCCCTCTCTCTTTCCTCCCCTCTCCAGAGGCCTGCAGACCCTGCAACAACACTGAGATTCTGATGGCCGTTTGCACCAGTGACTTTGGTAAGTTACCTGACATAACAACTTGCTCCTAATCTAACCCAGAAAAAAACAGGAATGAAATGTCATTGTCACTCAGAAATCCACCCCTCTAATTCAGCCCCAGATTAACAAATTAAACCACACCACCAAAACGTCCTGGCAGCAACATAATGATTTCTTGTCAGGATCTACAAATCGGTTTAAAGGCAGAGCACCCTGGTGCCTCCAAATCCGCTCCTCTCAAAAGTGCAAAGGTTAAAGGTGAAACAGCAGCTCTCTGCAACCCCCAACACACACAGGAACCCCTACTGGAGGCACTGTAGTGGACTAATCCTGACATCACGCCCCCTCACCCCCCATAAGAAGGAGCAGTGGACTAATCTGCAGGCCTCTGATTGAGCTGTAATGGCACTGAGGAGTTCAGATTCAGATAGCAACAAAAGTTAGAGGGATTAGTGAGCAGGTTTCGGCTTTCGTACAGCTTTTACCATCAGTTGGCGGTCAACAAAGAATCACCCAATAGGACGATATAACGTGCAACATGACAAAAATACAGTTAAAAAGTTAACAAAACCACAAAGTTCTGCAAAAACTAACCTAAAATGTCCTGTTTATCCACAGTCGTGCGAGGCAACATCCGATCAGTGGTGGAAGACGATACCCTACGAGCGGCGGTGATCAAGGTCAGCGCCACCCGGGTGTTTCGTCAGAAGTACGCCCTGTTCACCGGCAACAGTCGACTTACCACCCGGGGCGAGGTCAGGACTCTGCTGCAGTGCGGCGTCAAACCGGGACCCGGCAGCTTTCTCTTCACCGGCCGGGTCCACTTTGGTGAGGCCTGGTTGGGCTGCGCTCCACGCTACAAGGACTTCCAGCGGGCTTACACGATAGCCAAAGCAGCCCAGCAGATACCCTGCGAGCTGCCTGTAGACTGAGTTCAAAGCTCTGCAGCAGATTGTCTACCGCTCAGAGTTGAGGCCGTACTTGAACGCCAGGTCAAACTCATGGACAAACCTGTTCCATGTTTCGGAAGAAGCCAGGTGCGCAACCGTTGGTCGACGCAGCCATGGCGCCACCAGCCGACTTCCCAAAAGGTCTGAGGAGTGAAATGGACTTTTTTCCCAGCACCATTTCAGTGCAATACGCAGTCGCCGGGTCAGAAAGAACACCGGTTGTGACACGACAGACGTGGTTGAAATGAAGCATTTGGTGTTGGACAGTTCTTACACGCAGCGATGTCATTATGCGGGTTCAGAAAAAATCTATTGAAAAGCTTTTTCATTCGGGATAAATTAAGTCAAGGCCATTAATTCAGGCCTATTGAGAGTCATCGCTTTGAAACTCAGGAAAATTTATGAAAAGTTCTAAAGAAAGCTTACTGCCTTGGTATCCCGTTGAGGATACACCTTTTTGTTCAGGCCATGGGAAAGCGATGTTTTGCTGGCTACCCCTGTGCTGGGGGTCATCCTCAGTGTTACTATTATTAAGGAGATTATTAAAAACATGTTATATATTTGCACTGATAACGGAAAGGGAATGATCTGGAAAAGTGTGATGCTGCAAGCACTGAAAACCAAATAAAAAGCAACTATATGTAGCATAGCGGAGCGATGGAGAATTTAATATATGTACAGATGATGTGAGCAGTAGTGACACAAAGCTAAAGGCTACCTGAGCAGCTTTCACAGCTCAAACTAGTGCTGAGAGCACTTCTTTCATATGCTAGCCACCTCTGAGATTTTGCTTCTGTAAAGGAGATGCAGGCCTGTATCACAGTACATTTCAGTAGTCATGCAATATATCTGCAAAAATTTAACTAATTCGACCTCTAAGAGAATTATTTAAAAACTATGGTGGGAGTGGAATTGCAGCAGTGTTGCCAAAGCAGTTATACGTTTTGTTGTTGTCAAGTCATTCACTGCTCTCTGCTGATATTATCACACGAGATATTCACCTGTATATAATCAGCAATGTTTATAAAATCCTCTAGCCAGCTTTTGGTGGAGTACATTGGACAAGGCTTGCTCAAGAGAAACACACACAAATATGCATTTATAAATTCTGTTCTGTTACATTATTTCATATCTAATGTGCACTATATCAACAAGAGGAGGGTGTTCATACCAAATTACCGCCATGTGCTGGAGCGGTATGTCTTAAATGCGTACACTGCCATTTTTTTTGCTGTTTATTTGTATGTGAATTTATATGTTAATAGAATGTAAATATGTTAATAAGAAATTCTAGAAACAACGGCATGAAAAAAACAACATTGTCTCAGTATTGTGGATTATTTTTGTGTTTGTCTGTTATTAAAATATACTGTAAGAAAACATTCATGTATTTCTTTTCTTCTTTTCTCATATATTCACTTTGAACTTTTGGTCATTTCATGCTCCACAAACATTATGCAGCTGGATTATTCATTTATCAGAGCTCTCGCCTAACACATCAATACAGTTTAACCAACACTATAGTATTTGGTTCCAAAGGTTTCTAGCATGGTAAACTTTTCTCAGACATAAGTCACTTCAAGTACCCATGAATCAGAACCATGAAAGCTCAGAACAAACGGCGTGCCCGAGAGAGCGAGAGGCCTAAAAAGGCCGGAGAGATTTAAGGAGTGTTCAGGACCCTGAGGGCGCTCGGACGGGGAAGGAGGTAGAAAATAGCGATTGGAATTCTGTTGTCCTCAGCCTCCCATTTTCAGGATTCAGGAAGCAATAAATTGCCATTAAGGGAGCGGCGTGGCAGACTCGGCCGAGCTGAGGTGCCACACAGTCGCTCGCTTTATCCTGACCGCGTGTGCGCGAAGACACATTCAAACCAAATCTCTTTTCCAATAAGACCTTCAGCCTGGAGCAAAAGTTAGTTTCCAACCTGAACAGCATGTTATCTACAGCATTACAGACCATATCTGTTACCCAGGAGCTGCATGGTAGATAATACAGAAACCCCAATATTACTGATCCTCTGATGATAAATTCAGCACCTGTTTTCTCCTCCTTGCAAAATTCTGCAGAACCATGTACATGCACACACCTCTGTAAAATCTCAGATTTACTGCACGCAGTAAATCCGCTTGAAAAAGAGCAGCTGGGGAATTTACATGGTGTTTAGGGTTATATGTGGGAAAAAAAAAAAATCACAAAAGCTCGACATGCCTTCCGTGTCTGGCGAGCTACATGTATCTCCCATAGAAACCATGACATCGGCTCGCCACCGCATCAGTAGTTCGTGTGACTGAACCTCCAGCCTCCCCAGCTATTTACTGCCTCAGTGCTCCTTTAAAACATCCCGTATAGCTATAGGGCTGCTCGGCCCTGCAAACACACACACACACACACACACACACACGCACACACGCACACATACCTCTGCCCCCTCCCCTGCAGTACATCTGAGGTTACTGCTGCAGGCCTGATAAGCCAAAACAAAGAGCGCTCAAATTATACTAACGACTCATACATCATGTGCGGTTTTTGACAAAGCTCAACTTCCTGCATTGTTGTCACTTCTTTGTGACCCCAGCTTGAACCCCCAAAACAGCAGTATTACTGTCAGTGCAGCCACAATGAAACAGTGGCACAATTTATCTTTGCAATTGATAAATAAAAGCTATTGCAATTACTACTGTTTAAATGTATGCACATAGCATACAATCCAAAAAACAACTTGTATATGATCATATCGCACACCACTGATGATTGCACGCACTCCTTTAATGCTAGGAGTGATTTTCATTTGTTTTCCAGAGTGCTGCAGACACACAATAAACCCTCCTCCCCCCCCCGTCCTCTCTTTATTCTGTCATGTTGTGTTGTTTAGGTGAGGTATGGACACGGCAAGGCGGGAAGCACTCAGGAAAGGGGAATCCAAAGCGATGGGAGAGAGAGTGGTCGGGTGTGGACTTCCGTCAGCCCCTGGGGGAGTTTGAGGGAAATGGCCGGAGACAAAGCTCCAGAGATGAGAGCACATACGGGGGCAAAGTGCTCCTGGACACTCCCTCGTAGTCCAGCACAACAACACCCAACCCGACCGGAGCACAGGTTCCTATGTTTGCAGCAGAAACTCTCCCTGTTATCCAGCTATATAAAGGTCCACAAATCAGAGCTGCAAACCCCCTGATACTGAGAGATATCAAACCTGCAAATCCGGTCTGATATTGAACTTATCTACTTGCATTCATTGCAATTTTAAAGTTTTTAAAGAGTTTTTGAAGAGTTTTTCCTCAATATTGGATATATCTTAAAGCTGAAGTAGGCGAGATCGGAGCAAATATGCTAAAAAAACAAAAAGTTATTTTATAAAACGGTCACAATATCCTGACAGTAGTGCATGAGACAGGTAATCTGAAAAGAAAAAAATCATGTCCTTTGGTGCTCCTAATGGCATCTGCAAGATTGCATAGACCGGAAGAAAACAACCAATCAGAGCCGAGCTTGAGCCTGCCGTCTCTGAGCAACTGTCAATCACTCGCAAACTGTGACTCAAACGATCAAACTAGGCAGCGCTGATCAAATATGAATCAATATTCTGTTACTGTAATGACTATTTCTCACCTAAAATGTTTTCAGAAACATCTTGTAGTGTACTGTTTAGCTGTAAAATGAGAAAGTTTGTGAACCGGCCGTCATGTTGAGATCAGTTGAGGAAATACCAAGCACCGCCCACCAACCAGAGCAAACTTTCTCATTTTACAGCTAAACAGTACACTAAAGGTCCATTATTGTTTTGGAGCTTTCAATTGTATCACACGATATTCCTCAGTGGATCGAGTTCACACAGTTATCATGGAATTGAGGTTGTTCATATTTAAGGACTGCTGTTTATAAGCTCACAAAATCTCCAAAACAGAGAGAAGTTGTAGCGAAATTGTTGTGTCAACCAGGGTTTATCCTTCTCCTGTTATTTTGGCTTCTACCAAAACATTTGACTTTGTTTGAAAATGTAATTTTGTCCACAGAATTGCAAAACACTTACATTTTCACTTCAGGAACATCAGTGAATTTGCTTCAGTTTCTTATATATAGCAATTAACATCCTCTGACAGTGTTACAGTAATGACTTAATCCATTTTCATTCCTGTCCTATAGCCTTGCTCGGTGCATAACAGAGCTTCTTCTTCTCACACTGGTCCGTCACCTGGATCTCTCTCTACGAGAATTGTCTTTTCATGGCTTTATCATCTAATCGTTCCCACAGCTTGGTCCACAGCTGCTCTTGTGGATCCAAAACAGCGGTTGCAACACACTTGACACACAATTTCTGCACAAACTAGATTAGTAAGAAGTGATTAACAAACAGCTGTTGATCTCATCAGGCCTTAATTTTCCACATAAACAAATATTTTTGCCCTATTAGTCAGCCAACCCACTGCAACTCAACATTAGGCCGAGTGGTGTGTCCACCTCTTCCTGTGACTCAGCGGCTGCGCATCTTGCTGCCTCTCCATCAGCTCTGTACCAGCTGACAATGAGCCTGAAGTCCATGACCACTTTGGCATCCCAGATGCCCAGCTGACAATTTCCTTGTTCCCATAACGCCCTTGCACAGCTGGGAGTGATGATACCCGAATGGAAACTGTGAATGTTCACATCCGAGAAAATGCCAACTTGCAATGCACGACTCGTATCTTCAGGCGAGAGAAATGCAAGCTGTAACCAAACAACATGTGTGATGGCAGAACTCTTTCAGTGCAACAGTTTTTTTTATAAGGCACTGACTCATATTCATCTTTTTGTAATGAGCAATTTGCAAAAACTGATGAGTAGCCTCTATTCACAGAGCAGGGGGAGGGCAGGAGAGAATAACGTGGTCAGCTTTAAAGTTGAGTGGGCAGTTTGGGTGGGTTGAGAGGTCAAGGCAGAATAGAGAACAAGTGCAGAGCGGTGCAAAAGCATGTTTATCTGGCCATGTTATCCCTCTGAAGTACTGAAGGGAGGAGAGCGAGGAGCCCCCTTTGTTCCTCAAGAGCCTGCAGATGGCTGTAATCCCTTCCAAAATGC